>NC_056725.1:1331666365-1331751365 GCF_019279795.1 Protopterus annectens
CTAGTCTGTCTATGTGGTGTAAAACTGGATTGTTCTGGGGAGAGGATTTTTTCTATCTGATTTTTCATTCTGTTTGCAAGTATAGAGGTAAATATTTTAGTACCTATATTTAAGAGGGAGATGGGTCTGTAGCTGTCGGGGTTTTTGGGGTCTGTGTGTTCTTTTAATATAAATATAGTTTTAGAGGCATTAAAGTGGATATCATTTATTTTATAGTTTATTATGTAATTCAGTGTATAGTATAGTAGTTTGGCTATCAAGGGGAAAATGCTTTGTAAAATTCTGATGTGAGTCCATCTGGACCCGAGCCTTATGCACTTTTAAGTGTTTGATTGTTGTAATAATTTCACTGATGGATATTGGCTCAGTTAGTTTTTTTTGTTGGTCTAAATTGAGTTTAGGGAATTTCAGTTTCTGAAGAAAAAGAGTTCTATCTTCCTTTGAGGTTTGTAGTATTTGTGTTCCATATATTTGAGAGTATATTTGTTCAAATGTTTTAATAATGTCTTCATTTCATTTTTTGTGTAGTTTTTGTCTCTGTAGTTTATTTCTGATATATTGGAGGCATTTTTGTGTTGGCAGATAATTCTGGCCAGAGCTCTAGATAGTATTTGAGCGTCTTCTGCGTAAGTGGCTAACATTCTGGCTTCATAGAAAGATAGGTTCCTGGTTTCTAACATATATAGATCCCTTTGCAGTTTTAAAATTTCTGCTTCTGTTTGGTTCTTAGGGTTATTTATTAGTTCTTTTTCAAGATGCTCTATTATCCCTTTCAGTATATGCTCCTCTTTCAGTTGTATTTTTTTATAGTATGCTGCTTTTTTGATAAACAATCCTCTGATTTCTGCTTTGGTTGCAGCCCATTCTATGTCAGTTGGTACTTGGGAGTTAGTGATATTTGTAAGAGCTATTTTTAGTATTGCTTCTGTTTCTTTTATTACATCCATTTTGGAAAGTAAATTAGGGTTTAATGACAAATTATGACCCCTATTCTCTAAATATATCTTTTTGTCCCAGTTAATGTTCAGTGTGATTTTGGAGTGATCTGAAAAGAACCTGGTATGTATAGTTATTGTTGGGTCCATGTTAATGAATATGTCAGAGATTAAGAAGAAGTCAATCCTTGACCACATTTTGTGGCATTGTGAATAGAATGTGAATTTCCCTGTTTTATCTGCACTGTTCCCATGTTTAAAAGGGTCATGTAGTTTGAAATCTTGTTTGAGTTCATTAAGGGCTAATGTGGCTTGTTTATTATGTGATTTGGTCAGATTAGATTTATCCTTTTCTGGGTTTTGATATGTATTCCAGTCACCTCCAATCACTAGGTAGTGATCTTTAAATTGGTTTAAGGTTGGGTATAATGACATAAAAAAGTGTTGTTGGTTATTACAGGGTGCATAAACATTAAGTACCATTATAGGTTTTGGTATTGTAGGACTATTAAATGTTACATAGCACCATCTTCCCTCCTTGTCAGCTTTGGTTTTAAGTATTTTTTCCTTAAATTGGTTTTTAATTATTATGGTAGCCCCAGCACTGTTTGTTTTCCCCTCTGAAGCTATGATTTGACTTATCCATTTCTTTCTGCTAATTTCTGCCCATTGATCTGCAGTCAAGTGCGTTTCTTGTATTAGTATGAGGTTGGCTGTGGTTTTTAATGTAAGGTGTAAGAATAGTTTTCTTTTCTTCTTGTTTTGGAGCCCTTTAACATTCCATGATTTTATTTCCCATATTTATTTATTAGGTGTATTCCTTAGATATGCTATGTATATTAGTTTTGTTTTGTTAGTTTTGTATGTGTTACTGTGTGATGGTTTAGGAAAGCATCTATTTATCCCTGTCCCTACACTGTGCCTAACCACTATATCCCTGGACCAGGAATAATCAGGGGGGGAGGATGAAGGTTCATTATATGGTTTACCTTTACGTCTAATCTTGGAATGTGTTTTCTTTTTAGATATAGATTTACTCCATAGTATCCCCCCTGTGTTACTCTAAAGAATGTGGACAAAGCTGAACAAACTAGTTCCCTCAACAAACACTGCTACTTAATATCCCTAGCCTCTTCCAACATATTATTTATACAGTGATGGTATTGCATTTAAGGTACAGCATGTATTGTTTTTGTCTTGTGACTAATTCTTTCTAATAGTATTTTTAAAACAGCATATTAATATATATTCCTCAGTAAATTATAGGAATATGTGTACCATAGTAATCTTGTTAAACAATCAATCTTGTCATTTTTACATTTTTCTCTAATTTGACTTCTTTTTCCTCTCTTTTACTTATTCAGGTTTCGGCCTTCTTTGGTGCCTATAGTGATGTTTTTCCACATCAATCTGTGTGGGTTATAAAATATATACTTGGCACCTATTTAACAGAAGTAGGAAGTATAGAGAGACAAAAAAAAAAAAAAGAAAAACAGCTTAGCCAAACAGTCCTTCTGCTATAGTTGACATATTAAGGCTATATTTACATTATCCCAGGATTGTTAGGTTATTTTACTAATTTCCTGAGATTACTTCTCTACAGGATCTTTTAACACATTTCTAGTATTTACATAAAACATTTAACAATTCTTTCCCTTTTTTTCCCAATATTAATCTATGAGCTAGCATAATTCTGACAGTTTATTTCTTGCCTATTATTTAAGGCTGGAGTTTCATTCACCTACACAGTACTGGGTGTACTGTTTTAGTGAATGGTTCAGTTCAACAGTACCTTATTTCTTCAAGGTTTTGCTTGCAGGTTGGTTGACATCTATGGTGCAGCTTTCTTCTTTTAGCTGGTGCAGATCAATTTTCATTTTTCAGGCAGTAAAATCCTTTGAAGCTTGCTGAAATCCATTTTGTCTGACTGTTCTTAATGAAGCCATCAAAAGCCTAGGGGGACTGAATTTGCAAGCCAATATCCGAGATGGGAACTTCCTTCCTATATTCGTGCATCGGAAACAGCAGTTAATTTTTGGTTCCCACCCAGGCTGTACTTCCCTTTCCTGTGTTCCTCATGGCTCACATCAATGACCCAAGGGCCTAGACAGCAAGAAGAAGATTTCAGAGTTGGATCCCAGCTAGAGTGCTCATGAATGGGGTCGTTTTTTCATCCAAAGGACCTTTATCTTTTTTTGTGGATTTATTTCACTCCTGAAGGTAGAATTTGCTTGAAAACAGTCAGGAATGTCTCTTTTGCCTCTTTGGGGTTAGCAACCATGTATTTAACCTCTTTGATGTAAAAGATTAACTGATTTGGATATTTCATCTGGAATTAGATTTTTTTCTATTAGGAACCTGCAGTATGGAGATAGTAGTTGTCTTGCTTGTCTTATTTGTATTGGGATGTCTTGAGCAAAGGAGATTTTATTATTATTCCAGGTGAGTGTGCCTTTTTTCTTTGCTGCCAGTATGATTTTATTTACATCTTGGTAGTTTAATATTTTAATATAGACAGGTCTTGGTTTCAGTGATGTTTGCATTTCCCTCAGGGCTCTGTGGGCTCTCTCTATTGTTATTTGCTGCATTTCTTCAGATTCCTCTAGGAGGGAATTTATTATTTGCTTGATTGTTGGTATTAGATTGTTATGAAGTACAGTTTCAGGTATTCCTCTGATGATGATATTGTTCCTTCGAGATCTTGCTTCCAGGTCTGTTAATTTTGCTTGTAAGTTTTGTATTTCTTTGTCATGGGCATCAGTTTTTGAGAAATAGAGTCTATTTTTATTTCATTTTCTATTATTTTGGACTCAGATTTTTCCATTCTGGATATTATTTGGCTGAATGAGTCACCAAAGGTTTGAAATTGTAATGATAAGTCCTTTAATGCTTGCTGGATAGGTAATAAGGCAGATATTATGTCTTCCAGATTAGCTGGCTGGTCTGTCTTGGATTTATTTGTATTTTTAGAGTTGTCAGTTTGTTTAGTTGTCTTTTGTCTTTTTGAAGTTGTGTCTTTCTCAGGTGAGGCTAGTACTGAGAATTTGGTCTTAGTTGTTGTTGTTTCCATATTATTTTCCTCTTTTGACATCTTGCTGTATAGTGTTTTACCAATCTTGCAGTCAGATGCAGGGCCTTAGTAGCACATTGCTTAAGCTGTTATTCAGAAATCTTAGTTAATCCTGCTGTTTCTGAGCTGAATCTGTCACTTTTTCTTCCTCTTTTGTTTGCTGGATGATATTAGCAGTAAATATCTACAGTTATTTCTGTATTATTAATTCTGTGTTGCCTTCTGGGTTTGTTTTAATCCAGGGTATAACAAGACCTAGGTGATAGCAGTGCTCACAGAAAAGTGGCCATTTTGAACTCCGGTCCCTCTTAATTCTAACAGCTGGAAAAGGTCAGGTGTTACTGTAAGGCACTGTAAAAGACTGAGATGCAAGTGTATTGAGCTCATCTTGTATTTTCTCATGCATTCTGAAAACCCTTTTCCCTGCCATATGTAAATTAATATAATTTGACTTGTTCCATTTGTAATGTTTAGTGTAATCAGGCAATGGTTAACTCTGGCCAACTATGGGTATAATTGCAGCCCTAGACAGTGTATCTGCATGTCTGTAACATATTCTGGTAGGCTGTGAAAATGAAATGCCATTTTTACAATTAACCTTCTGGTAATCTTTTAGTGACAACAATTCTACTCTGGCTCTTCACTTACCTTAATCAAGTAAGCTTTTATGCTTAAACAACGCACTTCCTTTCCAAAGTTTGATTTATTATTTACTTACCAATTTCTGTTGAAGTTCTGAAGTCCATAAAAGAGACAATATGGAGAGTATGTATCCCAAGCCTGAGAATGTGTTGCTTCCCAGTATTCTCCCTATTCTGAGGTACAGTAACCACACAACTGGTATGTTTGAGTAACAGCAGTGGCGTGGGGTACACAGCCCAGCCATGATGGGTGATGGTGGGGGGAAACACTCCTGCAAAAATACTTTAATGGAATTGCAATGGATTTTGAGATTTATTGTATTTCTTTTGCAAATGTACTTTATTTTATGGAGTTGCAGGCCTTGTAGTTATGGGTCTCATATTTTGATAGCCTAAATACTCCCTGCATTTAAAATCATTTTACTTCACTTATTTTACATAATAAAGCAATTTTTAAATAATAAACTTAAAATGAGAATAAATGAAAGTAATATGTCTTTTGGGATTCTTTATGCATGTTAATGTTTAGGCTTTACATTCACTTGCCACTTTTGTTATGAGTTTGTTTATCAGTAGTTTAAGTTGCCTTGCACAAGATTTAATGCAGTACTTTATTAATTAATGTTAATGTCAATGCTTTATGTAAATGCATTATGTTTGACTGGTATCTTAAACAGCAACATATTTGTATGACAGTAAACATTTATTGTGCAATTCATATTAAACTGCTTTCTGTGTACAATGTCATAAAAGTAATGGTAAACAACCAGATGCATTATGTCCTGTCACCACATGTAAAATGTTAATTTCAGAGTTACAATATCAGTCAAGTCAGTTATTTACAGAATCTTCTGTACATCTTGCTAAACAAAAGTGGCATAAAACCACTGCACATTTCAAAACAGATAAGAACAGAGATGAAGTTCATAGTGAACTGACAAAAAGATTTAATAAACTTCTAAGACACAGTCAGAGTGAGTTCAAAAAGTTCAGACAGCATATGCAAACACTTTTTCAAAAGTGCATAAGAGTTTTAAAGTCAGCAGAACAAAATACTGACAAATATAATTTGGTTAGTAAAGAGTTAAAGCAACAGCAGTTAACTATGCTGATAAAAAATAATTTATGACATGCTATTCGGCGTTTAGAAAATGGTTAAGTGTATGCAGCACAAGCTTTCATTCAGTTAAAGCAAGGGACTTAAATAGTGATTTTCAAACCATTTCAAATAACAAGACAGTTCTAGGGCATAGAAATCAAATAAGAGTAGTTAAACGCAGAAAAGATATGACGTCACAAGACTGACTGCATGTATTTTATTTTCACCTAAAGTGCAGCAAAAGGCAAAACAACAGCAAATGTATATCATGTAAATATATCTGTTTTAAGCATGTGTTTGTTAAATCAATATCTCTTTTGTTTTTTACAATATTTTGTAATTGTATAATAGCATAAAAATAGCAAATACTCCAGCAAAAACAGTATTCAAAAGCAATATTATTCATAGTTAAGCAAGTTAATGTTTATTACAACTGCATTCTAATATCAAGTTGCAAGTATATTAATGAATGACTGAAGGTACAACTAAGTGCTAAAGAAGTTATGGGTTAAGCATCTGGAATGCACAGAAAGAAAAAAAAGTATGTGAGTTCAAATCTTTCCAGATGGGTAGTTATAAGGAATGTTGTATAAGATAAAATATTACTGGTATTGAAATTTATAAGGTCAAGAAAACAAGACTGGTTGCCAGGCCAAACAATGTGGTCTTTTCTTTAACTGAAGTTTAGCCCATTCCACAAAATAATAAAATAATGGAGAACTGAAAGAAAATAGTATTCTGTCTCCATTTAAACTGTTGTTAGCATGATTATTAGCTTGAATAAAAGCTGCAAGAATGATATGAAATATAAAGGGTTAATTTAGGAATAGTGTAAAATGCTGAAAAATAAGAAGTAGTAAGTGTGCTGGCATAAGCTTAGTTAGATATTGGCATCCATGTAAAGGAGTATATTATTGAGAAACAAAGTCTGTAAAAATAACTGAGCAGATGGCAGCTGGAAGGACATCAACAAAGTAAAGAGATGTAGAATCAAGTTTTAGATAGTGCTGGAACACCATGTTTCAGATAATGCAAGACTGAGTTTCCATGGATCATCAAACTACGAAGAACCAAGGACAAGGGAACAAAGGAAAATTGTTGTACGAAGAAAGAACGGCTATACATCAGACTCTGAAAAAAAATATCAAGACTTTTTGGTATAAATATGAGTGCATAAACAAGCTTTGGGAATTTGCCATAGAGATCTGACAGCATCTGTGTTGCATGCTTGTAGATCTGAAAGGAAAATGTAATAGAAAATGCATATTAACTGAAGCAGTTTGTCTCAGTGTATTTATTGTACTTAGTACAATACAGTAATAAGACTAGTTGGTCACAATAAATAGTATGCATGCATGTAAATGCAAGTAACAGCAAGAAACCAACATGAAGACGTCATAATTTTTCAAAAAGATGTTAACTCAGACAACCAGTCCTTAGACTGCATGTTTCTCTTTCGGTTAACTCTTCAAGTGGCACATTGGGATCTGCATTAAGGCAGAAAATATACTAGTATTCTAATCTGAAGCTCTTGCCACTTTAATCAGTTAGATTATAGCATGAGAAAAGGGGTAAGATTATAATCTTACTTTATGTATGCTAATGTCATAGATTTCTTTTGATTTGTTGAAGGCATTTTGTGCGAGAGCTACTTGTGAGAATTAAAATTGCTGTAAAATACTTTTAACAAAAAACACATTTTATTTTGCTGGAGGTAAGCCACCTATGCTACAATGTGAGGGGGAGACCCCATGCTTTTCAAATTATTCATATATACTAAATATATTGTTCTAAAACATTGAAGAAATATGCAGCCTTAATGATCACTGAAAATGGTCTTAACCTTTTCTTTTATGGAGTTGTAAGTCTTGCAGTTATAGGTCATTTACTTGCAGCCTAAATCCTCCCTGTCATTGTTTTAAAATCATTTACTCTTCTTGCTTTATATAATAAAAATGACAAACTTACACCCCAAGACCTGCATTGATGACACTCACAATAATCTGGTGAGTGGAACAATTAGAGTTCATTAACTTGCTTGTTTAGGACTGGTAAGATCCTCTGGGGTCAGTGAGATTCTTTTGTGACCTGGTGTCCAGGAGTTAATCATTCTTGCTGAACTGGTGGTCCCAGGAAGGGATGGCTAAATGTCTGCTGCTCTCCTGATACCTGTCCAAAGACCATGTGAAGGAACATTTCTGTAAACACTGTTCATTGTTGTACATACCTCAGAAATAGCCATTTGTTTTTTAACCATATTGGAATTTCCAATGCAGCTGGATAGAAAGGAATAGAGTAGACAAAATTTTACAACTGATTCAGAGAAACTGTTTTTTAGGATCCAGTTAGTGAAAAAGCTCAATATGTTTTAACGTTGTGCTGTTCAGAGTCAGTGATGAAAGCTATAGCAAACAAATAACTAAAAAGAAAACATTGTAATCATTCTTATTCCAATGATAAAACAGAAGGGTCTACTTATTATATCTTTTACTTATGAGGTACTTAAGACAAAATCATAGAATTTATTTTCCATGTGGCACTGCGTTTGTTTTGCTGTCCTTTCTCTGTAAACAGATTTATTTTGTGGACTACAAAATTAGCTTTTTAGTGTTGTATCTAATTCTGTTCCTTGGGGTGTGTGCTCATGAATTTATTTAAAGCCATATAGGTGATCATTTAAAACCTTGTTCTTAAGAAACATTATTCATTTGTCTTTTCAGGCAGCAAAACTGTTAACATTAGAATATGCTACAACTAAGTACTTTTTCGGTGAAAAGGAGCTGGAGTTCCCCTCTGTGTATGTTGCAAAAATCAGAATGAAGGTCAAGAAGAAAGGAGACTATAACGGGGTATGGAGTGATTGGAGTCCAGAAGTACAATGGGAAACACAGAAAGGTAAAATGTATTAGTGCAAGGAGCTGAAATGTCTACACTCATGGCATGCATACAATGGTTAAAGCTATTTCAAACCATGCAGAGTACAGAACGGCTTGCTAGATACTTACTGTTTTAGTAACACATCTACACCACTTGGAATGCAAGCTACTGGATCTCCATGCCCAAATCATTTTCTGTTGGTTCTATAAATGGAATCTTTAAGCAATAACCAAGAATGTGGTGTGGTATATTGAACATTTACCCACAGTTGGTGTGGTTTAATCACGAGGGCGAAGCCCGAGTGATTAAATAAAGCCAACCGTGGGTAAGTCTTCAATATACCAAAACCACGGAGTTAGTTATTGCTATTATACAATGACATTATTTAAGAAAAAAATACTTTATTACTGTTACATTACTGTTCTTCCGCTGGTGGTAGTATACTGCTTCCTTGTGTTGATGTGCTGCACATGTGTTTTTTTTTTTTTTTTTTTTTAATTAAAAAAATTAGTTTTGGACACCTTATACCAGTGGAAAAAAGTTCAGGTGACCAGACCTTTTCCCGTTGGTATATTGTGGGATTTACAATGGGCATGATGGCCAATCAGCATGCACATTTTGGAATATTAATGGAGGGGGTCATTGTATAATTGACATTTTACATTAAAAATCCTGTCTTTGCTAAAGTTAGAATCACTTTTAACATTCTGAGAGTTAATTATAAGATGTCAACTGATTTGTTTTTCATCTACTTAATGTTTGTTGCTTGCTTTATCTCAGTTATATTGTTATTGTATATGTCGAGCTTTCTAACACAGGCCTCTACGAAAATAGGCTACTGTACTCAGTCAGATTATTCCAGTAATCAAAAGCAATCAATCAGTCAATAAATAACCTTCTGAAGAGATGTTCATAATAACAGGTTTTCCACAATTTTCATAATTTAGAGGAATGGGAAACCTTCCGCAAGACTGCTGAGCTTGTTTTAAATTACTCCACTGAGGGTTATACTTAAAATGCATGCCCTCAAAATACCAGAGAAGAAAACCTGAAGACACGTTGCCACTGAAATAGTTAAAAGATTAGCTGTGCCTGCTTACACAGTCTCCCTCCCTAAATGCAATCATTCAAAAAACACAATTGTAGACTTTGCTCTTAAGGTCCAGTTTCACAGCAAATTCCAACAGCAAAAACAGACGATCCAGATCACCAGGTTGATAAAAAACAGAAGTTTGATAAAATGCAGTAGGTTAGCACTTGCAGGTTTGAAAAACCCTTCTTCAGACAACATACAAAAGTTTTTAATACTTAACAACCAATCAAAGACTCAGTAAAAAGCCCTCCTCTTTAAAAAAAAAGGCTTGATAGGAATGACACCATTCAGGCCAGGTGCTCTATCAGCACCCAGACTGATTATCCATCTAGTTTCACTACATTCTGTTATATTTCTCAAATCACCCCCCTCCTGGTTGGATGAATAACCTGCAAAACCATAAAGAGAAATACATGCCCAGGGCACTGCTTTACATGCTGATACAGGGCATTATGTAGGTTAGCTCTTTCCAGACAGTGGATGAATGAATATGTTGTTATGTCTAATATACTGGCAAGCTTTGCAATGTCTACAGAGGAACGTCCCTTGTCGCCCCATGACAGGTTTCCTAACCCCCTGTTGGTCTGTACAAAGCAAATCCTTTAAAGTCTTACTACAGTTGAAACAAAATGTGGGTTCCTGAGTGATTAATGCCTTTACTCTGTCATTAGTTAACAATATTTTCCAGTTTTGGTGAATAATGTCACATATGCCCCCACATTGCTACTATAATTTAAAGTAACTCGAAGGGGCTGCCTGCTTATATCAGTCTCCCTGTCATGCACTTGTACATTTCCAGAAAACCAGGGTTTCGCTTTATTCAACCTCTCTTCTTTACTTTTATTAAATGCCAGCTGTATTATGTTCTGATTATATTCCCTTGGTTTTAAGTTCACTATCAGTTCTGCAGACTTCTTTCTATATGTCTCATCATTGGTACATAACCTAGATGTTCATAAAATTGCCCATGAGCAATATTATTAAATGTATATCTGGGATGCGTACTATCATAGGCTAGAAGAGTATTTCTCCAGCATTCCTTCTTATATAACACAGTCTCAATCCATTGCTCTGTGTTTATCATCAGTCAGACATCTAAAAAATCTATACTTGTATTCGAGAGTGAAATGCTAAACCTCAAAAAATCAGTGGTGCTTTCCAGGTAGGTAACAAACTCATAAAGCTGTTCCTGTGTCCCTGTCCAAAGCAGGAAGACATCGTCCACAAAATGGACAAAATAACTCAGGTGCCCCCTCCATAAATGGTTAGCCTTGAATATTGCTTGATCCTCCCAATATGCCAGCACTGTGTTGGCATATGAGTTTGCGCAGGGGGTGCCTATAGCCCCCCCTGCTTTGTCGATAAAAGCAATTATGATGCATAAAAATATTGTTGCTCAGCACACAGTCTAACAGTAAACATACACTGTCAATATCAGTTTGATTCAAGATTTGTGCTTGTTGCAAAAAGGCCTCAATGGCCATCAAGCCATATTCTTTTATAATTACTGTGAACAAACTGTTTATATCCAGGGCTACTAACAAATAGTCCATGCAGTCAGCATTGGGACCTAAGTTGGGACCTAAGTGACTGTGTAAGGTTTGCAAAAAATGAGCTGTATCCTTTAATATTCTGGGTACAGAAACCAAACACTTTCTTAGATGAGCCTCTATCCATATAGAAGCATGTTCAGTAGTCCATCCCCTTCCAGATACAATTGGATGTAATGGTGGTTTCATGTAATCTGTATGTATTTTTGGTAAAGCTTTGAACAATGGAACAACAGGATATTCAATCAATATAAACTTAAAAGTATCTTCATTAATACAGTTGCTTAACCTTAAGTTGGAAAACTCATGCTTAACTTTACCAATAATCCTATTGATATCAACAGGTGTTAACTGTTGATAGGTATTTGAGTCCCTTAACAACATGAGAACACTATTGTGATAGAATTCACTGTTTGTAACTACAACCGCCCCTCCCTTGTCAGCAGGTTTCATTATGATATTCTTATTCTCTGCAAGTGTCTTTAATGCTTGGCGTTGCTTCCAGTTCATGTTATAAAAACATGCTTGTTTTTTGTGTTTAAAAACTTAAAAATATCATCTTCACAAGTTTTTACAAAAGTTTCAACCACTTGACTGACAGGGGGGTTAAATATACTCGGTTGCCTAAGAGTACAGTCCCTAAGAACAGATTCTGTACCATAAATACATTTCTATTCAACATTTCTGGCAAACATTCTCAAATTTAACACACAGTCACTAAAACCTGACCCTGCACTTGGAACAAATGTAAGTCCCTGTTTTTGCTGTTGAATGCAATCATTGTCAGAACTGTATCCCACAGGAAACAAAAACTGTAAATAATCTTAAGCTCTGAGGTGTTCTGCTTTGTTGGTATGTCCTCAGTGTTTCAGTTATCTTTTCCAATGAGATCTTTAATGTAAGGGCTGAAATGTAAGTGTTTTCTGCTCTCATTGCAATGATATGCTTATGTCAGAGGTGTAGCTATCTAATTTGCAACCTGGCACCATCCTTAAGTCTGGTGCCCCCCCACCAGCTTAAGTTGACTAGCAAAAAGAAAAATGTACTCTGTTCAAGGAAAAATATTCTTTCATTTTAAACCGTTGCAACTCTTGTTTATTTTATTTGTTTATTTATTTATTTCCAGTTTGATTACCGGGGAAGTCCACTGGGCCCAAATGTCCCATTTTCAGTGGAGGCCTGGGGAGAAAAGCTCCAAGATACATAATACATAATAAAACATAGCTAATTCAGAAGTTCTCCCTACCAGCTACAATATCATTAGACAAGACAGACCACTTCGTAAAGGGGGTGGAACTGCCCTACTGTACAAGTCCAACTTAACTGTACATCAATTACCAAACTCCTACCCCTCCCCAATAATTGGGACATACTTATCTCACAACTTCAACTTCACCCTAAAAAGGTCATCACCACAATTGTGATCTATATTCCACCTGGTAATACACCTGCTAGCCTTGAAGACTTCTTATCCTGGTGTTCTTCCACATACTCACAAGAAACCCTTATTCTGGGGGATTTCAACCTAGATTGGTTCACCTGCATATCAGAACCACCAAGTAATCTAATAAATCTCCATGGCTACCAGCAGCTAATCCAAATTCCAACTAGATGTGATAAAAAATCTAAAAGGGAGTCTATCCTTGACTGGGTCCTAACTAACAAACCCCACATTGTACTCCCACACAGGCAGTCTCCCAGACACCTTAAGTGACCACAGCATAATATGCTTTATACGTAGTAGAACAAGTATATGCAAAACCACTAACTATATATCCACTAGAAACACAAAATTCTCTCTTGAGGTCCTCAACACATTACTCTGTGTAACCGTGACTGGACCCCCTTAAAAACCCTCCCACTTGACCAGGCTGTAGCATATTTCAACAAACACCTAGACACTGTCGCTCCATTGTGCAAAATCAATTTAGAACATCTACAAACCACTGGCTCAGTAAAGAAACCAAACAAATCCTCAAGTCCAGAGACACTGCTTGGCTTTATTATCAAAAAAACAAAGAAACACAAAGCCTAACTAAGTACCAAGAACTGTGCAACCGTGCAAAAAAATGCATTAGGCTGGACAAAAAATCCTGCTACACAACATTACAAACTAAATGCCAACACAACCCCCAAAAGCTTTGGAAAAATGTAAACCAGCTACTAAAACTCACCCAAAAGGCTACCCCCAAACCAACCACCCCTGACACTAAAGTTCCCATCAAAACACAATTCATCTCCCATTTTGTGAACTCAATTCTATCCTTAGTATCACAGGACAGTTCCTTCCTCACTATCCCTCCAACACAAAAAACACTGATACAAGCTTTACCCTCAAAACAGTTTCCACCACTTCAATCAAAAGCATGCTCTCCAAACTAAAAACCTCATCAACAGCAGCCGACCTACTCCCCAGCTATTTCTTGAAACTCACAGCAGATGCTATTGCTATCCCAGTCTCCACTCTTATAAACAGATCAAGTGTTGAAAACTATGTGCCAAACTCTGGAAAATATCCTATGTTACACCCATACATAAAGGCGGGACCTCCACTGAACTTAATAACTACAGACCCATTGCTTTACTCTCCCCCCTGGCCAAAATCCTAGAAAAATGCATCCATACCCAGATGATGCTAAAATATCTCCTAGACAGCAACATCCTGTCACCTACTCAGCATGGTTTCAGACCTGCCCATAGTACTACTACAGCCCTCCTCTGCTCCACAGACACAGTAAACCATCTCGAAAATGAAGGCCTGCAGCTGTCAACTCTTTTTTTGGATATGTCTAAAGCATTTGACACAGTCTCGCACCAAATCCTGCTAAACAAACTAAACCAATATCACCTATCAAATTCCACTCTTACCTGGTTCCAAAGCTACTTAACTGGCAGGTACCAAGCTGTGAAATGGGAAAATTGTCTCTCTCTCTCTCTTCAGCTGCCCATAGGTGTCCCACAGGGTTCTATCTTAGGATCACTACTATTCACAATCTTCACAAATGACCTCCACACAGCAAGCATCTATCATTCAGTATGCAGATGACACTACCTTAATCTGTGCTGCACATAACATTCCCACCCTCCTGCAAACAACTCAACTAGCATTCGCTGACATTGAAAACTACCTTACCAAAGCCCAACTTATCCTCAGTCCAAAGAAAACTCAGCTTATGATTATAACCAGTTCTAACAAAAACACTGATAACAGTCAATTCACTATCTACTCCACAAATGCTACTCCAGTGATACAGGCTAAGCTATTGGGAACAACCATAGACTCCCACCTGACTCCCACCTAAAATTTGATAGTCATCTCAACTTAACTATTAAAAAAGTACATGCCAAACTGGGATCACTCTACCATATCAAACCATTTCTTACCAACAACACAAGATCAGCCATTGCTCGCTCCCAACTTCTATCCACCCTACTCTCTGCATCTCCCATTCTGACTAATCTCAACAAAACTGAACTAAGCAAAATGGAAGCTTGCTATAACAGAATTGCCTGCTTTGCTGCAAATTGCTCATCTAGAACTCATCACTGTACTGCTTTGAGACAGCTCCACTAGCTTGAACTGCCCAACTTCCTAATCTACAATCATCACTGCCTTTGTCATTCAATCTGTTACCTCCCCAATAAGTGTCCTGCCTTCAAAAACCTAGTACAACATCACTCAGCCAAAAGGCCTCTTAGATCATCAAGCAAACTACTAGAAGTAACCAACAGTTACAATAGCTTTGGAGATGCACTATATAGTAGTTCAGTGGCTAAACATGGAACTCTATCTCCATTAGCATTCAAAACACATCATCCAAAGCCTCCTTTAAAGACCTCATCAGGCAACATCTCAAGCAAAGTTGGCAGTGCCATGATTGCTCCCCAGGCTAGTGCAAGTGGATAAGGTACACATACTAAACCTAGAGTATTTGATAATAGTTTTCAATCTTACTCAAAAACACTGGCTAATCTACAATGTATGTACTGTACCTGTGTACTATGTATGTATTCTACCTATGCTCCAAATTTCAGCTGTACACCACAAATCTATTAATTACCTTTATTTTTAAATTAATATTTTTTGTTTGTTCTATCCACTGTAACTGCTGATGTGCTGCATAACACTGTAAAAACATGTCTTATGAAATTTATGCGTATACTGATCATGTCTAAATAACTAAATGTATCTGTAATTTTCTATGTGAAGCTTTTCTCCCCGGGCTTCTGCTGAAAAAGGGCCTTTTCAGCTCAGTCAGACACACCCGGTTAACAAATGTAAAATAAAATAAAATAAATAAATAAATACAGTAAAGATACAAAAGTATAAAAGATACATTATATAGAACCATTTACAAATATGTACATTCAATGTCACGCATAATCAACAAAATTCATTGTTGTAGATCTTAAGGGTTATACTATACAAATTAATTTGAGCAAACACTCTTATGTTGTAAGTGTGGAAACACTTTACATACACACATTTAAAGTAAATGTGGAAACACTTTATATGCACTTGTTTAAAGTGAGAAGCTATTTACAATATTTGCAAAGTTGAAAACGTGTTATAAGTAGCTATTAGGAGTGCAGAGAGCCAAGATCCAATCATTAGGAAAATAGATATGGGAGTTATAGAGAACTTAGGAACCTGGGAGACAACCTCCTGGGGGCATATTCTCTTTATTACATTTGTAACAAATTGTTGCTACACTTTATGTCACACATGGAACACTAAAGCACTTCAGATCTAAAAAAAAATTCCTTTTGAACTTGTAACTGCTTGTTACAAATGGAGTGCTGAGTGCTTCAGTTCTGCCTACAAATGTAGTACTAGCGTTGATGATATGAGGTAGTGCCAGCTGTGCCAGAGGGAGTAGGGCAGTACATGTGTAATATGCCAACTAACCTTAAGAAAAATAGACTGAAATAAAATGACTTGGTTTAGGCCGTAAAGATTGTATGTCACAGGTCTGAATGCTGCCACAGAATAGCTTGTTAGTTTCTGCTGTTTTATTTTACAGTTTGCAGTAATAAACCTTGGCTAAAGTTCTGTGTGTGTGTGTGTGTGACACAACGGCTATAGGATCTGGATTTTTTTCTAGTGGTGGTGTGGTAGTGTGGTAACCACAGAGTCAGGTGACCAGATGTGATGTCATTCTGTAGCCAGCACTGAAATTGTGTATGAATAATAGTGGGAGATGTAATAAGTGTACACCTTTTGAACCTTACAAGACACTAATCCACTTCATCTTGCCTTGCTTTAGTAAGTAACTAGGGAACAGTAATTCTTCAATTAGAAAAATATAGTGGGATTTGCTAGATGTATTTTTTCTGTATCTGTCTGAGTCTTTCCATCTATGTTGTTTTTTATATTTCCAGTGACTGAAAACTCTGGTGTTTATTATAAATAGATATTCAGTATTTTCATGTTTTTTATCATTTATTATTAAATATATCTAAACCTTTCCTTTGTGGCTGGTCTTTTATAAAATATTTAACCTTTGAGAATACTTGCATTTATTTAGTGGCACTGTGGCTCCACATTTGTGAAAGTCTTGCTGCTTGGTTAAATGCTGTCATTTGTATAAGTATGAATTTTAATAAGTGTAATTGGGTACCCTTGTAAGAGCCTTAAAGTAGCTGACTTCTGGAGTTCTGGTAGCAGCCGATCTACCTTATATTCTGAGTGGAGGTGACAGAGTGGATAAGCTCTGCCAGACTTTCCAACGTGTGTGTGTGTGTGTGTGTGTGTGTGTGTGTGTGTGTGTGTGTGTGTGTGTGTGTGTGTGTGTGTGTGTGTGTGTGTGTGTGTGTGTGTGTGTGTGTGTGTGTGTGTGTCTGTGTGTGTGTGTGTGTGTGTGTGTGTGTGTGTGTGTGTGTGTGTGTGTGTGTGTGTGTGTGTGTGTGTGTGTGTGTGTGTGAAAATCAAATCTCAAAGAGAGTGTGCATGACAGCTACTTTGAACAAAGACACTGAGAGCACTGATTTCATAGGGAAGGTGGTGGAGGACTTGGCTTGGAACACTCAGTTAAGGAATCAGTTCTATAGTGGTCATTGAGGAGTCTTCTTTAGGGCCTGGTGAGAGAGGCCAGCCACAGGACTGGAGTGTGTATTCCCTGTGTGCTTTTAAAAGAAACTGTACTTGGTGCAGATAGCTGCATCTGAAAATACTGTGTGTATCTATTTTTCTTACTGTGAATGTTCCGCACTGGTGTCAGTGGTGAGGACTGAGGTTCCTTGATAATTGGTCCAGAGGAGGGAAGTCACACTAGTTTATGAATGTCATTAATGCACTGTACTTAAGTCCCATCAGCATCTGACTGTCACACTCCCTCTCTAGTACTTTGCTACCAGGACGGCTGTCCCATTGCCCCACCCTATCTATGCTGCTAACATAGGTGAGAAAGTAGTTTAGAATGTGATTAATAGGAGTCTGAGTATGTGTGTGTGTGTGTGTGTGTGTGTGTGTGTGTGTGTGTGTGTGTGTGTGTGTGTGTGTGTGTGTGTGTGTGTGTTGTGTGTGTATGTGTATATATATATATATATATATATATATATATGTGTGTGTGTGTGTGTGTGTGTGTGTGTGTGTGTGTGTGTGTGTATATATTTATATATATATATATATATATATATATGTGTCTATCTGAATGTCTGTTTGTCTGTTTTTCTGCCTGTGCTTTGCATTTTGAAACACCACAAGGAATTGAGTGGGTGTGGTAACTATCGTAGGGTCTTAAATGATGGTATGATAAACTACCATGTCTGTATAAAGGAAACTGTGCTTCTGGTCAAAAGAGCAATGCATATTTCATTGGAATGGAATGTGCTGGCTTGTAAATAAACAAGTAAGTAGCTAATAAACGACTAATATTGGAGTTCTATGTCAAGTATCTCTTTTTGGCCATACCCATTATTTATTAAAATCATCAGAGAAAGTATAGCAGTGGACAGCACTTTATGGCCAGACTTGGGCTTTACTACATTACATTGTTGACTACATCAGTCTGGAAAAGGCTTTCTCTATGCCATTGAGGAAGATTGTCAGAAATATATATGCAGAGGAAAAGTGTATGGGATATTGAGGAATCTGCAGAACATTGATCAGGCCTAATGGCATAAATTATTTGATAATGTGCAGACCTCATGTCCATGCTCATGAAGATGCGTAGTCTGGGTTGCCACCTGCCAAGAAATTTTCTTGACAGTCAGGAAACTGGGGTCTCTGTCAGGAAATCCAGAAATCAGTTTCTCTGTCAGGAAATGCAGTTGGAACGAATACATGAAAGGTATTTTGTATTATTCTGACAGCTAACATATTTCTGAAGTATATTTCTTAAAATGTTTACTATTTCACTTGGATTTCCTGTATGCATTCAAATGCAATGTAACAACTATCATCACTGTGACTTGTGCTTGTGTTTGTGTTTGTGCTTGTGTTTGTGTTTGTGTTTGGGTGAGTTGAAGTGTATATAAGAGCAAAAAGCTGGTCATCATTTTTCAACTTTCTGTCACTGTCAGACACCAGCACTACCCACCATAAGTGGCTATTTTTTGGGAAAGGATCACATTATTGGTACAGTGGCACAGACTTGCCATCTCACACCTCTTTTCTTCCCGTCTTGAGTTCTTGGCTCTGGCTCCATATGTGTGGATTCTGCATATCCTCTTTATTTCTATGTGGGTTTTATTCAGTGGCTCTCATTTTCTCCAACACCCCATATACATACCATAGGTGAATTGATGTTCTTCCAATTTTCCTGTAGAAAGCATGTTATGTGTGTGCATGTGTGGAATTAAATATTGGTAGGTGCATACATAAATCTCCTGGGTAGTGAAAAAATAAAGCATAAAGTGTATTACAGAGCATCTGGAACCTCACTGATTCTGGGGGCCATCATTCCTGGCTGTGTAAGTGGTGTAGTAGGATAACACCTAGTCTAAAACTAACCCCACTCAAAGGTGGGTGCAGAGATTGCTATACTTTGTGTGGGGGCTGGGGATATTTCTTTAACTTTCCACCAAAATTACATGTGATAGGTGTGCCCAGAATGCCACTCTAGCTTGCCTACAGCCAGTGATCTGTGTAGGAACAACAAGTTAGAAAGAATTATAAGTGTTATTTTTTTCATCACTTTTCCCTCACTTGAAATCAGATGTGTATACAGATAAATATCATCTGGATGTAGGAGAAATAAGGCATTCTACATATGTACAGGTAACAGGAATAAAATACAACACATTTCAATTTATTTGTTCTTTCACTTTTATCCTAGCTTGACTTCAAAGAGGCACACAGAAGACATCTGTCTTCTAGGCTTGAGGCTGAGGAGGTATGCTGTGTTCATTTGTCCTTTCACTTTCATCCCATTTTAGCACTATATAGGGACATGGAAAATCACTATCTTGTTTATGGGGATGGCACGAAGGCAGGTATCCCAGATATGATTGGTGTGCCCTCACAAGCATTTTATTATCAGATTATGGACAACTACTACTCAGTTTTGTGGTAATTACTGTGTTATTAGCCTTCAACATCAATCCTTGGACTTCTTCCTTGAAATAAAAATAATAATCAGTTTTTTTTCTTACTCTTGATTTTTTATAGGCTTTCATTGGACAAAAAATTGTAGAAAAAAGCTTGATAATGCACTACAGAACATTTAGAGACCCATAGCTTCTTGGGGTTCATGGCTCCCAGACTACCAGCTAAATATATTCTTTCCACCACTATTTTACAGTACAATCTTAGTCAGTAAGGATGTATTGCAAGGATGAAGAAAGAAAGGGGACAAGTTAGACTATGTGTAAGAAAACAAAACAATGGTGCTATGGTTACTATAAGGGGGTAAGGATGGGAGAAAAACAATGGAAACCTGTGGTGTATGCCAATGTGACAATAGAAAGTGTGGGTGGAGAGTACCAAGGGATACTTTGCCTAAGGAACCACATTATCTAAGGCTGCCCACGCAGCCACTGTATATGGCATTTTAAAAAATAGTGCTTCTGTGTGTGGCTTGCTAAAAGGGATATGGTTACTCTGAGGCAAGGGTTGCAATTTTATTATACAGGGAGCATGGCTTATTTGTCAGGAAATGGAAGGATACAAAGGTGGCAACCCTATCAGTAGTGTGTGTTGACCATACTGAACCTCAGCACATGCATATGAACCAAAACATGCATATAAACTCATGCAAACATGAACATAGACTACAGGTCAAGATATACAATCACACATCTAAGTATTTTTATAAGTGGGGAAGGTGTTTCTGCACATGCCTTGTGCAAACTACACTAATATACCATACAACATACAGTGGTGGCTGGTGACTTCAAATTAATGGGGGACTGCAGGAGACAGCTGAATGAGTGGGGCCAATGGGAAGGGGTGTGACCAACTAGAAAGGGGTGGAGCTATGCTCAAAACCACAACAACTGGAACTTTAATTAAATACACTGCCCTGGGTGCCAAACCATCATTATGAGAGTCCAATCAAGACAAAATGAAGTGTAGAAGAAAAACATATTTCAATGCATTGTCTACATGACAGCTTACTTAATATCTAGGTGGAAACAAAAAGGCTATGAGGCATGAAAATGTAATTTTTAAATACATTACTGGGATGCCAGTCAAAATCAAGTATAAAAAAAACAAGCAGCAGTCAACTCAAACCACTTCTCCTCGCACTCTAGCTCTAATTATAATTTATATTCAACTTTATAACAGTACCAAGTAACATGCTGAAAGTAGCAATCTCTGTGATACCCCCACTTGTAAAAATATTTCTTATTCAAAAAAGACCTGCTGCCTGGCAACAACTATGTATTTGTTTCATGGAAAAAACATGATCAAAGTAAAAAATGAACAGCAAACAAGAAACAAGCTCAAGATAAATTGCTTAAAGGATTACTGCACAGGTTATGAACCACACATGATAGACTGGCATTCTGTTTAGTTTATGGGTAAAGCCTGCAAAGACAACTGCAAGTCTCCAACAAGTGTAATGAGCTTCTGAAAATACTGTAATCCTGTCCTTTATTACAAATACTGTCATATGCATTTCAATACCCAAGGCTTATACGTTATCTAGTTATGTAAATATTCTCTGCATGGCAACAACAAAAAGGCTTTCAATGTTGGTAATTCTTTAACAGTATGCTTATTAAAGCTTACTTGCATCTTACAATCTCAGACAAGCTTTCCTGGTGGTCATTAAAGCATTGCTACTTAAACACAGAGCAACAGGGCACTGCAACAGCATGCATTTTCTGAATAATAATAAGCATAAATCAACAGTATAAAAATATGACAGAAAACCAGAACATTCTGCAAAATCAAGGACAAATGAAAAGCCACTGTCGTATATGTGTCTATCTTGCATGGGGGAATACTCTGCACACTTACACTGCATAACTGCTCCTTGCTTTGCTTGGACACATCCAGAGTCACTACATGAGGGAGTGGGGTGCAACAAGTATGTCACAATTTGAAATGTCTCTGCCTGACGGTGATGGCCCACACATTTGTCATACCTCTCAACCTCAGAGCAAGAAATCTGGACAAAGCCATACATAGAAGTGGGACAAATGCCCAAAAATAAGGACAATGTTTAAATATTGCTCTTATAAATTTAGAAAGATAATAGAATAATAAGTCTTGCATTAGTATGAATTTTCTGAAGGGTATGAAATCTGAAACGCAAATGTTTGTCATTATTTTCTAACTTCAATCTTTAATGATTTGCCACTAATTTGCCAGAAAAACACGATCTTATGAAAAACGGACCAAAAATCTGATGGGAAAATCTGTACACACACACACACACACACACACACACACACACACACACACACACACACACACACACACACACACACACACACACAGACACACATATGCACAGCTACATAGACTCACATACATATATACTCACACAACCAGCCAATTTGCTGAGTGTTTTAAGCAAACTGGAATGCTACCCAAAGGGCATTTCTGAAAGCACATATTTCTAAGTATATCATCTATCTAGGAAATATACCCAACCCCTTTAAGTTTCCCTTTTTTTATTCTAATAAGAATAATTTTTACCACAAAACCTTAACCTTGCAGGGGACCCCCCTTTCTGTCACAATTGATTTATTGCAATCTGGAAATATCTATAGGCCCTACTCTAAATTTCCCCCAGTATCTGTGGGTCTACATCTTTATTCACAAAGTTGCTATACCACAAACCATACTCCTCTAAAAAATGTTCCTGCAGTTAGCAATTTTAATTCAGTTTTGAAAAGAAAGTAGTAAGCCGTAAACTGTTTCCTGGCGTGTACTGATTTTTACTAGATCTGCTTCTCCATAGAGGTCAGAGTTACACTGACAGCACCCCAAAAGCACAAAGTAAGCACAAGGTACTGTTCTAATATATCCCAAGTGAAAATTCAGATTAGACTCTAAACGCCATTATGCAATTGGCATAAAGTGGCACAAAGGGCAGTACAACACAATGTTGTTCTACATTCCAGAGTCAGCTATAAGACAACCTTTCTGAAAGAATGGGGATGGGACGTCTTTACATTTCAGAAGTTTCAAAATACAGACTGTTCCCTTTACTTGTCAGGTTTGCAACACGCACACTTTTTCCTACGTGTAATGCATTACTACACAATAATAAACATGTCAAACTTCAACTGGTGCACACAAAGCACGTCTAAAAAGCCAATCAACACTCGCGAGAAACAGGAAAGTTTAAGCTAGGTCATCCACAAACTCAGGAAATACACAAACCGCCCGGCAATGCAGCAACAGTAAACAGTTAAGTCAAAATGAAAGACACGCTTACAACATGAAAATAGATGGGTTGTTACACACATTTTTAAGACGCTATATTGTGAACCTAACAAAACGCATAAAGTTTTGCAATCGGATATTTCAGTTACAGTAGGTAGCATTTTAAATTACGCCAGTGTTATTCCCTTCAGTAGGCAGTAAAAGGAATAGAACTGAACTATTAAGCATCATTCAAAAATCATGTATAAACTACAACGGATTGCTTTAAAAGAAAAAAAATCAATAACGTTTATTAAATTCAAAAGAATATAATAATGCAGCAAACAATGTCAATATAACTTTGACATCTAACATATAGGCCAATTCACACCATTTTGAGTATGCCCATTGGGAACTGTGTGCCCTTACAGCAAAGCAGGAATATACTGCAGTGCAGAGCTTATAGTCAACGCACTGCATTTCCTGACACAGGAATAAAAGCTGCAAAAATACATCAGCTGTAACAGAAGGCAGAGAACGATGTACACAGAACTTTAAAGAGGAGTACGAGGAGCAGCACACATTCAAGGTTAGTCAAATAGTTTCTACATCTCATCCAGTACCATTTAAATATGCATCCACAGAGACAATAATTCAAGTCACGGTAGGAAGCGGTAAACAGCCAATAAAAGTTAAGGATACTACACTATGCCAAGAAGGCATCCCAACAAAAATGTAGTAGTATTTTACAGAGATAAAGAGATTTTTCAACTTATAAAACACAGCTGTAAGAAAATGGCACATAAAACACAAGGAAAACAAAACACAACAAAAGTATAACAGAGAAGCATAGAAGTACAAACAACAGTTTTAGCTATATTAACTAACGTAAATGCTTCACCACCTTGATTTGTAGTTATCTTGAAAACATTTGAATTGCATCCTGGTGTAATGTAAAACCAAATACAGTGCTACTGACTGTTTATCGCTCTTTTTCCCAGCACGCAAAGTGTGAGAAGAGACCAAGAACCAATCAGTAGCCATCCACCTCACGTATGTGATTATGGACGTGGCAGTCTGAACCTCTTCCACAAAACTGCAGTTACAAACCGCATAGACTTCTGGGGCATCACACAGATGCCTTTTCTCCTTAATTTGGACTGCTTGTACAGAAGTCCAGATTTACAGAAACTATTTTTTTTTAAAACCCGGAACTCGCCAAGCATGTGCAGTTTGAGTTCTGGGACTTTTGCAACTCAGTCGGACAGTCATCAGTAGTATGTAGAACTGTTGTTCTGTATTACTTTATGCATAGGTGTAAACACTGCTGTGTTCTTAGCTAGCTATGTGTGCAAGACACTCATACAATGGAAATTAATGCTAGGTATACTGTCTCTGCCTACCTGTATTAATTTTTTTCTCTCTACCCATGGTATTTTTGTCTCTCACTCTTTTCCTGAATTACTTGCTCATAACTAATCTCCCTCCTCTCTGTTTTTATAGCCCTAGTGGATTTTTCCCTGTGGTTTTCTCCTGGCCACAGTACAGGCAGCACAGGTTTGAGGACCTTAACAGATACCCTGCAACTCTAACTATCTGTCCAGAAGCCATCATTTTAAGCTTAAAATAATACCACTGAAGTATGTGTCCCAGTAAATAGCTGCTACATAAGCTAATCTTTTAATTAATGCTAGACTTTATAAGCACAAGAATTTAGTGTTTTTTGCTAGTCACCATGAAAAGCAGTTGCCAGCAGCTCCTAACCTTTCTCTTTGGTTGCCCACTATCCTCATACTGTTTCTGTGTATATTCTCCTGTTCTGCACTTTACCCTTCCCTGAATTCATTTCTAGCCTCACTCATAATTGCCTTTCCTAGTGCTCCTGCCCTATTTTACTGTTTTCAGACTCTTACATATTAATTTTTTTAATGTTTTACCCTGCTTTTAGCTGCTAGTAATACCTCTCTCTGCCCCCTGCAAAGCCCCTCTCTATTGTAGCTTATTTTAACCATACAGCACTGGGTTTCCTTCAAGTAAATCTACTTGTGTAGCTTGAGGCCAGTGTCCTTTTGTAAGCTTACTTCTGTTCATATTTTATTTCTTTTTATTTTATTTATGATGACGATACCTATAGAAACTTTATATCCTTGTCTCTCATGCTAGTTTTCACTCTCTTTTCTGATTGTTTCTATGACTTCATCTTGACCAGGGTGGTATCCCCGCTCCGTTCGCCCTTGCTATGCTCAGGCTCACTTCACTCCCCTATCCTACCCCCATTCCCACCCACCTCATTACAATTATCTTTATACCTAACTATCCCTCCCCTTCCTGTTCCACTAGCCACTACAATTTCACTTACTGCCTATTGCCACAACCACCTTACTATTCTGTCAATCTTGTCAACACTACTTCATCTATACCACTGTCTCTCTACCTACTCTGTCTGACCATATTTTATTTTCTAATATCTTCTACATTACTCCTTATTCTCTCTATCTCCACCTCTTACCACTCCAATCTCTCTGACCCACTCCTATGTTCACCAGCTTGTCACTCATACAACATATATCCAACTACTTCATCTTTTACTATCTCCCCTAATCTCTTTACTACCTCTATCTCAAGTCTATATAAACTATCCATAATACAGGCTTTTAAACCTTCCCACAAAGCTAAGTCAAAACTATACAAACTCCATCTAGCATCTACTACACACTCTCTCCTCACTAAAAACCTACTTTGTTCTGGAGATATCCATCCCAACCCTGACCCCTCTTCTCTCCCCAAAACTACATTTACACTGCCCCCATCTTACTCCTTTAACAGTCACCAACCTCAGTCACAACAATCATCTCCATCCAAATACTTAACTATTTACTCATTGGATATTCAGAGTCTAGCAAATAAAGTCACTGAGCTGCACTCATGGATAGCTCTCAATGTCCCTCACATCCTCTCCCTATCTGAAATGTGGCTCAAACCACACATCTCAAATAGTGAAATACTCCCACCAGGTTATAATATCTTCCGATCTGAGAGACCTGTAAAAAAAGGTGGTGGCGTGGCCATCCTCTACACAAACATTCTTAACCTCTCACCATACCCTTCCCCAATTCCTGACTTCCTCCCAGCTGAAATCATCATCCTTAACTGCCATCTGAATCCCCACAAAAAAACTTGCAATTGCCTCTATCTACCTTCCTCCTGGTAACAATCTGCCCATTCTTGAAAACATCCTATCCTGGTTCTCCCACAACATACCATATGAGACACTTATCCTTGGTGATGTCAACATTGATTGGTCCAAACTCACAACTGACTCCCCCCAACTCAGTATCCACCTACACGGCTTTCACCAGCTTATAACATCTCCCACTCGCTTCCATAAAAATTCCTCTTCCAGCTCCATCATAGACTGGATCCTTACCAATTCCCCCCACCAATACCACAATCCCACCACCTTATCTGACTCCCTCAGTGATCATCTCCCTACCACCATCTTAAGACACTACTCCCATATTCCTAAACCCCACCTTATCAAAGACTGTCAAATCGACTTTCAATTCATCCAAATTTAACTCCATTCTCCACAACATAGATTGGTCCATTCTAAAACACCTCCCCCTAAACGATGCTGTAAGCACTTTCAATAGCATCTTCATCAATACTCTAAACTCCGTAGCTCCCTCTAGGAAGATCAGAGTAAAATCAAACCATGCTCCCTGGCTCTCCAAAGAGACTAGGTCCCTTATGAAACAAAGAGATCATGCTTGGAAAACCTGGACTGAAACTAAACAACCACCTTTTCTTCAAAAATACAGGCAACTGAGGAACCTTACAAAAAAACATACAACTAATGACAAAAAGTCATACTATAGCTCTGCTCAGCTTAACAACAAATCCAATCCTCAAAATTTTGGTCAACTCTCAACAACATCCTCTATCCTGGAAAGCCCTCTAATCCCTCCCCATACCCTAACTCTTCCTCTCAGGAAACAGCTACCCTCCTGAATAAACACTTTATCTCTTCCATCCAAAATCTGGTAACCTCTAAGCCAAACTCTACTTTGACACCCACCTCTCCAAGTCCCACTAACACAACTTTGTTTTCTTTTGAGCCAGTTCCCATTACTTACATCAAATCTCTACTACTCAAGCTAAAACCTTGCTCTCCTTCCACTGACAATTTATCTCCTACAGTCCTCAAACTTGCTGCTGACTCAATTGCCTATCCTGTATCTATACTAATTAATAGATCTATTCTGGAATCAAGTGTCCCCACCCTTTGGAAATCTTTCTTCACTACCCCTCTTCATAAAGGTGGAAACTCCACTAACCCTTCAAACTAACGACCCATTGCCATTCTGTCCCCCCTCTCCAAGATATTAGAAAAATGTATTCACTCACAGCTTCTCAATCACCTCCTCACACACCACTTACTTACCCCTACCCAACATGGATTTTGTCCTCACCATAGCACCACCACTGCCCTCCTCTCCTTCACTCATATCATTGCAGAGGCCCTAGACAACAATAAACTCATTTCCTGTCTCTTCCTAGATCTCTCCAAAGCCTTCAATACTGTCTCTCATCCTCTACTACTATCCAAACTCACAAATCTCCACCTATCCCCCTCCGCACTTGCCTGGTTTAATAGTTACCTATCTGGCAGGGAACAATCTGTCAAATGGCTCTCATCCTCCTCACCTTTCCTTCCCATCTCCACTGGTGTTCCCCAAGGCTCCATCTTGGGACCCCTTTTGTTTAACATCTTCACCAATGATCATTACACCTCATGCAAAGAATCCTCCCTTATTCAGTATGCCGACAACTCCACACTTATATCCATCTCAAATAACATTCCTGAACTACACTCCCTGACCCAACAGGCCCTACTATCCACTGAACAATGGCTCTCTCACAACCTATTGATCCTAAATTCCAAAAGACCAAACTCCTACTTTTCCTTCCCCGTTCTCTTTCTCATCACAAAACCTCCTTTTTTATTACATCTTCTAACAATACAAATATCCAACCTGACACCCACACAAAACTTTTAGGGGTCATTATCTATGACGAACTCAAGTTCAACCTACACATACTCCAATGTATAAAAAAAACAAACCAGAAACTAGGTTTGCTATATCGGAACAAAAAATTCCTAACCCCTGAATCTAGACTTACCCTGGGCCAGTCACTCTTCCTCCCCTCCCTCGTATACGCCGCCCCAGTTCTTACCAATATCCAGGCCTCCACTCTAAACAAACTGCAACAGACTTACCATAAAATAGCCAGATTCATTACTAACTCCCCATACAACTCACACCACTGCATTTCTTTAAACTCTCTTCAATGGCTTAAACTTCCCCAATTTCTGCTATCTTATCAATTTCATATGCTACACTCTATTCTTTATAAACCTTCCTTCTGTCCATCTCTATCTTCCTTAGTCCCCATCTACATCCCATCCCAGACCCTCCGTACGTCTAATCAACAATTACTTGATATCTACCACCCAAAAAGGTCAGTAGGCAAACTATTCTACAAACACTCCCTTGCCCATGCTTGGAACAAACTTCCCCTTGACTTACATTCAATCTCCCACACCTCACACTTTAAAAATGAACTAAAAGCTTATTTTCTCAATTCCAGAACCTGCCCTTGCCATGACCCTACCTAGTCTTCCTTCCCTTTATGTATCCTCAAAAGGACCATACTTAGTACCTCATTACACCTCTCTCTCCAATGTGTCTACTATGCATTTGTACAATTTTATACAAACAAAAAATGTTAATTGTTGACCTATTGAACTATATCAATGTAAAACTGTTACTTAGCTTCTTGCTAATGCAACTTTAACTTTATGCATGTATCCCAACATATGTGAATCATTTTGCTGTAAGTGCTATTATATCAATATTGTTTAAAATTGTACTTGTTTTAATATTACTGGAGCTTTTCTCCTCGGGTCTCCACTGAAAATGGGCCACAAGCCCAGTTGGGCAAACCCAGTTAACAAATGTCAATAAATAAACAAACAAACAAATAAATAAATAAATAAATCTTTTATTTTTGAAACATATTTCTTTTTTTCACAGCTTTCACAGCTGGGGGGGGGGGGTTGCAGTCCTGCAGTCTGATGGCAGGAGCCGCCACTGCAACATAAATATTTTAAGATCACCATTGTCATTAAAAGAGATTTCTCCAACTTTCAATTCAACACCCTAATCTCAAAAAAATCATTATAAGGACCCACCTCTGGTGAGCAGAGGGATGAAGCACTGAGTTTGACCCTAATGTCCTGAGCTCAATTAAGTGTGTGGGGCACTGGAAGTGTCATGCCAGAGAAATTACCTGTTTAGTGTGTTCACAGAGGGAGGATGAATTTGGTGTCTGCTAATGTGTGGACCTGTTGCTCCAGGGTGGAAGGACAAGGTCATTATCTGAAGCAAGTCACAGGTCAAGTAAGGACATGGGCATGATCACCCAAGCTGCTGAGGATAACCCTTGTGGAGTGATGTGCTGGAGTGTTGACACTCCTGCGTAAGAGCATATTTTGGTCTTGCAATGATTTGGATAGTCCGAGTAGGGGTTAGTGAAATATAGAAAAAAGGCAGTGGCTCAGTTGTTGGCAGGCGTGGGGTACAAATAAGATACAGGCAGAAAAGAAACACATCATAAATGGCCAGTCTGATCCTAATTTGGATTAATTGAGAAAGCCCTGGAAAAAAGTGGCTGCACTGAGTTCAGTTTGGAACTTTCGCATCTGAGTATTTTGTAAATGAAACCTACAAGTGAAAACAAGAACTGAAGAAGCCCTGTTTGTTTAGCTGATGACCTTAAAGCCCCACTGCCATACTATTCATAAGGTGTAATGACTAACAGTAATAATATCTGGCTGTCAGAAGTAGAGTATGCATTGAATAAAACAATGCTTTTGAACAGTACTGTTGGACAAAATGCTTGAGGATTCCATGGACAGCACTGCAGGAAGATCAAAATGGTCAGTACTTAAGGGACAAAACTTAGACTGGTCACTGCAATGTTTGATAGTAAATTACAATTCATATTCTTTGACTACATAATGCAAAGGCAACATTCACTGCAGAATACAGTAATATTTGGAGAGATGGAAATATCAAAGGCAAAAGAAGTAACCATGGCAGAAGTAAGATGGATAGACAGCATGAAAAAAGTAATTCATATGAAATCTGAAGACCTTAAAGAAGCAGTTGCTGACAGACAGGTCTGATGTGCATGTGCTAAAGCTCTCAATGTCACAGAGTCAGACTTAACTAAATGATTACAAAATCAAGTCACAGGTTATCAACATATTCTTTAACTGTACTTAAATAATAAATGCACTTGCTGCACTTAATCATAGATATCTGTTTATTTTATTCCTGACCAACACCTGGTTCACCTAATCTGTTTCACTGAACTGTGTTCAATACAAATTTCTGTGCAATAAAAGATGCCATACCTCCAAATAAATGAAAACTACCACACTAGCTGATGACACATCATGTAAGGTATATTTTCTGTGGGTGGTCTTTCTGAACAGCAAATTCAATTAAATAGATTCAGTAAAATTTGTTTTGTTAAAATGGCTTTCAGATATTTCTCATATCCTGTATCCTAGAAGCTGAACTGTTGGCTGTTTTGTAATCTGTTGGTACCTTCCCTTCAGTGATTTACTAGCCAATGCATTGTTATGGAAGCAATCCATTGATTTAAGACTATTATCATAAAAAATGGTGAAGTGATTTTATCAGTTTTATGCAATAATGAAAAACTCTGTCCAAGCCGGGGTGAGGGAAAGAAGTTGGGAGAAAACAAATATAGGATCAAACTTTGGCTACATTTGTACTGACACTCATACAGGAGTCTGAATCACAACATATTTAATGTGAAGGACAGCATAGTAGAATATTAAAAACTGCCTTGACAGAGCACGTTCACTGAACAAAGCTGCAGCTTTAGATACTTTAGTCTCTAAAAATGTGCAGAAGTGTTTATTCTAGTTGGTTATTCCTGCACTGGCTGTCCCTTGGGCTGGCAGGCTATATCCAGCCCTTAACAGACTCTGTTAACTCTTCCTGTGACATGCATGATGTCATCTGCCACAGACGACTGAACACTACTGACCAAACTAACTACTTCTGAACTAACGTTAGGCATCTTTAAATTGGAGAGGCATTCTTTTTTTCATACTGATTTGGATAACATGTTAAAATTTACTGGTTAGACTAGTCAGTACACCTTGCTCTCGCAGAGGTTTTTGTCCCATTAGATTACTTTTTTTGATGCATGTTGCTTTTACTCTGGTTACCCAATCAAAGCTGGCATTAGGAGAGTCATGCAGTAGCTACCTGGCAGGAAATGCAGACATTTACTTTAGAATATGGTGTGATAATGTTGATGGTGGCACCATCAGACTGCCATACTAGAATATACATCTTTTCTACATATCAGCAACTCAGAAGAAAAAGATAAAGATAAAGTAATGCCAAACAAGGCCTTGGATGGGTCACTAGCACAGAAACCAAAGCTACAGTGTTGCTTGTCTAAACTTGTTTTAGCATATCCAGCCATACTTTGGCAGATGAGTCTTAAATAGTACATTGTGCACTGCACAAAACTATACTTTTCATGCCGATAATGTAGTATTCCACGTTTCACACAGTATGTTCCATAAGACATATCACGTGGTCCTGACATTTCCTAGTTCCCACAGTCTTACACAAATTACTAGTAACAACTTATCTTGAAAGCATCTCACCTCTTTTTTGATTAGACAAAGTTCCATATTTTGAGCCATTAATCCTAGTTTAGACTTTTCAAAATATATGTTTAAAATACAGTTGTTACTGCTGTCAGCTACCCAGACTAAGTATTTTGTTTAAAAAAAAGAAAACAGCTAAAGTCACCAGGATGACGTGAAATTCATACTTTTTAATATGCATTATTGTTGTATTCATTAATTTTGCTTTTAGTAATTTGGTCAGTGTATTAGAAGACAGGTTGCCCATTTTCAAGTGTGACAAAAACTTTTCTGAATCTAAATTCATAAAATCTGAAAATTTTAAACAGTTACAATCATAGTATAGGGTATAGGGCATTATGAGCTTTGGTGATGTTTGGAACACTTATCAGCCATGTCCTTTGCTCTGCTGTTCTTTAAGTGGGGTTTTAGGGTTGGGATTGGAATTGCTGTCTCATTGTTTTCTTTTTGTTTCTGATTTTGCATGTTTTGCTGTGTTTTCTCCCTAACCCTAACCCGATTGAAGTGCAATTTGGGCAATTGGATGGGAAACTGGAAATTCGTCCCTGGTTTGGCACCTATGTCTCTGGTCGTTAGCCTAGTAAACATCTAAGAACCTATGAACCTATATGATGTATAAAACACATGCTGAGAAGTGGGGTTTGGGGATGGATTCATGTGACTTCATGTTAAGGGAATATATATATTTTGCTTCTTTGAAGAAAGACTTTAGTTTTAAGTAAAATTTAGGAAAGTGTATAATGGATTTTATAAGTATAGAGATGGCAGCACAGATTTTAGGGACAAGAAGAGAGACAACATACTCAGTGGAGATAAGTTTTGAATAAGGAGCCTGAAAGGATGAGGTATGTTTTGGGAAGGATCTAAGGTTGTAGGGGTGGTTTTGTCACATAGCATGTTTCCATAAAGAAGAATGAGTTAAGGTCAGTGAGTTTGAATACCAGGGTCTCCAACAAGTAGAGAAGGTCTGAATTCCAATGGTAACCTTCTGACTTTATCAGGAAAGAAACACATGTTTTTTGGTGGGCTAGGAGATAAACTTCCCCATGTTATTGAGCTAGTTTGTAGAACTCTGAAATTCTTTGTTGATGAAATTGCCACAATTTGGAAACTACATTCCATTGGGATGAGAATGACCCTGTTTACCAATGGCAGCTCTTTCGGGGGAAATTAAGTGAATAAACAAGAAAATAAGAAAATCATGTAAACTGATAAGACTGAAAATGTAAGAAGAACATAGCAAACACTGTGATAGATCTGGACATTATTCCAAAATTAAGTTGCTGAATACATGCAAATGTTTTTATTAAGAGTGAGTGGAGACAGGAATAAGACGCTGGATAATACAGCAAGCATGTTATGAGAAGAGAAATATCCTCACATGGTATATTGAGCTTTGCTATTCAACTATGTGGAAATTTAAAAGCATGCCACTTGCAATATAGAATGTGTCTCACATGACCTCAGTGTTCAGGTTATAATATTTTCCTAAACAGTTGACACACTGTCCTCATCTGTTCTTTCTATTAAGAGTACATTAGTTAGAAGAAATTGTGACAAGCTATTTACAAGACTCAACTAAAGCAAAGATGACTCAGATGAGAAAATTAATGAGTTTAATCCAGATATGGAATTCTGGCCAACATAATCTAAGAGATGAGCTATTTTACATTGTAAGTGATATGGATCCATGGCAAGAGTATGAGGCCATTAAGTAAAATTCTCTTAATATCAATCACAAGATGATGAAGGTCAGTGAGAACAGTGAAAACCAGTCTAAAGAGTTTCTGCAGGGGGCTGTTGTCCCCTGCACCCCCACACCCCTATTACTTATATCTATGAACTTCAAGGTTACTGTCCACAGAGTAAAGGGAATTCTATGAGATATCATAATCTTGAATTTAGCATTCATTCAGCTATAGACACCATCATGTGTTTGAAATTAAAAGGCTTGCATTTTAAAATTCTCCAATGCTCCTGTCGTTCGTCTGGTCAGGATAAAACAGATGAACATTTGAGGGTTCATTACGAGCAGCTTTATTATGCACAAACATATAAGGAATGAGGCTTTGTAACTTAAACTTAAATAGACTTATAAACAGACTGACTACCACATTTATACATGTTAACACTCTGGCTGTTCTCTCAAAATGGCTCTGCTACCTGCACATGTTCAGTATTTATATGCACATGCTACATCTGGAAATGCTTCTTAAAGGTACATACACACTCTCTGATCTACATCCTCCCTCTTTGAGAAATAGATCATATGCTAAATGACAATATTCAATGACGTGCAATTTACACAGAAATGATCTTATGACATGCAGTTATACAGAACTAATTCTTTGACATGCAATCATGCAAAATCAGACACATATAAAACAGTCATGCCCAGGCTAATGTGTATTTTACACTAGGTCTAGAAATATGACCTGATCATGTAACATAAAAGTCAGAAATGGATCTAGCAATGGGGACTGTCTTCAGGGAATGTTCAACTTTGGGAACAACTGGGACATCATCAGGAATGGGAATGGATACTGAGACATGTTCTTTGGTATGAACATTGTTAGAGATGCTCTGAGATCTAGAGTCTGTAACGCAGGTACGATGCTGCAATATCATTTCTGATACTGGAAGAAGATACCTGCAGTTTCTCCTGTACTCTATACCCTCAGATTCAACTAAGTAGGATCTCAACTCAGCACATATACCTCTCACTTGATCAATTCGATCAAAGCCTTTCGCTGTTTGCATCCTCACTGTCTCTCCTTCTTTCAACGGATGAAGAAATCTGCTCATTTTATCATAGCTGGACTTTTGAAAAAGAACGCTTCTTAAAACGTTGGGCTTTGATTGCTCTGGTGTTTTTAGCTTTAGGCACCAACAAACTAGAACTGATAGGCAAGGTTGTTCTGGTTTGCCTGGATAGAAGTCTCTGAGCAGGCAAGCCAAATAGATTGTCATAGAGTATATTTCTGTGATTAAGTAAATTCAAGAAAATATCGGTATTGTCACACTTTGACTTCTATAGTTATTGAGTTGCACTCAGTACTGCACGTTCAGCAAGGCTGTCTGACTGTGGGTATTCCGGACTACTAGTAACATGGATAAAGTCCCACTCTTTTGCAAATCTCTGAAACAATTGACTGGTAAACTGAGAACCGTTGACAGAAATAACTTTGAGTGGACTACCATGGACTGAGAAATGATGTTTCATCTTAGTAATAACAGCACTGGACATTAGGTTAGGTAGCAAGTCAATCTCAAACCAGTTTGAATAAGACCAAGTAAACAAAGAAAACACAGACTGGCTGAAAAATAATTCACTTTACTTCGAATAAATAAAATAATGCAAACAAAGGCAAATATCCAAGTGAGGTAAAATAAGATAAGCGCTTTCGTTTGGCGGTTGCCAAACTTTTTCAAACAAACAAGACATCACTTCCTGTTGGTTAAATACTCCAATTTAGTGATGTAATCCATGCTAAAACTGCAGAACCTTAAAGGTACAATGTATCCTAAATAGTGTAACAATAGCCAAATAACCATAACATTTTATATAAATCAAATGTTACCATCTATCAGCACATAAAAACGCTGTCGCTTCTGCAAATGACCCTCAAAGCTTTACATAAAATCATCAGAAAGTGAACCATTTAAAACTACCTATATACATGTAATAAAGTTTGAAAGTAAAATTGTGTTAAATAGGACTTTAAATAACATTAACTTACTTTCATCAATAACCTACAACAACTCGATGCCAAAATAGTCTCCGTTACACGCGTATCTTGATCAGACTTTTTGTCAACAAATAAATAACGTCAACACTACATATAATAGTTCTCATGTAACGGTGACTGTAAAATAAGAAATCCTGTATCAATTTCATTCCTGTAAAGGTGGCAATTCCAAACTAAATATAATGTAGCCAGATGGTGAACCAACCTTGTAAATAAACAGTAAGAATATGTATAAGGAGGTATGTTAAAAACTAAATGTGTTTAAGGGCGGTATGTTGAAGAAAAGGGAATGTATTGAAGTATGTATTATCTAAAATGTATTATATTTGTTTTATATTAATTAATGAACCATTTGAAACAACCAAAATGAAGGTGTTGTAATAAAATACTATAAGTAATGTGTGTGTGGTTAATAACCAAACATAATGAACTTCTAAACTTGACATGATGTTATAATAAATGTTTTTGTTAAAAAATATATAAATTTCAATATTTTAAATATTATTGTTAAAAAATATACAGTTAAAAATAAGATATACAATCACCATAATTAATAAAGTTTTGTAATATCCTCAATAAATAAATAATAATAATTATTAATTAATAATATTATATATAAATATATTGTATATATGAATAAATAATGTAAAACAATTTATGAAATATATGTACGGGTATGTAATATAAAAACTATATAAATATAAATTAATTTATATGTAACCATTCAAGTATAAAAAAGTATATCAGTACTAAATGTATAATATTTGTAAAATATAGTATATGTATATATGAAATTATCTACAGTATACCAGTGAATGAAAATGAGACACGTGTAATAAAACTCAATATAGATAATAAATGCTAGTATGCCAATAACCACGCAAAAAAATATACAAAAATGTAATAAGAATATAAAATATAAAATGCTGAGGTAAGTACTATCCCAATACATTGTATGTATCTATATACATTTATGTAATATAATAAATATATGTATCCAAAAGGATGACCTATAAATTAATTGATTATCTAACAAGAGATTTTAATTTTAAAATACTAGCAATAGAAATGGCATTATTCAATCCTGGCCAATTATGTGCATTAAGTTTTATTTGCCATTGTAATTCTAGTTTTTCCAATAGTGGTTGCCATGCACCACCCCTGGCATCCAAGTTTAAAACATCTAGAACAACAAATTTAAAAGAATGGGATGCGTAAGTAATAATATGTCTAGCTAAAGCATTCATTTCATTACAATCACGTATAGATCTAATGTGTTCTCCCATGCGATCTTTCAATTTCCTTCCTGTTTTACCTACATAAAACGCCATGCATGTACAACATAAGGCACAATATACTATCTTTTCACTAGTACAACAAACTTTTTCCTTTATTCGAATCTTTGTGCCATTAATTGCTAATTCAGTGGTTTCAAACACATAACTGCAATATTTATACCTGCCACATTTATACATTCTCCCTTGTTTTGTGTTATGTGTGTTTTCCAAGCATTTTTTCAAGTTCATACCTTTTTGTACACTATTGATGGATTATAATTAAAATGCTGGTGTAAAAATGGATCAGCTATTAAAAGTTGCCAATTTTTTGTAAGTATCTCATTAATTGAACCACTGTCAGAATTAAAAGTAGTAATGAAACTTCTAGTGAAGTTTTTTACTTCACTAGTAGTTTGAAGGTTAGTAACATTATACATGGAATAAATCAAGTCAGAGGTGTTCGATTGTGTGTTCATATCTTCCATATTACTAGCCTCTATAGAATCTGTAGTTGTGTTGTTCGTTTGGTTCAATAGAGGTTTGAAATATGAATTATCACGTTTAGTTATTATTTCTACCATAACATCATTTATCAATCTATTAGGATACCCTCTGTTTTTGAACATTCCACGTAAATTCAGACATTCAGATATAAAGTCGTCCCTTTTACTAATCATTCTTGCTGCTCTAACAAACTGGCCTTTTAGAACTGCTCTTTTTTGAGCATAAGGATGGCAACTATCAAAATGCAAAAAACTATTGCTGTAGGTCTTTTTTCGAAATATTTTTGATATATATCTCTTGTTATTGTAATCTTTTTCTAATAAGATGTCCAAGTAAGCTATTGTGTTTTTATTAAGTATAGCTGTAAATTTTAAAAAGGAAGTAGTTGAATTAATATAATTAAAAAATTCATCTATCCCTTCTTCATTCCCATTCCATAAAACAAATATATCATCTAAAAAACATAAGTTTTACAATGAATAAAGAATGGGGAATTGAAAATACATTTCTTTTCCCATACACACATAACTATGTTTGCATAGAGGCCTCCACAAGGAGATCCCATAGCTACCCCTTCATTTTGTAAATAAATATTATAAAAAAATATAAAGTTATTTTTTAAAATAATATCTATTAACTGATCAAATAAATTAATGCTGTTTTGAATTAAACCCTTTTCCATCAAGTATAAGTTTACCCATTCCATTCCTAGTTGGTGTGGAATGACAGAATATAGGTCTTTGACGTCTATAGTTAAGAAGATATCCTTTTCATTATATGTTACAGAACCTATTGTAGACAAAAAATCCCAAGAATCTTTTAATAAAAAATTTTCTGCATGTATATATGATTTCAATTTGTTATCAATAAATTTTGCTATTGGATTAGTGATAGAACCCTGTGCGTCCACAATGGGTCTGAACGGGGATATATTTACATCTTTATGAATTTTAAGGACTCCAAATATAGTTGGAGTCCTTGGATCACTGACATTCATGTAATTAAATTCATCAATATTTATATCCCCTTCAATAAATAAGTCATGAAGGATCCCTCTAATACGTCTGTAAGCTCCATTTATTTCATTAATGGAGCTCCTTTTGTATGTATTACTATTTAATATGGCTTCTATTTTGATATTATAATCATGGGTATTAAATATAGTCATACCCCCTCCTTTGTCTGGCTCTATAAGTCTAACACTTTTTGTTTCAATTAGTGTCTTTAACATATCATTCTCCTCTTTAGATAAGTTATATTTCTTGTCTTTTGTTCCTGAAGATTCAAGTGCACGAAGATCTAGTTCACACAATTTTTCAAAAATTTCCAAAGTAGGATGCAATGCAATGGAGGATTGTATGAACTGGAAATATAGAATGGTTTCATTATCTGTTCTGTATTTCGAAATAACAAACTTAAATTTAATTTCTGAACAAAAACTTTAACATCAATTATTGAATGCACAATACTCATATTTTTGTTTGGAATGAATATTTGTCCACGTGAAAACAAGTCACAAATACAATTATCAAAGACATAGTCAGAATGATTATATACTGTAAAATCTTTAGTATTGTTTGTATAAATGACAGGGCAACTTGGTACAGATGTTGCACACTCTAGTGGCCTCTCCACTGGCCTCTGTGATAGTTGTTCCTTCCCCTCGAAAAGTCCTCTGAGTGTAAAATTGGTTATGTGGCCCACAATTTCTCCTTTGATTTTGTTGCTGCACTGCTTGCTGACATTGCTGTAACATTTCCGACCTCCGAAGAGGAGGAAAATAATCTGTTTCTAAAAAATCATTTTCTTCAATTTCAACGTGTTCAATACTCAAAACATTTATTATAACATCATGCCAAGTTTAGAAGTTCGTTATGTTTAGTTATTAACCACACACATATTACTTATAGTATTTTATTACAACACCTTCATTTTGGTTGTTTCAAATGGTTCATTAATTAATATAAAACAAATATAATACATTTTAGATAATACATACTTCAATACATTCCCTTTTCTTCAACATACCGCCCTTAAACACATTTAGTTTTTAACATACCTCCTTATACATATTCTTACTGTTTATTTACAAGGTTGGTTCACCATCTGGCTACATTATATTTAGTTTGGAATTGCCACCTTTACAGGAATTAAACTGATACAGGATTTCTTATTTTACAGTCACCGTTACATGAGAACTATTATATGTAGTGTTGACGTTATTTATTTGTTGACAAAAAGTCTGATCAAGATACGCGTGTAACGAAGATTATTTTGGCATCGAGTTGTTGTAGGTTATTGATGAAAGTAAGTTAATGTTATTTAAAGTCCTATTTAACACAATTTTACTTTCAAACTTTATTACATGTATATAGGTAGTTTTAAATGGTTCACTTTCTGATGATTTTATGTAAAGCTTTGAGGGTCATTTCCAGAAGCGACAGCGTTTTTATATGTTGATAGATGGTAACATTTGATTTATATAAAATGTTATGGTTATTTGGCTATTGTTACACTATTTAGGATACATTGTACCTTTAAGGTTCCGCAGTTTTAGCATGGATTACATCACTAAATTGGAGTATTTAACCAACAGGAAGTGATGTTTTGTTTGTTTGAAAAAGTTTGGCAACCGCCAAACGAAAGCGCTTGTCTTATTTTACCTCACTTGGATATTTGCCTTTGTTTGCATTATTTTATTTATTCGAAGTAAAGTGAATTATTTTTCAGCCAGTCTGTGTTTTCTTCGTTTACTTGGTCTTTTTGGTTTCGTTCGTGCAGTTTGAATAAGAGTCTACCAACACTCAATAATGCTGATTGTTCCACTCAGATATGTCAGTGGCTACTGTTGACCAAGGTAGTTCAAGAATCTGGCTTAGCTGAAGTGGCTCTTTCTGCAAATGTGGTTTAGTACTGTTGCATACTGAACAAGAGGAAAGCACTTTATCAATGTCCTTTGATAGAGGGTGCCAAAATACTATTCCTCTCATCCTTTCTTTGGTAGCCTTGTAACCTGGGTGGCCACAATGCAAAATCTGAATGTATTCATGTTGTAAGGAAGTAGGAACAATAACTTTTGGACCTTTGAAAATGATACCATCTTCCATCAGCATCTCATCTCTATATGGAAAATAAGGTTGTACTTCTGGCGGTACACAGGATTGTTTTGACAGTTGATGAAGTGGTTGAGCTTCTGCAAAATTAGATCAGTTATCAGATCATCAAGTCTTGTGGTAGAAAAAACACACACTTCCATAACATCAAAGTCAAAATTCTCTGCATAAAGCTGTTCCATGGTATTTCTGGGTGATCTAGATAAGGTATCAGCTAGATAAAGAAGTTTGCCTTTTGTACAGACCATTTTGAAATTGTACTTTTGTAATCTGAGCATCATTCTTTGTAGTCTTGCTGGAGTGGTATGCATAGGCTTCTTTAAAATAGTGACTAGAGGTTGATGTTCAGTTTCTATTTGGATAGCTCAGCCATAAATATAATCATGGAACTTCAAACATGCGAACACAATTGCCAAAACTTCTTTCTCAATTTGAGCATACTGCATCTCAGTTTGGGGAAGAGTTCTAGATGAACAGGCAACAGGTCTGCCCTCTTGAAAAATAACTGCACCAAAACCGAACTTTGAAGCATCATAGGAAAGAACTACTGGTTTGTGGACATCACAGTATCTCAATGTAGGTGGGTTGGCAGTTTGCTGTTTGAAGTTATCAAATGCTCTTTGGTGTTGTTCCAACCATGGCCAGGCAACATTTTTGCATGTCAGCTCTCTTAAACACACTGATAACTCACTAAAGTCAGGGATAAATTTGCCCAAATAGTTAACCATACCAAAAAAGCACTGTAAGGCTTGGACATTGTTCGGGGCTGGCATCTCAAGAATTGCTGCTTGTTTGGAAGGGACTGGTCATAAGCCTTCACTGGCAAATAAATGACCTACATAAATAACTTCTGTTAGTCTGAATTTACATTTCAGAGGATTAAGCTTTAGGTTCACTTCACGCGCTCTGTCCAGAACTTTCCTGAGGTTTCCATCATGCTCTGCTTCACCATTGCCTCCAACCAGTAAATCATCAACTATTATAGCACATGAATAGCTTGAAAAAATTTGCTCCATTGCACGCTGAAAGACTTCACTGGCAGAATTTATTCCAAAAGGCATCCTGAGAAATCTGTATCTACCAAATGGGGTACTGAATGTAGTCAGCAGTGAAAATTTGCGATCAAGCATTACTTGCAAAAGTTAACTCTTTGCATCTAAGACAGAAAAAAACAGTGGCATTTGGCATGAGGGCGGCAGTCTCCTTGACTGTACGCATAGGATAATGAGGTCTCTTTAATGCCTTGTTCAAGTGTCTTGGGTCAGCACATATTCTGATTTAATCTGAATTTTTCTTATGAGCAGCTGCCACAGCAGACACCCACTTAGTTGGTTCTGTGATTGGACAAATCATGCCTTGCTGCACCATTTTGTCTAACTGGATGTTGACTTTATCCTGCACAGCTATTGGAGCTCTCCTTGCTGGTCTGACAATTGGACTGAATTCTGCATCTACCTCAAGTTTACCTACCTTGTTATCGAAAACATCAGCATACTCTGAGAAAATAGCATCAGAAAAACTGGAACTGGGACATGTGCTTACATGATGCACTTCTTTGGTAAAAGAAAGCAGTTTCATTCTTAAACTGTCTCTGGGACCTAATAATGACTGAACCGGTTTTCGGACTACATAAAATTGCAAGTGTAACTGTTTCAAGGCAAATAGCATGAAAGCAGTACCGCGCCTTCAATTTGAATCTATCTACAGCTATTGGAGCTCTCCTTGCTGGTCTGACAATTGGACTGAATTCTGCATCTACCTCAAGTTTACCTACCTTGTTATCGAAAACATCAGCATACTCTGAGAAAATAGCATCAGAAAAACTGGAACTGGGACATGTGCTTACATGATGCACTTCTTTGGTAAAAGAAAGCAGTTTCATTCTTAAACTGTCTCTGGGACCTAATAATGACTGAACCGGTTTTCGGACTACATAAAATTGCAAGTGTAACTGTTTCAAGGCAAATAGCATGAAAGCAGTACCGCGCCTTCAATTTGAATCTCTTCACCTCCATAAGCAACAAGCTTCACACAATTGGCCAAATTAAGTTGCTCACCAGCTCTCACTCTAGCAAATGTTTCTGCTGACATTACATTACACTTTGAACCAGTGTCCACTTTGAGCTCTGTGGGTTTATCATCGATCATAACAGTACAAAATACTTCATTCTTTGCAAACAAACCTACTGCGTCAACCTTTTCACCAACCACAGACACACCATCTACATAGAAAGTAGGACTGCAGCTTTCTATATGATCAACCTGCTTTTTTGAGTGACCTTTCTTAATAACTGAATGAGGCTTTCTTAATTTGCAAAACCTTTGAAAATGGTTCCATTGTTTACACTTCTTGCATTGCTGACCAAATGCTAAGCACTTCTCTGTTTTAGACTCATGATCCACAATTACGACAGTTAACAATAAGACTTAGGTTCATAGATTCATAGGTTCATACTAGGCTATCTGCCCTAGGGCATTTATAAGCCTAGCTAGAGTGTGTTTGGCTTTCACCACCCATTTTAAATTAATTTTGCTATGCCCTTTCTCGAGGTTAGTATACTGTGCGTCTGTCTTACAATGACACAGAAGTGGTACACAGGGTAAACCTACGATCTCCCATCCACTCATCAAGATTCCTCTTGAAGAGAGTCAATGAGGGACTCTGCCTAACCTGGACTGGGATTTTATTCCAGAGTGAAGGGAGCCTCTGGTTTATGAATCTGTCCCTCCAGCATGTCCTATTTATTTCAGTGCTGAGGTTCAAGTCTCTCGAGCGCGTAGCTCGATGGGATTTGGATTTTCTGAGGTGCAGCATGCCCATTAATTCCGGGTTGGACATGGCTTTATACATCAGGCACAGATCGCCTCTGAGCAGGCGGTATGCCACTGAGTAGAGCTGGAGTTTCTTTAACTGGGAAGCATATGGCATCTGTTTGAGCCCTTTGATCCTCTTGGTGAGGTACTTTTGGGGTCTTTCCAGTTGCTGCAGGTGTCTAGTAAGGTACATCCCAAAAGGGACATTGTACTCAATTATGGGCCTGATGAGGGATGAGTAAAGAGGCACAATGACCTCCCCTGATCTAGTTGTGAATCCCTTCATGATTAGGTGGGCTATATAAAATGTTTTTGTAACCACTTTGGCCACGTAGTTATCAAATGAGAGATTGCTATCAACTTGGGTCCCCAGGTCCCTAATTACTTCTTCTGTACTTAATGGATTACCACCTATGTGGTAATTTGTGGGCACTTTGTTTTTGCCAAAGGGGATGACTATACACTTTTTGGCATTTAGCTTGAGGCCATGGCTCTGGCACCAGTTGTCTGTTTCTATGAGGTCCTTTTGGAGGATGCTTGTGTCAGCTGGAAAGTTGATTATGGTGCCCAGTTTGCAGTCATCTGTGAACTTGGTCAGCCACAGTCCTTCCGTGTTGGCCTGTACCTCCGGGAAATATATACCGAACAAGAGAGGTCCCAGGACTGAGCCTTGTGGGACGCCACTTGTAACTGGTTTGGACTCTGACATGGCTCCAGCAATTCTAACCATGTGGGTTCTGTCCTTGAGCCAGTTTGCAACCCATCTAGTGACATAGGGGTTTATATTTAAGCTGGTGAGCTTATCTATAATGCCCAAGTGGGGTATTGTATCAAAGGCTTTTGCGAGGTCCAGGTAGGCTGTGTGGACCACCTTCCCCTCGTCAATGGCCTTGGTGACTGTTTCAAAGAAATCGACCAGGTTTAAGAGGCAGGATCTGCCCTTAACAAAGCCAAACTGGGTAGGATCCAGTGTCTGTAGGTCCCCAATATTTTTATTTATGAGGTCCATGATGATCCTTTCCATAGCTTTGCAGACCAAGCTAGTCAGGCTTATGGGGCGATAGTTTCCAGGATCTGTTTAGGCACCACCTTTGTGGAGAGGGACCACTGTTGCTGTACGCCACTCTTTGACTTGGGTTTTGCTGAATAACCCTTATACTGCACTGAGCATGCCCATTTTACTGAGCTAATCTTGGAACTAGCTTGAAAGTTACAGCTCCTCCCAGGAAGACCCACAGAGGTTGCAGATACCATGTGCTTAGGCCTGCTTCTGCAACATGCTGCATGCTGTCTCTGCTTGCTCTAGAGGCTGCTGAAACCATGCTCTTATCACTTGCAAGCATACCTGTGTGTCTTTCTGTGAACTCATGGATTTGACAAATCTCTATGGCTTTGCTTAATGTTAAATCACTGTCATGAAGCAAAATCTTCTTGTATAAAATAGTTGCCTCTCTAATGTAGCATTTATCTGAGGGTTGCACAGTTCTCTAAATTTACGTTTCAAGCACTCGGGTTCCTCTCTTGATTCTTCTGGTACAACAATATGGCAGTTTTCCCTGTCTCCTGTATATACTGCTGGTGCATACACAAATGAACACTCTCTTTCAATACCCTCTGATCCTCTGACACAGCTAAAGTTAAGCAAAATGAAAGCCCTTGTCTGTGCATCTTTGTCAGAAAAATCTGCTTGTATGAAAATATTACATTCCTGCTCAAATACTCTCCAATTCTCTGCAATATTGTGATGAAACACAAGTGGACTGGGTCTGCAAAATACCTTTGTCATATCAACACACAGTAGCAAAGGTGCTCAAAATTATGTATGAACATGCACACATAAATATATGCCAGAACTTTATGCCAGAACTTGTAATTATGCCCAATAGCACAACAGACTCTGAAACAACTGCATTTTGCCAAATAAGTGTCCGTAGCACAAGAACACTTTAAAATCACTGTACTTTGTGAAACCACCCCTTATCAGTGTAAGAAATACTTTGAAATGACTGTACTTTGTGAATAAACTGTATACAGCTGAAGAATCTCAGAGTAAGCAACACTTCAAAATGAATGCACTTTGCAAATAAACTATACACAGCACAGCAAAATAACTCTGTACAGTGTAATAAACATTTTGAAATGATGGCACTCTGTGAATAAATGTACACTGCACAAGAAATTTTTCAAAATGACTGTACTTTGCACTTTGCAATATAACTGTACTTTGCACCCAACAAACTCTTAATTGCATTGTAATAAAGGACACACTCTGCAAACACTTTGCACACTCTGGGATACTTTGAACAATTCTAGTTATGCTTTGAATGGCTTTGGTTAATGTGAAATAGTTTGGTCAATGGTTTATGCCCAAACATGCTCTTTTACTAAAACAAACATGCAGTTGTCTTGCTGTTTAAGCTTAATTTGCTCTTTTATTGTGCTTGTTAAGCCCTTTTAGTCTCTCATCATGCTCTTTATGCTGTTGCTGTGCTCGTTTTACTTTAAACATGTTCATTATGCAAACCAAAGTTAATTCCGAGTCACACATGAAAATCTCTGCTAGATTTATCAAAATCTTGATTTTGAACATTTTGTTTAGTTAATAATGCATTTTTTGCCATTTGTTTGGTTAATAATATGTTTTGTGCTACTAATTTGATTAATTATGCATCTTGTGCCTTACAAGTGCTCCATTTCATTTTCTTTGCAAGATAAATGTTTTGTGCAAGTTTTGGTTACCTTAAGTTTGTTTCTGGTCTTTTTGTTTCTCTGAGCTCCATTTCACTCATCCAGCTCAGTCTGCCTTCACCTTCAACTCTGCACCTCATGGCTTGAAGAAGTTGTTGGCTCAATCCCGGTTCTGACACCATGTCACTCGTCTGGTCTGGATAAAACACAAACATCCGTGGGTTGAGTTCAAGCAGCTTTATTAAACACAGCCACATCAGGGATAAGGCTTTGTAACTTAAACTTAAATAAACTTATAAACAGACTGGCTACCACGCTCATACATGTTAACATGTATGAGTGTTAACTTAAACTTAAATAAACTTATAAACAGACTTGACTACCACGCTCATACATGTTAACATGTATGAGTATTAACTTAAACTTAAATAAACTTATAAACAGACTGACTACCATGCTCATACATGCTAACTCTCTGGCTGTTCTCTCAAAATGTCACTGCTGCCTGCATGTGCTCACTATTCATATGCACGTGCCTACAGATGGAAATATTTCTTAAGGGTACATACACACCAGTGTGTTCTACAGCTCCTGAATGCAATTCCTAAATATAAACACACTTTTGCATTGCTTGACATAGTAGGGGTTTCCACATATGTACTACTTTCAAACTAAGTTCAGCCACCGAAACCAAGAGATGAAACTTGTGAGCATATAGTTAAAATGGGAAAGTAGTATTCTGCATGAAAATTTTAATAACAGTCAAAAGATTTTACTTTAGTTACTGTAATTGGCCAAAAGGCCAATTAAGCTCTGATGGAATACACTACTGACCTGAAGGAAAGAGCTTTGAACTCTGAATTCAATGCAAATTTGAATGATGCAGTAGGAGAACTGCCAGAGAAAGCTGTTAATTGAATTAAATGTAATACTTCTAAAAACGATCAAAATGGAATCGAGTATTGAAGTAAGAGGCAGAGAAATCCAGCAGCTGAAGAAATATGAGGAACCTTGTTGATACTGTATAAAGAGATGAAATTCAGGTGACCAAGTATAAAGGTAAAATATTCTGCCATGCTGTAATAATAAAGACACATCCCTCAAGACTGCAATTTTAAAGAAAAAAAATACCAGAATTGTGAAACTTGGTGACATGTAAATTGTAGCAAGATGCAGTCCCAGAGCACTGGTATTCACATCAACTCCCTTTTTTGATGAGGCCAGGGTGTCACATCTACTTAAAGTCAATGTTCATATCACTGAGTGGTTATTCAAACCTTCGGGCAAAGAGTACTTTTTTTTTTTTTTTGTAGAAAGAATACAAAATGTGTTTCTGAAGAGGAAAAATATATATCAATGTTTTCAGCATTAAACAATAAAGTATCCTTTTTATATAATTCTCTATTAGGCAGCCCAGTGGTGAAGAGGGATAAAGCCCTAACTACAGGCCAGGCAACCCCTGTTCAATTAGCAATTCAGCCTTCTGATGGGCTGGCAGGAGAGGATAGGTATCCTGGGAGGGGCAGGTGGTGGCACCTAGTTGACTATCTGCTTCTCCTGTGCAGTGCAACAGATGTCACACCTAACACTAAAAGAAACAGTTGCTTGAGAAGGATATGCACCATGGCTGTCCAAAATACTAATAGTAGCTTCCTGTCTCACATGCAAATGAGTGGGGGAGTATAGGCAGCCCCCTGATGTGAGATGGATTGACAAAGCACCAGCTGGGGATGGTGTTATGACTAAATATAAAAATGCTGCCATTACACAAAGAACCTCTAGTGTCTGCTCAGATGATGGCCACCCCCACAAGACTCCCTTTGTGTATCTGAAAGGATGACAGTCCACACACCAGAAATTCAGGGCCAGTGTGTGACTTGAGAGTCATGATTTTTGGTAGACAGTGGAGGCAAAAAGATACAAAAACAAATTATATTTGCTTTTCTATTGAAAGCTAAAGGAAGTGGCACGGAAATTTATAGAAGTATGGCACTGTCAGTCATACCTGAGAAAAAGCTACAGTCATTGTTTCCAAAGAAATCATTATACCCCTCAACAGTTAAACATAAGATGTTTCCCAGAGACAGTTTGTTAGTAATCTATCATATTTTTACTTAAAATGTGCTACGGAAAACAAAAGACAAGTTGCTATTGTTGCTATTGCTATAGGAGGTGATAATAGAAGCTTGTATTAAACTGGAAGCAGAGGTCACTAGTAAGTCAAAGTGTGCTGAATGAGTTTAAGTCTTGAGAGAAAATACTGGAAAAGCAATCTAAAGTGCTTCTAGTTTGTGTGTCCTAAGTAGTATGAAAAACAAGCTTGGTGAATCCAAATATTTCGCTAGAATTCTGTAAACCTCACCTCCCCTAATCTTTTACACTGAACGTGAAACTTGAAAAAGAGTTAAAAAGTTTATTAAGAGAAAATATCATCAGTCCAGTGATTAACTTTGCTAATACATAGACTATTCAGGATATATTTCTGCCAGACCTGCTACATTAACCTGGGTACGTGGATTTCTTTAACTGCATGCTTTCTTGTGTTTGTACTCATCTTGGCTTCTATGATCTCTGTTTTTAATGCGTAGATTCATCGCCAGCTAGTGTATACAGACAGCATATGTCAACCAACGTGCCTCCCTGCATATTCATATGGATGTGCTTCTCAGTGTTGTTCATTACATTTGAGTGTGCTTTTCCCTATGCCTAACGACATCCACTGGTACTTGGTTCCATAACCTTGCAGTTTCCTGGCATTACTGCACTACCCAGTCTGGTTTCAGTTTGCTGTCTGTGAATGTCTTACTCCCTAATGGGTGTCTCAGCAGCCTGCACCTCCAATTCTTTACAAGACAGATTCTGATAATGGTCTACCAAGTGGAATACAGAGACTGTTCACAGAGCATTTACACTGTAGCATAAAATATTCCATCATACACCTCTTAGAAATAACTGTTATTAATCAGCAGTGATTGCACTAAACTAACGATGCTCATTTTGTAAGCAAAAGCGTGGTATCTGAACAATATTTCTCATCCAGGACAATGCTGTTTTTCTCTTACAGTTAATGTCATTGTAAAGATTGCCATTATTAACCATGTTAGGACTTCAAGAAATGATTACATTGATTCATTTTTGAGTACATTTTCTGAATGGCATAATTGTTTTATGAATGCAGTCTGAGCCTGTCTCCTTCTGTTTGCTTAAAATCATAGAGAAACAGATTATGTTTGTACATGCAAAACACATGGACATGCAAGTTTTCCCATTACTCATAATAGGGCTTATGTTTCATTTCATTTTTAAATTGTTACACCACTTTCTTATTACCTCTTCAGAAAGGCAATTCTAATAATAATATTCCTGCTGTGACTCACCTTATCTACACAGGCTTGGTCTTATTATTTTAAACCTCTTTTTGGAAATGCGCTACCCTTCTGCTTGCCATGGGCTCCTTTCAAGTATTTAGAAGTTTCTGTCATGTTCTTTCTCTACATCCTTTCCACAGGATCGCACTTGGTAAGCATGTTTTATCCCTTTGTAGATGCCTTCACATAAAAGTCATGCTGTACTTTATAAGTGCCTCTCAGCCATCTCTGTCTTTCCTATATCATTACATTTAGTTGTGGAGAAATGTAATCTGCACACTACGTGGGATCCTATTAACTGTCTACCTCATTATACACTTTCTATAAAGAAGAATAACAATTTTCAAGTGTTTATAGAGAAGAGCACCCATTTTCAGATGCTGATGCTTTTCCCAGCACAGCTCAATACTTTCCTTGCTGATTCGTCATACTATTCACTTGTCCTTGAATACAACCACATTGAGGGCCCTTTCTTTCTTGGTCCTGTTACTACTCCCACGTTTGCATACTTATAAGTTCCCATTTTCGAGCTACATTATGGGCAGCACAGTGGTGCAGCAGTTAGAGTTATCACGTCACCGCAAGAGGTTCTCTGATTCAATTCTCAGCTGTCGTGCCTTCTATGCAGAGTCTGCATATCCTGCCTGTGCTCACACAGGCTTCCTCCCACATTCTAAAGACATGCATCTAGAGTGTTTCTCCCCAGGTCTCCACTGAAAATGAGCTCTGTCCCTGTCAGACTTTCCTGATAAACAAATGTTAAATTAATAAATAAAATTATTTTCTATATCCTCATTAAATTTGACTACCATGTTCTGTACCTATACCTACAGTTGTGACAAATCTCTCTTCATCCTTTAAATTTAAATACCCTATTCTCTGACAATTCTTTTATGTAAGTTTGGCATCAGCAAAAATGTAGTTTGTCCTCCAGGCCTTCTTTAAATTCAGTTGAGAAACACTGACAGGTCCTGGCATTGTACTGGCCCCTATTGCTCCCACTAGTTAGCACGCTGACATGTAGTTAAATTTAGTTTAATATAAATCTGTGCGTCCTGTTCTTCACCCATACTCATCATTGGTACCACACTCAGATCAGTATCAAGTCTGTCTTATTTGTACGTTAATCTTTTATATGTTACCATATCATATACCTGCTAATAAATAAACAGGATAACTAACACACCAAAAGGATAACTCTCAGAAGTCTATTAGATATGTTTGGCATGGCCTCAGCCTTATAAATCAATGTTGCCTTGGGTACTATGCTTCATGTAACTTCAAATATTACAAAAAGCTTAACTTCACTAGTGATTCCATACTTTTAGAAGCAGTAGAAGTCAGACGCAGCATTATTACCAGTGTTGCTTAAACTCACAGTTCTCTGAGGATTATAGAAGTAATCTTGTGAGGCTCCACTGCCTTTTTCTCCTTTAGCTTTTCAATGTCTTTCAAGGCTTTAAAGATCTGTGATGACTGCCACCCACAATACCATTAAATGGCTTTGTGTAAATACGTTTTTCCCCTTTCTTCATGAATATTGACCAAAATGATGCCCTTAGCAGCCAGACTTTCCTATCATCTTTTTCTTCCCATCCCCACTCCATTGTTTTTAGCTTTAGTGTCCTTCCACACTTCTTTCTTCACTCCCTTCCATATCTGTAAAATGTTTTGTTTTCCTTACTGCCTTTTCATTTCCTTTGCTCACGCTTTGTTTATTGGTTTTCTAATTGCTCGGCCTCTTTGTATCTCTTTAATTTGGCATACCTCCATTTCTTCCTCCTTCAGTATGTCCTCATAACTTTCTAAGTGTTTGTATTTTACCACTCTCCTTTAATGCTACTTAATTTATGACTCACAGTTCTTTTTTCGTTTATTTTGGATTTTCATATTTATTTCACTCAAGAGGCTTGTGTTTTTTTCTGTGATGGCAGCTGTAAAGTATCCCTAATCATGTCAGAACTCAGTAGTCCTGAAACATTAGAAGTCTATGAAGGCAATCTTCTTCCAAAGTAGAACTGAACTATGCAGGTTTATTGTTTCTTGTTCCCAAACTTTAGGGTTCTCTTCTCTGCTACTGTTTCTGTGCCCTATTTCTGTGCTCTGCCACAGGTAGGGCTAGGCTCAAAGAACGCAGAAGTACTAGGACTGACTGCTGTCATCATGAATCACCAAGGCAGCTAAGAAGATACTTATAATTTGTTTTTTTACTTACCCACTGGAAAGATATGATCAATAATATTTACAGTCTGTACATTCTCTTTTATCAAAGCACAGCATGGAGCATACTAATGCGATCCAGCCTATGCCCATTTTCTGAAAACAACTTTTGAACCCCCATCTCCCCCATAACTTGAAAAAGTAGCTAGGATATGATTCTGATTCAGAACTCAGGCTATCCCCGTAGCAGCCCAGGCATGTTTGTGTACCAAGTTTGCCATCACCACCATGACATGGAATGGATGGGTATTCTTCCTCTGTACCAAGGAGCCAGCACTTAAGCTTATCTTTGTCAGTCTATATTTTACTGCATTGAAAATATTTGCTTATAAATTGAGAGAGAGAAGAGAGAAATAGCTTAAACTTAATGCTTTTTCTTCTTTATTTTAGAATTTAAACTGTGGGTCTTGATTGTAATTTTTATACCTGCCATTGCCATAGCAACAGTTTTGGCCTTGTATTATGGATATGCACGCTTTAAAAGGTAAGATATTTTATGGAAAAAAGTAATATGAAAGTTAACAATGATGAATTCTATGAAGTATCTCTGAATTATTGTTTGCATCCATTAATTCCTGGTAGGCCTTCTCCAACAATAGCTCATCACTGCTCTGCTTGAACATACCGAACAGAACATACACTACGCTTTATGCAGTTCAGTCTGGCTTGTTGAAAAATTGCTCAAAGTGGGCTTGGCTACAGGGTCTTTGCTGTGCTCAGCATAAAAGGTCTAACTGTCACTCAAGTTTGTTAGCAGTTGATCTGGTATAATCATTTCCACAAGTCTCTCTGCTTTTGCATTTTTGTATCTTCCATCCTTGTTTATAATTCTAGGAGTTACAGGATCCAGTTTAACCAATCAATACCTAGGGAAGAGAGATTAACCCAGGAAACTGAAACTGTTCATCTCTTCAGTCATTCACATGGCCAGCTCATGTAATCCTTGGCAGAATCCTTTTAATAACAATGGAAAAGAATTAGCCCTCCTCAAGCACAAAAAACAGTCCTAGTCAGCCTATGGCATTAATTAATGAAGACCACTTCTCTGAAAGCAGTTTATCATACTCAAGGCTGCATACTCTCTCTGAAATAATGTATTTCAAGTCTGTAGCAAGATTCACAATGTTCCAATACTTTTGATCCACGTGTTTGTGACTATTTAGTACTTAGTCATCACAAACCTAATATCAGACATAGGTTATTTTGTTATGTTGTAATAGCATAAAACCAAGGTTGGGAACTATGCATGATTTACTTCCTCCTGGCCGGTACCTTTGATCCTACAGGATTTACTCTCTGGCTCAAGACTGCATAACTTCCACACACATTACAGCCTCAACCAAACAATAATTACTGAAAATAGACGGTGCACTGTAGTACAGCTCTGGTGTTTGCCTTATTAAAACCAATGCCGATAAAGATAGGCCATGTGCACACGAGCTCTCTATACTTGAGAAACAACATAAATTTGCTAAAAAGGTGGAAAAGGACATTGTGTGGCAGCAAATGAAAAAAAATACCAAAATTACAGAATAGGTGGCTTCAAGAATGAAGCATTGATTGGAAAGGACTATACATAACAAAAGAAGACTTTAGGAAAAATAATATAAAATAGCTTACAATGTGTATGTTTATGGCATAGACAGCTGATTGAAATGATCATACAGATCAGTTTTTGGCTAATAAAATTTACAAATTGTTACAAAACAATAATAATGAAATTGCAGTCAAAGAATCATATGAATAATCATATATTGCAGCAATGAATATACAGTGAATCTGGGATGCAATCAATCTATTAATAGCCACTTTTTGACTGCCAATAAATGGAAAAATTGTACTAAAACACTGTTCAACAATAGTGGAGTTTTCCTTATCTCCACTGTTGTTTACCTTGGCGTAGGTTATATAATTTGTTGGACTGGGGACCCCTCCCCCATATCAAGGAGGTGCAATCGGCTTGTCCTGGGACAAAAAAAATGTTTTTTGAGGTTTGCTAAGAGGGGTTTTAGCAAATTGTTTTCAATCTATTGCCAGCTGAAACAACAACTGTTGATAGATTGATATGAATCCAGTGAATTTGTATGTATTAAAACAGTGTTTATCTGTAATAGACACTTATTAATGATAACACGCTGTGAAAGAATGTAAAATAAAATAATATAGGTTTATAGGTAAGTACTAAGCTAGCTGCCCTTCAGGGCCAGTTTAAACCTAGCTAATTTCCCTTTTTGTGCTTAAATTAACATATCCCATTTGGTTAGAGATTGGCCTTTCCCATCCCATGGTCAATAATTATATATTACCCCTAATGAGAATAACTGGGATCATAGCATAAACAATTTGAGAGGTCACATGCATGGGAATAGCATTTAGGAACTGTCTGTGTCCATTAGCAGTACAGGGGACAGTTCTGGGGTAAATGTTCTGTTGCCCATCCATATATCCAGGTTGTGCTTGAATATGGACAGGGATGAACTTTGTTTTATGTGGATGGGGATTCTGTTCCACACACCATTTGGGTGACTTTGTTGTCTTTCCACACTTTGTCTTAAGTTGAAAAGTAAGACTTGCCAAGACTGCGGTGAAACCAATGAATTAATCTGCGAATCTGTAGTGCACAGATTTATTGGAAGTTAAGGAAAGGAGAAATCCAGTACACTTTATAAGAAGGGCATTTGCTTCCATTCACAGAGAGATGGGATGGGCACTGAAGAGGCTAACAAGGTGGCTCCTAAAATAAACTAAACAATTTTCCTCATAACTTCTTGTGTATTTTTGGGTTATTATGTCAGTGAGCAGACGTTGATGAAGTGTAGGATTTAGGAAGCTAGGAGCAGCAGTAAAAATATGAGGATCTCAGTTGAAAGAAGCATCTACTTTATGTAATTAACATGTTTCTGAAATGCAAGACAAAGGTACTACCAATTAGGAAACTCCATGACCTGGGGATAGACTACCAGCCTCATTTCCTTGAAACTTTTGTGATTTTCTCAACTGGACAACAAACTTCAACTGGCTGGGGTATAAAAACTGCAATACATTGATAAAGTTGCAATTTACAAAACATTTTTCATGTTAAAATGTAACCATGAAGATTTACAGTCACAACAAAAGGAACAAGATGTATAACAAGAAATATACAACTGAACGAACATGCACACACCCACACATGTACCACACATATAGGGGGATAGAACAAAGAGTACAGAAAGACTTGTCTTATGGAGTTAATGTATGTGTCTAAAAAGGATAAAAAGGAGAGAGAACAGATGAGGAAGGCAGATATAAAGTACAACAGTACTGAAAGTGGATGTTAAGGTAATATTCTTCATGTAGTGTTCAACAAAGGAATACTGTTACACTAGTTCATTTCCTTGGTCCTTTAGTCAGTGTAGCATGCTTTGCTAGTATTACTTTTAAAGATAACACTCTGCCTGTCAAATGGAAGTAATACAATATTTTATGGGTTGCCTGTACTGCAATGACCAGCAAGATTTCTGCTTTCTTCTCATGTCTGCAGGCATGGTGTAAGACTGACAGTGTGTGTTCATTAAAGTAGTTTCATAAGTAGGTTTTCCTCATTGTTTCTCCATGCTGTTGTATGCTACTGGACCCTGGATGGCCCAAGACAAACTATGCTGTGGTAGTAGAATTAAACTGTCATAGTTTTCCACTGTTTTACAGGTATCTGGCTGGCATAGAGTGTTTGCATAAATTATGTAGTTTAATTTGTCATAAGATTGTATTTTTATACTAGACAAATACATGGTTAGAGGCTAATAGTGTTAATCAGAGGGGCATCATTGGCTTCAGCACCAGATTAAGCTTTGAGGTTCTTTCCTTTGTTTCTGAGTAGAAGACATTTTTGCTTATTGGCCTGTAACCATATTATTTAACATTTAGAGCAACATTTCAGTTCTATTTTCAGGGTTAGCTGTCATCTTATTTGTAAAGAGTTATTGTCAAGACAGGCAGCACAGCTTTTGTTTTCCTCAGTGAAGATCCTATCCTGGGATATCAGAGGTTTAAACACATCTTACAAACAAAATGCCACAAGGTCAAAGCTTTTTTTTTTCTTAGCAAGAGATCAACTTAAAGAAGAATTATGTTGTGGCTTTCATTAAAAGATGGAAGGGTCAATACAGAAAAGTTTAAACAGAGTACTTGTGGATAGATTACATGATACTTGGGGACAATGGATGGTGACTTGTGTTTGTAGTTTTGGGGTTACCTTACTCTAGCAACATTTGATTGATATAAGGCCACTTGGAAAATTTTCCAGCAATACTGATACACACAGGGGAAAAAACTCTGTGAAAGTGGTTGCATGGGATTTCAGTGTTTTTTAGGTCCCAGAATGAGTAGAATAACAAAAGGCATCTTCCACTGTCTGAAGTGATAAGGAAAATGTAAATCTTTATTAAATATCATATGTTCTGCAAACCATGGCTTTACATCCTGATTTGAAGGACTACACATTCTTAGTTTTTTGTTTTGTTTTTTTAGTTCTAATAGGAGTATGGCTAGCAGCAATGACTCTTTGTCTTTAAGCGTGGTGAACCTGTTTGGAGTTTTTACACCAGATCACAGTCTGGATTCATGATCAGACCATAATTTTCTATTAGTTGATACCTTGGCAATAGAAACTCCTTGTTGCTCCCACTCACCATGAAAGCTGTATGTTTTCCTGCTTAAAACCTTTGAAAACAAAGATCATTTGGACAGGATGTTTATAAACTTTGGGAAGACCTCATTACATCTGCAGTGGCAAGTGATACCCAATAACAACTTTATAAGATTCCAGTAAAGAAAATTGTGACTGTATTGAAATATCAACACAGAAAACAGAGGCAAAGTCAAACTAACAGAATAAAGACCCAAACTGCTAAAGTTAACAACCTTTATAAAGCAAATTGGGGAGACAGTTATCACAACTGCAAAAAGAAGGTAAAGCAGAACACTTTCATTGTGTGCACATTAAATGGGAGAAATAGTGGCATTTTCAATAGGTTAAAGTATTTTATTCCCCCAAAATACTGGCATACAGTCTTAAGCAAAGAGGGAGGGAAAGTGCATTCTCAAAAGTCAGCAACAATGAGGAAGTAGCTCAGACACATTCCTTTACAATTGATGATACTTTTTGTACATTTTACCAGAAACCTTATTATCATACCTCTCAACTTCTTAGAGCAAAACATTTGGACAAGGCCTAAAATGATGGGGGGACAAATAGGGACAGATTTTAAATATTGCACTTACAAACTTAGAAAGTTTATAGAATAATAGGTTTTGCATTAGCATGAATTTTCCGAAGGATGTGGAGTCTTAAACTCAAAGGTTTGTCATTATTTAATGACTTTAATCCTCGGCTATTTGCCAGAAAGGGACAGATTTTAGGGGGAACACACCAAAAGTATGAGGCAAAAATCTGGACATTCTGCGAGAACCTGTACAGTTGAGAGGTGTGCTTACATACACTCCTGTGCCTATCAGATAAGGAAACTGAAATGCTGAGTCCTATTTCATCAGAACAAATACTGGGCACTGATGCTACCTGCCTGTCAAGGAAGGTGCCTGTGTCAGATAGCTTGCTGGCAGAGTTCAATAAAACCTAATACATTTATTAGCTAAACTATTACAGCTATTATTTCAGTGTGCAAAGAGAAATGGTTAACTTCCACACTCCTCCAGGTTGGCAACTATTGTTTTACGTCTGGAATCAGGGTATACAAATAGCAGCTAGTTATAGATACATATCCCTGCTGCAACAGAGAAATAAATATATACAAAGATCCTCAAAAAATATTAGAATTATTAGTATCTTAATTAACCCATACATCATAGCAAAGTTTTATAAAAGAAGGCCTGACTTGATTATGTTATGACTCAGCCTTATCCAGCTATGCAGGATCAAAGATTCTCTTGTGACATTTTTATTTGGCTCACAAAAAGTGTTTATCTCCATAGAATGGTCTGTCTTGAAGAATGTCTTGCAGGCCTCTGACATCCATCTGTATTTCTTGTTCAACAGCATGTCAATTGCTATATAATGATCGAGGGCTCAAGCTGTCCTAAAAGGTCACTGTTGACTTTCTTTTCTTTTGAGGCACGACACCAGGCAGGGATAACCATTATCTCCGCTGTCTTTGTCTTAGTTGTAGAATCACTTGTTGTACATCTTGACAGAATATTAAACACTGGAGAGCACACCGTCAGAGTATGTTTTATCTAGCTAGTTCATGAATGATTGGGGTGATATGGCTGACTGATTCAATAAACATTTTCCAGAAATTTTGACTGTATTTGAAGAGTTTCATAGACTCTCTGGCCTGATTTTGAAATTCAGAATGTGTGTGCTATTTCTTCCTAGTGAACAATACTTAATCAACCCAGATAAATTGCAATACTGCTCTTTCCAAAGATTGCAACATTACCCTTTCCAAAACCTACAAATATATGGGTATGCAACTGGATTATAACCAAGTGTGTAGACTAGACATTAAGGGTAAACCCATATTTGATGCCATGACACAGACGTTTAATATATGGAATGAACGTAAGGTTGGCTTTTTCTTACTAAAAATCTCATCAGTAAAGATGCCTTCTCTGCTCCCTTCATTTCTTTAGTGAGACGTCTATCTCAATTATGTGAGTTGTTCACTCCCAAAAAATTAAAGATGCTGGCTCCATCCTTTGCTTTGAATTCCCACCAACCACATCTTTTATGAACAAAGAAGTATGTTTCCAGATATGCTGAAGCATAAGACATACTCAGTTTCTGGTCCTGTACATTATCTGACTCTCTGTTGTAGGTGTTCTAAAAAAAGTCTGTTCTCACCCAAGATGGTTAGTTCCTAAGTTAGAGGTTATCCATACTTTGCATGTGACTCTAGAAGCAAAGTGGGGACACTGGAGGTATAGAAAATAGGGTCTGGTGGAAGAGTTTGGCTTCTGGATCCCATAGCATAGATTGACAAATCTGATACAGGTTATGGTATTCTAAGGACTATCAAAAGGACTTGCAGACTATCCACTGGTATAAATGGACAGAGAAGGGTTGTATTTTCTAGAAAAATTTCTAGCTAGCCCAAAGCTCAACATTACCTACTTTCTACGCATGCTTACTAAACAACCCTGAAATGCAAATGTTATTTGTCAATGCCTGCAACACAGGTCTTTATGCCAAACAAATGTATCATCTGACCCATTCAGGAGTCTCAGTCTGTGGAAATTATAACTTCTTAAGGTCTTTTATCAACATCAGAATTTACCCAGGGAATATTTTAGCTAGACTATATCAGACAATAAATAAACACACTAATATTGAGTAGATAAAAGCTCTACAGGCTTTTCATTTACACAATATTTGTGTGTGTGTGTGTGTGTGTGTGTGTGTGTGTGTGTGTGTGTGTGTGTGTGTGTGTGTGTATGTGTGTGTGTGTGTGGGGAGAGAGAGCACCCATAAAATCAAGGGCTAAACAGAAAAATAAATAAATAAAATAAAATAAAATGTTTTTACAAAGGCTTTGTGGTCAGCTCATGCATCATTAAATAGGCATCCAGATGTAATAGACTATGGTCAGGATTCAGAGAAGAGAAATTGCTTATAGGACCACGTAAAACAATGTTACAGCTGAAGTATCATATTGTGGCCCAGTGTTAATTAACAATATTTTAAGGGTGACATTGTGTGAGAACTTTAAACAAATGAGAGAATTCATGGGTGAAAATCCCAGAGGTTACAATAATGAACAACACTATTAGATGTAGGTCACATGATTCAATGTCATCTGCAGTGTGCATATAGAATGCATGTTATGATCCATATTCAGACACGCACAAACACATCACTAAAATAATAGCTAAGAGACTAGTAAGAACTACACAACAAAGTCTCTATTATTTTATTACTACAGGTGAAAAGAAAAAGGGCAGTCAGGGGATTCAGAATAGGAGAAGACATGTTTTTTGTGGGAAAGTGGCCCATTTTTAAGCTTTTCAAGAATAGAAAAGGGAGAAGGTAGCAAGAGGAAATGTGGGCAGGAAAATGGTATAGGGATGTAGCAGAAGCAGACAAACAAAAACGAAAGACAGACAAAGGCCATCAGAGGAGGTATTGACACAAATAAGACAGAACACAGAGGAGGGAAACATACAGACAGTGGGAGGACAATTAGTGTGAGAATGATTGGATTATAAACTGGAAAGGGAAGTGAAACACAAGAAAAGGGAACAGCATAAGGCTAGAGGTAAGGTGACAGCTGACTGGCATGCTGTCCATTACCACACCCAGCCAGTAGTCAGTCATTTCAGCCATTGGTGGCCTTCTAGTTAAAACCAGATAGGTGTGTAACTCTGTCAGTTACATGAAGATGAGCTCCAAGTTGCCAATGTGAGTATTCAGCCACCAGCCCTCCAAGGCCATCAAAGGGGTCTCCAACTTCTGGTGGGTGACATATTTTGACCCAACAGTGGCACCTCTGACTGTACAGCCTTTGCCTACCACCAGAGAAATACCATCAGAGAGCACCAGGGAACTTTTCTGGTCACCTGTCACTGGATAATCAGTGTTACCCTTTTCAGAAGCTGGCCTGGAGACTCAGCAGCTGATCGCATTGAGGTGGAAAGTGTGGTGGCTGCTACCAAGCCGTGATGGACACTGCAGAAAATATGATCATAAATAGTTATGCGATGGCAAACAAAATACAATCTACATGCCTGAACAAAGGTTACTGCAGCAGGAAGGGTGCAGCAAGGGCTTAGATTAAATGCAGCTTAACCAGTCCTCCTGTGTGTATGATATGTAAGCAGTGCATGAGTGACTGTAGTTGTCATGGTAGTTAGTCAATAAACCTCACATGACACATGCTGTGCCCAAAGGAGCTGCAATAATGTGCCAGACTCGACCAACCAGAGAGTGATTTGCTTGGCACCATGGTCATAAACACAGACCATAGACAGCAGGTGGCAGTAATAAAGCATGAAATAAGGCAGTCAACAGTAAATGACAACTGGTGCCCTGTCTGATGCATATATATATATATATATATATATATATATATATATATATATATATATATATATAGTATTCATACTTTTAACTGATGCTGGTAGGAAAAGTTGAACCAGGCACTTTGTATGAATAGCACGGGTATGGCTATGGGCATGGAAGCATAGAAAGACAAACACTCAGGTCCATCTAAGAGTATATATGAGACCTGGCATCAGAGCCGGATCATGCTCAAATGGGCCCTAGGCAGGGTGATGGATTAGAACCCCCCCCCCCCATTGTAGTGCCCCCATTACTTGGCTATTTCTCCCCAGTTACCATAAAACCTCTCAGTATGCATACTCTTTTCTGCTTTACTTCTACAATGATTATTTGGATTTAATTTAAAATTTTTATTTCAAAAAAACTTTTTATTTCAAATTTTATAGCACAAGTACTGATAGACATTTGCTAAACAAAACAATACAGTCTCAGAATGAAAACAGACTTTGCATTAAAATATCTCTGACCTTGAAACTCGTATTCATTGAAACAGCATTGAAATCCACATTCAAAGAAAATGCATTTGGCCATTGGGCCAGTGGCAGATAAAGTTTACCTTTGGGCTGTTTTCAAATCATAGGCCCCATGAACACATTTTTAGGACCATGCATACATGCACGTGTTCTTTGATTCACCTTCTTGATTGTATTAAATTATACTCAGCGCCACTTGTTAGAGCATGTTTTAAATTTGTAGTTTTGACTATTTTTCTAGTAAGAAATGAAAGAAAATGTATGAACCAATAATAACAAAACTGCTAAATTCGGAACATTTCAACAATAAAGGTCTACTCAAACTTCTGTCATTGCAGTCCAGCAATATCAGTCAATATGCACAATCTCTGCTTAAGTAAAAGACATCTGAATAATTCCACATTAAAGAGATCTGTAACTAATGATGAGGTTGTTGCTAGCAAACAACTTTATATTTCAGTGTTCCATCTACAAATTCAGTGCATGCTGCCCTTTAAGAATAAATTGCCTAAGTTACATTAAAAAAATTGTAAAAATGATAAGCTGGTAATGGGGAATGGATGGCAAACTGACAACAGGTTAACAGTTACTAGGCAGGTCAACCAAAGGAGGATATACTTAGGACTGCAGCACCCCACCCAATCCTTAAAGTATAATACGGGATCAGCAATCCATTTACATGCTCTGGGGGTATAAACGACAACCTTCTGCATCGAAAGCAACATGTTCTGCTACTAACAATGCTTTTAAATTCATTAGCACAATAATAATACAATTTGCTAAATAACAGCTGCACATTGTAAACAGACTTAGCATGAGCAGCAGTAAACTTCTCTTGCCTTGAAGCTCACAATTCTTTGTAAAATCCACTTGACACTCAATTCCTTGTAAAATATACTTGATCATAACTCCCAACCAGTCATGGACAACTCTCAACAGAATTAGGAACAAATCCACAAAGAATCAGGGACAATCAGGGACACTTTTAAAATATTAGCACTATTAAATCGATACCATAACAGAATAAGATAATATGAATTAATATACAGCTTCTGAAGTAAAAGAAGTCTATAACTCTGACTATTGCCATTATTTATTAAGTAAAGTTCACCCCCTTTTCTCCAAAATCACAAGTTTTAGAAGGGATTAAGAGGGGTAGAGCTAAAATGTGAGTCAAAATCAGGGACATTTGATAGGTTCTCACTTGAAAATGCACCTGAAACTCAACAGCTTGGTGGTTGTGGTAGATCAGGCTCTTACTTACTGTAACTAAGGTACAGGGTTTGAGCCTGAGTTAACTACCTGTTATCCCTACATGGGGCATTACACACACACACACACACACACACACACACACACACACACACACACACACACACACACACTCCATACTTGCTGTAGAAGAATGTATCCTATGTGTTCATCAAGGCAGTCAACAAGCAAAATCTCAGTGTGTTCGCTTCCATTGAGGAATACTTGCTGTAGAAGAATTTGTCCTGTATCATCAAGGAAGCTGCAAACAGATATGTCCCTATTTAAATTCCATGTGCAGAAAGCAAGAACAGGAGGTCTGTGTGATAATGCACATACAGATGCATGTGACCTGGCACAGAAGGCATTCTTAAAGAAGAACACCTTTAAAAACAAAAACACTTACTGTTTTGTTTTTGTATTTAAAAGGTAAATGTCCTTGGCAAAAGTAAATATGACAGTCCCTTGGAAAGCATGCCCCCTCCCAGCCAGTGAACCTTAGGCAAATGCTTTGGTTGCTTACTACTGGATCCAGCTCTGCCTGGCATGGCTGTGGAATAACCACCATCAGGTCAGTCATCCTTTCAATGCCACCATTGACAGTTGCAGTAGGTAAGATTCAGGTCATCATGAATCAATAAGTTATGTGTTGCAATACGTATATAAAGCAGTATGCAATGTTAAAACTAAGTAGCAGCACTGAAAGTATAGACAATACTGCAGGGATCTAAAATCAATGCAAGTATAACATCTGTGGTATGTACAACCCCCCTACACCTGGATTGTTTTTTCTAGACATACTTAAAATCCTAAAATAATGGGAGGGAAAAAGGCCCAGAAATAGGGACAGATTTTAAGTATTGCTCTTATAAACTAAGGATGTTGCTAAAATAACAAGATTTATGTTAGCACCCCTTTTCCAAAGGATATGAAATCTGAAATCTAAATTATGTCATTATTTAATTATTTCATTCCTCAGTGATTTGTCAAAAAAATCCACAAATTTTATGAGGAACAGACCAAAAAATATGAGGCAAAAAATTGATCATTCTGCAAAAATATGGATAGCTGAGCAGTTATGTTTCTAGATAGCTCCAGCAGATCAAAGGATTGTCCTATGTCTCACCAGGAGCTGAAAAACATAAAAGAAAAAAAAGATCTCCATAACTAATGTCCCCCTTATGGATGAACAGTTATGCCAACATAATCAGAAATAAATGTCTGTTATTAGTATTTAGCATAAAACTCTGGTGCACTTTCTTTAACCTCCTCTTTCCATTGGTTAAGAAGTTCACAGCGGTGCCTCTTTATGTCACTGTATATATGCCTGCACTACTCACCAGTGTATGGGATGTCTACGGCATCACTTTGACAGGGCAGTACCAGGTATCTGCTTTGTACTGGAGATACTCATACTAGTCCCGCATTAGGTGCTCCTTCCTGCATCATGTGGGGGCCCTTCCACCTTCAGCACCATCCAAAGCCATTGTCACTTCAAAGGTTGCAATCTTGAGGAAAATGGCAGCACATTGCAGGTATATGATGTGGATCAAAGGGCAGCATGCAGTATGACAGTACTAGATGTCACCATATAGTCAAACATAAACAGATGGCATGCCAGGATGGTGTTTGGAATATGAAAGACATGCTGATCTAAACGTATATACCCAATACTGTCCTTATCTTTTTCCATGGATTCACTATAGATCCCCTATGGTTACGAGACTGATTAATAAACCTGCAACCCTGCAGAGGTCACTGACCTTCTCATGCATAAACAATGTGTTTTGAGGTTATTTATGCATGCACATGGTAGGGTATGAGCCTCGTTGCACACCCCAGTGCTGGTATGGATTCTGTTAAATGTGTGGTTCATGGACATTTACCCTTAATTGTCTCATTACCACAATTGCTGTACTGTGAGCCCAAAACTGCACAATAAACACAATCATGGCCATTGCAGTATTCATCTTGCTGTAGAAATTTGTTGAAGAGTAAATGAATAATAGTGACCACAGAACTGTTCACTCTAGAGAGGAAAGGTAGTGCTACAGATGAAGTGGTAAGTCTACATAGAACAGTGACCTGCGGGGAGAATGTGTGGTTAACCTTACTAGTACTCTGCTGAGTGGGCGTGGGAGGCAAAGAAAGTCTTGCAACTGAGCTCTGCACTACATTACCATAGTGCTTTGTAGATTAAAAGGTGGTATAACTTGAGGTAGAGTCAGGAGACAAATGACATATGCAGGTTCAGGGACTGACTACTCAGATTTTTTTTGTGTGTAAGGGAGATTCTATTATCCACCTTGAGACATCTGTGTGAGTTTCATAGAGGATATTGCAGTGATGAATCCTGGGGGGTGTACCTGAGCTGTGGGAAGCATTAGCCTACTTAGGTAATGACTGTGAGGTTATGTGAGATGAACTACGACCTCTGTTATCTAGTAATGATAGCGAGGAGTGAGTTGCAATGCATACTGTCAGTGTATTTGTTTCATATATGAAAAACAGAGGACACTATGAGGAAGAAATTGAACACAAGTTAATTGTAATTGGACTGGTGTATGTATGCAGTGCATATGATGACTGTACTTTAGTGGGCAAAGGTATGCTTAGGCTACTCACTGGGTGCATGCCACTACACAGTCCATCCCCATACTGCCCTACCAGGACACAATGAGGACCTCTCCAGGGATATTATGGTATAGAAAGGGTGTGCCTAATGGTGACACAAACACAACTTGGGTGTGTGTGCACCACAGCAAGTGCTGCATATATATCTCCACTCAATGACCATAGCTGTTTGTCCACATTTACAGGTTGTGACATGGTGCCAAAAGAAATGAAGTCCCTAGAATAGTTCTCTGAGACAGAGACAGATGTACTATTGCAAGCCCTCAGAGTGAGCAAGGACAATAGGTATTATATAGATATAAAAATGTCTAGGACTTTTGTGAGTATTTGTGGCATGGGGCAATGGTGGATGTTAATGCTATCCCTTGCCCCACCAGGGCAGTCCATCAGGTATGGAGAAAAGTCACTTACATAATCTTGTATGCCCATCAGAAGGCTTACTCCATTGCACAGGAATTGATGGACACAAGTTGGGGGGGTCTATCATAGCAGACCACCCTAACTGCCACTGAGACATTTTTATTGCCCTTGTGTGGAAAGACAGAACAAACACTGATAGTTGGTGAAGACCTGGATGTTGAAGATGAGATGAATGTACCTTTCTGTGTCTCTGTTAATGATGCAGCCTAGTGGTATTACCTTATGTCAGTAACATGGTTTGGGGGACACATGCAGTAAGCTCAGGGATGCTCAGCAATGCTGTTTCTACAATGCAGACACATCTGGGATGCAATCACAATGCAGAACCACCCAAGGTATATGTGTTTACATTCTCTGTATAACAATAGTATATAAGTGTATCACTGGTTAGTGACATTGTCACATATTTGTACTGTCATACACATTTGTTTACCTGTCTGCTTTCAGAAATGCTGCAATTACTGCATCCTCTACCATGGAAAAGGGTGTGCCTGGTGCTGGTGGTAAATCTGACACTAATGGTGAAGGCAGCCTTATCATAGCACAGTCAGAGGACATAGTGGCACTGCTGGTAGAGGTGACTGTGTGGGGGGCATACTACCACCTATGTCCGACAGTGACAAGCTATGTTCCTGTAGAATCGGACCCACCTCACCATAACCCATGGAAGAGCAGGTTATGCCCAACACAACTGGTAAATTGGCAAGGCCTTTCAATGTTCAGACATCTGGAGTAGGTACACTCCTTTTATTTAGCGCTTTTGTCTGCAATAAGCATATGACTTCTTCAGAATACAAGAAGCTAGCTTTGCTTCTTACCTTATATATACTCAACATGTCATGTGGTTAAAATAATTAGGGCAATAATTCAATTAGACCTAATTACCCAGATAAAATAATAAAATAAACATGTAAAAAATACATATTGCTTTAACATTTGTATACAAATCACAGCAGTTTCTTTAAAAATACTCACATTATGCTAAAGAAGTATACTGAAACAATATACTAACCAATATACTGACCCCCTCCCTCAAACATACGTATGTATATATATTTGAGATTTATTATGTATATTGCTAAAGATGAAACTCAGCTTTTAATTTAAGATAGCTCGATAAAGAGACTGTTTCATTTAGACCAGGGAGCTGATTGGCATTTAATTTTAACTGCCACATCAGCTCACGTAATTCAAGGAACAGTTCAGTTGGACTCCCCCCATCCTTATAGCTAACTTGTTCTATAACAGTGAACTTAAAATGATGGTTAGGGTTGGCTTTAATATGCTTAAACAATGCATTGTTCACATTACCTCTTCTGATGTCATATAAATGTTGATATATTTGCTTATTAAGACAATTAATAGTTTTTCCTATATAAAACTGTGGGCAACATTGACAAATTGCTATATAAACCAAATTCTTGGTCCCACAATTGTACTTTTGCCTTAGGGATATATTACCAAATCCCTGAATAGTGAAACCTTGGTTCTCTAAGATAAAGGGACATTGGTTACAGTGCCCACATTTCCTCATAACACCTTAACACCTTTTAAAATAATTAGTCTCCAATAAATTCTTTATTGTTTTGTCCCTTTTGTAAACCACTACTGGGTAATCTCCCAGTTTACTTTTAAATTGCTGCTCAATGTCAAAAAGTACCCAATTATTTCTTAGTATATTTTTGATGTTATCAAATGCTGGACTATATGTTAGCACCATAGAATGGTGGAAAGAATTGTTGCTATTATCTACAGGTAAAACCTGGGTATTAATGTTATTTTTGGCTGCCATTCCCAAAATCGGTGCAAAATAACCTTAATTTCTCTTATGGATAATTTCCTGAAAGATAGGTCTAATAAAACTTATGGGATACCCTCTGGCAGTTAACATATGCTCAAGGGTCCCCACCTCCTTTAAAAACATCTGGTTGTCACTTACCATTTGGGCCAACCTAACTCCTTGCCCTTTTACCAAAGATCTTTTTTGATGTATGGGATGAGCACTGGTAAAAAGCAAAAGGGTATTGGAAAAGGTGGGTTTACGATATAATGTGGTGACAAACTTGTTGTTGTCCCTATATTTAGATATTGTAATATCCAAATAATTAATACTATCTTGGTGGGTCATCATTGTAAATTCCAGAAAATGTATACTGGAATTTAATGTTTGAAAAAATTCATCCAATTCATCTTGGCTCTCATTCTATAATATTAGATTATCCTCCAGGAACCATCCATAAAAAAGGCATTTTTTTGTAAATCTTGGTCTCAAAAACCACCATGGTTTCCCACTCTGCTAATACAATGTTAGCAAAAAGGGGTCCACATGAGGCCCCCATTGCTACTCCCACCTTTTGTTTAAAATAATGCCCTTCAAACAGTAAAAAAATTGTTTTTCAGTACTATTTCCATCAAAGTTTGGTACATCAAAATTCTAGAATGCCCTAACTTACAATGTATACATAGGAAATCGTAGAACATGTTAATGTCTTCTTCATGAGGTATAGAAGTGAACAAATCCTTTACATCAATAGTAGCAAAGGTAAGATTTTCTTTATAAAATTGTTGAGAAATTTTCTTTAAGCAATCCCATAAATCAATCAAAATGTGATTGAATTGCTTTAATACATCTTTACATCCAATATCAATAAATTTAGCCATTGCATATGTTTTGGATGCCTTAGCGTCCACTATTGGCCACATAGGGGGATTGATGGGGGACTTGTGGATCTTAGGTGCCCCAAACATTGTAGGCGTACAGGGGTGTTGTTGCATCAGATAATCATGCTCACCTAAGGTTAATTGATTATCTAATAACAGGCCCATTAGTACAATATCCACAAGCCTGTATGCAATGTTGACCTGGTTAAGTGAAACGTCTTCATACACCTCACCATATAAATGGGTTAACATTCTTTGGATATAAATTTCATGATCCATAGCCACAAGTCCACCACCTTTATCAGGCTTCATCAACCTTATTTTTTTGTCCTTAACTATTTGTTCAAGTAATTCTTGTTCACTGCAGGTGAGATTGTTATTTGTCAACTGTGTGGAAGTATTCCTACATAAAATAGAAGTCCTAATTTGCGCTATACATATGGTCTCAAAAACCTGTAAGAGTGGGTGAAGGGGGGGGTAAAAGGTGCTACTTTTCTTACATGTTTCCAAAGGTCCAAACTGGATATCATTGTCAAAATATATCCGAAGGTTAAGTTTCCTAATATAGAGTTTAAATTCTAAAATTGTGTTCTCAATATTGGTTTTTCTACTGGGGACAAAATTTAAGCCCCTTTCAAATAAATCAGCCCATTCTCTTGTAATAAGGGCTGAGCTAAGATTGTAAATCTTGAAATAACCTTTGGTGTTCAAAATTACAGTGTCTCCTTGGGGATCTAAATTACTCTCTACATTTGTAGCCCTGTATACAGTAGCTATCTCCTTGTTTAACCTCTCCCCTCCCCCCTCCCCCAATAGTGACTCCCCCTCTGCTGATGGTAATGAGTGTTTGGTAAATAATTGTTGTTGTTGTAGTAATTCGTATACTGTCTCTATTCCCCTTCTTGTCTCTGTTGTCTTTGATTTTGAAGGCGTTCTGAATGCCTCAAGGGTTCCCCTAAAGGGGCCAGATTACCACTATTGGCTTTGGCACCTAACAAATCATCTGTTTCAGAATCAATTAATTCAGGGCTTCCATGACTATCATAGTTACTCTGTCGACTAGGTGTGGGGTAAGCTATACCCCTTTCATAATCACTTTTATCCCTATTAAGTTTTTAAGTTTTTTAGTTTTAATCCCACTAATCACCTTGTCGACATTCACAAATAAAGCCCTGTATTCATTCATTTTAAGAGAGAAACATAGATCAACAGTAATACGTTTGTTTAATACATCAACATAGGATGTAAGTCCAATAAGTTTTTTGTTATTGTCTCTCACCAACTAATCTGCCCATAACTATAGAACAATTATCACCTCTTTGCTAGTACTGCAGTGTATTGTGCCTACTTCTGCTTCACATGGTCTTTTCCTGCAACACTTTCCTCCAAATGGTCCTCAACCAGTTACTCCTCCACCACTGACTGTGGTCTGATTGGTGATCCTGTAGCAATGCTCTGCTTTAGCTATCAGCATTCTACAGACAGCAAATATCTTGCTGCAAGTCTGTAGAGTATACTGTAGCACACTACCATCAAAATCATAAGGCAGTGGGTCTCATTAGACTGAAAAAATACTCAGTGGTGTTTCAGGTTGGCAACATTGCAGAGTTCTATATAGGCTCAGCCATACACTGTCCTTGTTGTGCATATGATATGTTAGGCATGGCAAGATCCTCCTGTCATGTGGAGGGCTACAGTGCACACTGCAGTGGGTATCAGGGGCCAGGATACAGAAACCCAGTACAAGCATGTTAATACCTGCATAGAGGCAGCTGTACTGACCAGGAAGAAGTACAGAACTAACTCAAAAACAAGTCACCACAACATCAACAGGTTGTATAACAGAAGGAAAAAAATAATGGCAAAAATTAGGAGGTGTGGCACCCAGCAGGATAAAAGCACTCTCAAACTAAACAAACAGCTCAAATGACAAGTCTACCAAAGCCAAATTTGACGTAAATTTGACCTCCTAGGCCAAGGACAACCACAGGGCACTTTTTAGCTATGTCCACAACCTCAAAGGCAATACACAGTTGTGTGCTACAGACAAATTAAGCTCCAACTTTACCCCTCTCTTCCTATCAACCTTCCTTCAGGAAATACGATCAAATATAAATCGTCCTGCTATCACTACGGAACAGGTTGTTAATGCAAGGATGTCTTCTAAATAGCATGAAACATGATCTATAAGGCCTTCTGGAATTGCTGTTTAACTGTAGCCTCCAAACAGGCTTTGTGCCTCATGAATGGAGAACTGCAGCAGTTATCCCTCTGCACAAAGGTGGGCCATCTCCAGACCCTGGAAACTACAGACCCATAAATTTCAATAATCTCATATGCAAAGCCATGGAAAGAATTATCATGGACAAGATCAATAATGACACAGGAAACCTTCAGACACTGGACCAAACCCAGTTTGGTTTCATCAAGGGCAGGTCATGCCTACTCATTCTGGTGGACTTCTTTGAGAAGGTAACCAAAGCAATGGATGAGGGCAAAAATGTTCACACTGTGTACCTTGACCCGGCTAGTGCATTTGACACAATCCCCACTCAGGCATTGTTGACAAACTTAAGAGGTTAGGTATAAAACGTTATGTTACCCAGCAGATACCCAGCTGGCTCATAGACAGGACCCAGGAAGTTGGAATTGGAGAATCTACCTCTATAAAGAGGCTAGTCACAAGCAGAGTTCCTCAGGGATCGATTCTGGGACTGATTCTTTTTGGCATTTACTTCTCTGAAGTCAAGGCCAACATCACTGGCCTCCAGCGGACTAAATCTGCAGATGATTGCAAATTAGAAGCTGTCATTGAATCACCCACTGATACAAATGTTCTCCAGGAAGGGCTGGCACAGACAAACAACTGGTGTCAGAGCCATGGACTAAAATTAAATGCCAAGAAATGCATAATAGTATCCTTTGGGAAGTCATCCATCCCTGGTAACTATATATTGACAATACAACCCTAAGAGTTGACCCAGTAGTCAGAGACTTGGGGACACACATAGACAGCAATCTAGCTTTTGACCATCACAGGTCTACAGTAGTGAGGAAATCATTCACACACTGAGCTAATCGGAGGAAGTTGGAGGAAGGGATCTGAGCTAACTAATCTGTGATATATAACATTAAGTATCCTGTTTTTTGCTTATTTCTGAGTTATTTATAGCACTTTTATTTTACTCACTGTGTGTGAGGCATTAAGTAGAATTTTCTACAATTGTTAAGCATCTGGTTGGGTTTGTTTGTTCTGATTTCCTGCTAGGAGTGTATCATATAACTTGTTTGCATTTAAAAGCATTCCCTAGTGTCTCCTTGATCCTTTATCTGTTTAAACATTTCTGCAGTTTTTTCTACCTAAGTAGTGTTGGTAGTGTAGCATTGTCCATATTCAGGCTTGTGTTTTGGGCCTAGTTGTTTGTTAGTAGAGGCTGTGTGTCTGAGCACATGTCCCAGGCTATCATAGCTTAGCCAAAGCCAGTTTAGCATTTCAGTGAGAGTGAATTGTTAGTGGTCATTGGCTGACTGGGGTTGCCTGGACTACGCCTTGGAGTAAGCACCTCATTGGTTCTTTCAACCTTTTTTTAAAGTTGTTTCAGGTTTCAATTTTGTTACTTAAGAAGTTAACTTGTGATTGTTTCTGCCATTTCACACTGAGCTAATCGGAGGAAGTTGGAGGAAGGACTCTGTCCTAACTAATCTGTGATGTATAACATTAAGTGAAAAATTATATGGCGCTAGTCACTCAGCTGCCTCGCCATTAAAAAAATATATTATATGGCTCTTATTGCTTGCTGCTTGGTGTGATGGATTTGCAGTGTTCTTAAGACACTCAGTCTTGCTGGCTGGATTCTGCTAAAATTCAAAGTCTGATTATGTTTGCATTCACAGTCTGTTGCATACAGAAACTTGCAGAATATACACTGATAAGAGAATATACTTTGCAGCACCTGTCTTTAAGAGCAGTAACCAATAACTTTTATAATAAACCAAACTGGAAAACCATTGCAGCTTAAAAGTACTGTTCCAACTTTACTTCTCATATAGTACAGATGATGTGAGAGATATAACATTTACCTTAGGACTTGTGTCCCTATCATACCTCTAACCAACTGGATTTATACAGCTCTTTATATACAGTTTTTAGTCATGCATAAACATATTTTGGAGAATTGCTTATCCTGTAGAAACAATTCTAAACTTCCTTGTTTTACAATGTCTTGTAAGAGACCAGCTTTTCTGACAGTGTGAATATCCTGTAACAGTGTCCTGATGTCCATGTAGAAAAACATATTTTTGAGGAAACACATTGTCCTGTATTCTATTTGAATCTGTGTATAGAAACATGTGTTCTTATGTCAATGCTGATAAGCATATCCTGTTTTTATGAAGAAAAACATATTTTTGAGAAAATACATTGTCAGAGATCAGCTTTTCTGACAGTGTGAACATCCTGTATTTTATTTGGATCTTTGTATAAAAAACACTTGTTCTTGTGCCATATCCTGTTTTTCCATGCAGAATAACATGTCATTGTTCTTTAAAAGCAGATTTTGCATTTTTGTTCTTGCATACATCCTGTTTGAGTCTGTAAGGGAAAAATGTCCATTCTTTAAAAGCAGATTTTGTATTTTTGCTCTTGCATACATCCTGTTTTGAGACTGTAAGGGAAAAATGTCCATTCAGCAGATTCCTTTTCCAAGCCATGGTCATTTAGTATGACTGCTGATCACATATTACTAACTGCATTTAAGCAAGCCTTTTCTTTCAGCATATTTACAACATAATTAATTTCAGACTAATATTAATAAAATCTAACAATTCCCTCTGTTTTTAAACATACTCAAAACATTTTATATAGAAAACACAAGAAACAAACCTTTAGTTTGATACAACAAATCAAAATGCAATTTTACATAGTTAATACAATGATATTAAGTATTACTACCAAACTGAATGTATTTCAAACTTTTTCTTTTGCAGACCATTCTGTGAAAATATTTTGTCAGTTATGAGCTGTGTCTGCTTTAATTTTACTTGATTAATTTATTATTTTGCAATTACAGAATTTAATTTATGACTTAGAACTGTTTCATTAACTTTTTGCAACTGTTAAATTAACTATAAGAGATTAGAACCATGTGTTTCTGCAAGCATTTATACACTACTGAAAACACACAATTTCAATGTCATTTTAACCATAACATTGTGGTCATGTCTTTGAACTGCCCATTAACATCTTGGTAAAGTACTGAACTGGGCTTAGATAATAAATATTTGAAAGCAATTATTTTACTGGGGTAAAACCAATGATATTACAACTTGACAAATTACTTTTGAACTTATTACAATGTATCCTGATCAGTATGTATTTACACAGACTGTTTGCTATTTATGCGTTTTAATTTACTAGGTATACTGGAATAACATTAATATTAAGCAAAATCTTGGAAAATGTTTGTCTCTTTAGAAATATCTAGTGGAATTGATACTAAATCCATATGTCCTGTTATTTTAAACTACATACTCAACAATTATTAAAAATATTCATGCTTTTTTATACCAACATTGTTTTGTCAAAAACATATTGAAATAGTGACCATTCTTGCTATTAGAAACATTTATGCATTTTGCATATCTTTATTCTCTCTTATATAGCTTTAATAAAGCAATTTTAAATCATCTCTTGTTTAACCATTATAATAGCTATTAACAACTTGTAAAATATCTTATCCTGTCAGGTTTAATCCAGTTTACCAGTATTTCTAATACACTAATACCTGTTTTTTCCTCTCCCTAAAAGAGTATTGTCAAGAAGGAATGAGATATTTTTTCCTGTAGCTTTATTTTAGACCGTTATTATTTATTTTTTCTATAGCTTTATTTCAGACCCTTGTTGTTTATTTTTTCTGTAGCTTTATTTCAGACCCTTGTGCAGTACTGCTTACACAGTCAGTGTAAAACTGAGAAAGTGCCCCTCCCCCTTATACAGTCAGTGTAAAACTGAGAAAGTACCCCTCCCCCTGTAGTACTTCAGCACTGTTTACCTGCCCTATGCTGTGAGAATAGAATGTATGTCAGCCTAACACTTTGGCCATACATTTATGTTATTTAGTTACTAATAAACTATGGACTTTTATCTGATTTGATCATTAGTAGGTATTTACACCCTCCTGCACAATTGATTTGAACTGTATGTATACTATAGCCCATTTTCTGTCTGTACTTGATTTAACTGAGTTTTTTTTTTGTCCTTTTAACATTTACTTGCAAACAGATTATAAGTGACATCTATGCACAATTGTGACATTTTATTACAATTACTAAATAGTGTTGCCTGTAAATATTTTAACAATTATGTTTTAATAACAATGATGCTTTAGAAAAACTCAAGCTACTTGCCTGGCAATCAGTCTTGTTGTTTATCTTATCTTTCCAGCATTTCCTATAACTATTTATTCAGTCTAGGAAGGTCTGAGCTCACATTTTATACTCTATAAACCATAATTAATTATTTTAGCATTTTTCCTTTAATGTGATTGTGATTTGCATAACTATGCATTTATACTACATAAATAGACATCATTTTACAATTACCTTACATGGATTTCAGTATTTTTTATTTATTTATTTATCTATTTAACTGTCCTGCCATTAATTTTACAATAACTGTTTGAATAATACCATCTGTGATTTTCTTTTTAAAATTCAGAACTTTAACTGTTTGGTGTTACCATATAATTATAAACAAATTGTAAAAAACAAAATAGATATTAGTTTAACCAACACATTTATATTTATATTATTTATATTTGCTGTTGTCTGCCTGTTATTCTTGTGTATTGTAACAGATGTACTCTAGATGAAAAGAACACACATGCATGTCTGTCTTGTATCTGTATATCTTTATACAAGCATGTCAGTCTTGTGACTTTAAATCTTTATTCTTATTAACTATTTTTATTTAATTTTTATACACTAGAACAGTTTTGTTTACCTTTTGACTATGCTAATGAATGACATTCATATGCTTTACTTTACTGTAGTACTGATAGATGTCTTGCTTTAACTGAATGAAAGTAAAACATTTAAGAATGATTTGTCCAGACATCAGATCCTACCATCCTACCATGTATGTTTAACCATTTTTAAAACATAAACATATTATAAAATATATTTCTTTTGCACAGATTAACTGTGTATGCAGGAAGTTCCCAGTCTTTGTCAGTTCAGCTAATTTATTTTCTTTATCCTGCAACTCCGGATTGTAGACGTCTAAAAAACTTTACTACTGCAAGCTGCATAAACTGGAATACTTCTGTTTAGGATTTACACATACATACAAATGTTAGTTACTGCAATTTAACTGAAGTGACCCTCTGCAGGGCTTACCATCACTCCTCCTGTGTTTGAATTGCAGATTGTAGGTTCAAATGCAGACTAGCTTGCCATTGAAAAAATTATATGGAGCTAGTCACTCAGCTGCCTCGGCATTGAAAAAATATATTATATGGCTCTTATTGCTTGCTGCTTGGTGTGATGGATTTGCAGTGTTCTTAAGACACTCAGTCTTGCTGGCTGGATTCTGCTAAAATTCAAAGTCTGATTATATTTGCATTCACAGTCTGTTGCATACAGAAACTTGCAGAATATACACTGATAAGAGAATATACTTTGCAGCACCTGTCTTTAAGAGCAGTAACCAATAACTTTTTATAATAAACCAAACTGGAAAACCGTTGCAGCTTGAAAGTACTGTTCCAACTTTACTTCTCATATAGTACAGATGATGTGAGAGATATAACATTTACCTTAGGACTTGTGTCCCTATCATACCTCTAACCAACTGGATTTATACAGCTCTTTATATACAGTTTTTAGTCATGCATAAACATATTTTGGAGAATTGCTTATCCTGTAGAAACAATACTAAACTTCCTTGTTTAACAATGTCTTGTAAGAGACCAGCTTTTCTGACAGTGTGAATATCCTGTAACAGTGTCCTGATGTCCATGTAGAAAAACATATTTTTGAGGAAACACATTGTCCTGTATTCTATTTAAATCTGTGTATAGAAACATGTGTTCTTGTGTCAATGCTGATAAGCATATCCTGTTTTTTATGAAGAAAAACATATTTTTGAGAAAACACATTGTCAGAGATCAGCTTTTCTGACAGTGTAAACATCCTGTATTTTATTTGGATCTTTGTATAAAAAACACCTGTTCTTGTGCCATATCCTGTTTTTCCATGCAGAATAACATGTCATTGTTCTTTAAAAGCAGATTTTGCATTTTTGTTCTTGCATACATCCTCTTTTGAGTCTGTAAGGGAAAAATGTCCATTCTTTAAAAGCAGATTTTGTATTTTTGCTCTTGCATACATCCTGTTTTGAGACTGTAAGGAAAAAATGTCCATTCAGCAGATTCCTTTTCCAAGCCATGGTCATTTAGTATGACTGCTGATCACATATTACTAACTGCATTTAAGCAAGCCTTTTCTTTCAGCATATTTACAACATAATTAATTTCAGACTAATATTAATAAAATCTAACATTAAGTATCCTGTTTTTTGCTTATTTCTGAGTTATTTATAGCACTTTTATATTACTCACTGTCTGTGAGGTATTAAGTAGAATTTTCTGCAATTGTTAAGCATCTGGTTGGGTTTGTTTGTTCTGATTTTTGTTTCCCACCCTCCCTGCCTCTTGGTATCCTTTTTTATACTTGGTGGCTTTGCAGTTGCCCACCCCTACTGTAAATTTGATCTGGGACACTCCTCCCAGTCTAGTGTCATTACCTCATTCTACCTATTCCAGGGAGAACATTTGAGAAAGCCAACCCAGTTAGCTTCTGTTCCTCCTTTCCCCTTTCCACTTTACAAAAAAATATATATATATTTTCTAAGCTTGTTTCTTGCCTTTCCGATAAGTTGTCTAGTCCAGATACAGATTTGCTGTATCCAGGACTGTTTGTAAGCTTCTGACCCCCCAAGCCTTTTTGTGTTGTAGGGAAGCTTTCTAGCTTAATTTTGTTTCTTAGAAGTAGCCAGTTTTCTAGTTTCAGCACTCAAATCTGTTTCTTTGAGCTCAGTACTTGTTCAGAACTCATTGTAAGCACTAAATAAGCTACAAATTACTGCAGCACTCAACTTTCTTCACTTGTCTGGATGAAAACAGTTTTTAGTACTTAAATAAGTACCTATCCGGCATGTCTAAGGGTCAGCTCCCGGTGTTTTCTCCTGTCTACCTGATGAATCTGGGCATCTTGGCGCAATGCAGCAATTGCCTCATGTACACAGACAACCCTCTCCTCCTACCACCCAACACTACAACCTGTGAGAGATACACTTATATAACCAAACTGGAAGCAAAGCTCTCTTCACCCAAGACTGGACTAGACAGTCAAGAGGAGAAGGTAAACATTTACACCACACCACACTCATCACATAGTCCCACAAAACCTACACCACCAAAACACACACATAGAAACACAAAACACGCACCTACATTCGCGGAGGCTCTCAGAAAAAATCTACCCAAGCAACAGGAACCTCCAAAGCAGAAATGCAAGCAACCTCCACCACCCCCCCCCCAACACAACCCAAATGACAAATAGCCCACAAACTCAGTGTGCCACTCAACCACAGCCCATAAGGCATAACAAAGTGCCCAACACTCTAGTCATAGGTGACTCTATAGTCAGGCACACTGATGTTCCACTCACCAGGCTAAACAAGGAGAAAGTTAATGTCAGCTGCCTGTCAGGTGCCAGGATCCACCACATAATGTATGCACTCAGGTCACTCCACAGCAAGTACAAATATGACTCTGTCATTGCCCATGTTGGTGTGAATGACCTGAGACATACCTCCCTGGACTGCATGAAAAGAGACATGGAGGAGCTTTCTGATCTTGTAGCCCAGGCAGGTATGATCCTAGCCCTGAGTAGCATCCTGACATCACCCAGGATGATACCACAGTACAAGGACAAAATGATTGACATCAACAATTGGCTAAGCTTCTGGTGTCATTCTAAGGGGATCCAGTATCTGTCTGCCTGGGATGACATGATCGGCAAACCACGATGCTTTGCCAGAGATGGCCTGCACCTGTCGCCCTTGGGATTCAGGATACTGGCTAAGGCTCATGCCACCCCTATAGTGCCTTTTTTAGGCAAGATTCAAATGACAAATTTACCACGTCCAACCTTACACTTTAATTTAAAACCACATTTGTATGCATCTTGTGACAGTATTAATTTGATATATTTAGCTGTTTGCACTGAATGTCCAGCATTCTATGTAGGGTTAACAACAAGAAAGCTTAGGGACAGGATATATAATCACATATATGACATCAGGAAATGTGACCTGAAGAATGCGTTGGCGAAACACTGTTCTGCACATGCAGGGCATAAATTTAATTTCAGGGTTCTTCAGCTAGTGCAACCCTTGCTAAGAGGAGGGAACAAGATGCATCAACTTGAAAAGATAGAGTTAGAATGGATTTTTAGGATGAAGGCCCACCAGGAACCAGGTCTGAATCAATATATCACAATTAAACCTATTTTAGAATTAAGGAAATTTAAATAAGTGAGCAAAGATGAATGTTCAGACTTAACTTAATTAATTATATTATATTTTTGCTGGGTGTTATTTATGTATTATACACATTTATTGATTTTTTATGTTTTTACATACATTTAGATAGATTTTTATTTTATTCCTTTCTTTTTACATAATATATACATTGTGTCTATAGGATTGTTTATATTTATCAGACATATAATGTCAGTTGTATATAACTTTTACTATTTACAGTTTATGGTATGAATTAGAGATATTGAATTGTATAGCTGTTTCTTGCAGGTTGGTTTAATATGTATGTTTATAACATATTAAACAGTTTCTTTGTTTACAGCTTTATATTTTAGACATCACATCAGTTGTAATAGTATATAAATGTTGATAGACAAGCCATTACACCATCTTAGATATAGGTATTACAGTATATACACAGGCTTGTTAACATTATAGTAAGAGTTTCATGAAATATTGATTTTATACAGTTGATATGATACCATTGGAAGTAAATAATAGATTTAAATTTGTGATAGTTAACTATTTTCCTTTGGTCAATATTGTATTAAACTTGGTTTTATGTTTATATATACTTTTTCAACTACATTTATAGTTTTGCCAAATATATTATGCCATGATTATTATTCTCTATGGCGAGGTCTATATTCAGGCTGCTCTTATAAGGATTGTGATATTTTCCACTTGGTTTCATCAGAGGGTGTTTTCATTGACTAATGTCTCAGTTTTTTAATTATGCAATTATGCTATTTATGCAATTTAGTGATTGTTTGACGAGCACACAATTGAGTCTTTTTGACTTCATTATATAAACATGCACTGGTTGTACAAGTTATTAGATCTGATGAAGCGTACGATGTAGGTACGCAAAAGCGCTCATCTGTTTTATTTCATTTTTTGCATTCGTATTAAATATTTTTACTACAGCTCGTGGCAGTCCGACTTTGTTTTTTGGATTTCACTTGGTTTTGCAGTTTTACGAAGTTGTACTTTGGGCTAGTTGTCTTGTTTTACGGGTTTCACAGCCCATAAGGCATAACAAAGTGCCCAACACTCTAGTCATAGGTGACTCTATAGTCAGGCACACTGATGTTCCACTCACTAGGCTAAACAAGGAGAAAGTTAATGTCAGCTGCCTGTCAGGTGCCAGGATCCACCACATAATGTATGCACTCAGGTCACTCCACAGCAAGTACAAATATGACTCTGTCATTGCCCATGTTGGTGTGAATGACTTGAGACATACCTCCCTGGACTGCATGAAAAGAGACATGGAGGAGCTTTCTGATCTTGTAGCCCAGGCAGGTATGATCCTAGCCCTGAGTAGCATCCTGCCATCACCCAGGATGATACCACAGTACAAGGACAAAATGATTGACTTCAACAATTGGCTAAGCTTCTGGTGTCATTCTAAGGGGATCCAGTATCTGTCTGCCTGGGATGACATGATCGACAAACCACGATGCTTTGCCCGAGATGGCCTGCACCTGTCGCCCTTGTGATTCAGGATACTGTCTAAGGCTCATGCCATCCCTATAGTGCCTTTTTTAGGCAAGATTCAAATGACAAATTTACCATGGTAACAGGTACAAGCAAGCAAAATCTGAGGGTAATGCTACTTAATGCTAGAAGTCCAAACCTCTAAATGCACTCACTCGAGGCACTCCTTAAAATGGAGAACATCGACATCTGTGCAGTGACAGAGACCTGGTTCAAGGCTCCAGAGAGCACCCCTGCATTACCAGGTTATAATTCATACCACACCTTTCGGCCACCTAACCTAGACAGAAGCACTAAAGGTGGAGGCGTGTCCATATTCATTAAGGATATCCACACCTCCAGGCTAGTTGCTCAGCATAATGCATCTGAGATTATCCAAGTGCAACTAACTCTGGGCAAGACCGCAATGCAAATTGTAGCTTGCTACAGATCCCCCACCATGCCCCAGTATTCCCACTCCTCATTTCTTGATACACTGGAAAATATTAGGGTACAACCTAACACCCTAATAATGGGCAATTTCAACAACCCCACCATTAAGTGGGAAAACTACTCATGTACCAAATCTTGTGCTCAACGTTTTCTGGAATTCATAAATTCCAATGCCTTGGATCAAATTATCCACACCCCACCAGGGGCAGCAATATCCTAGACCTGGTCATTACCAACATGGGCAACTGGTGTTCCACACCAGAGGTCAATTCCTCTTGGTCAGATCCGACCACAAGCAAATAACCCTAAACATCCACATCCCACCCGCACCCCCCATTAGGGAAACCACCGTAAAAAATTTCTCCAAAGCCAACTTCACGCTTCTTAAGACAGAAGTGGCAAACTTCATGACACCCATGCTGACAGACAATAGAGATACGACTGCTGAATCCTATACGATTGCACTTTATAAGCACTTACACAAGTGCATGGATCATGCGATCCCTAACAGAACCAAGATGCTATCCTCCAAAAAAGGAAGCCAATCTGGTGGTCCCCTGCTATAAACAAACTCTACAACAGAAGAAAGAAACTGTTGCAAAAAAAGAATAAAATCCCATGATTGGAGGAACTCCGTGGTCAGCCTCAGTAAGAAGCTGAGATCCCTCATAAAATCCTCCAAAGCTAGTTATGAAAACAAAATCACCACTGATTCTAAAGACAACCACAAAGCATTCTATAGCTATGTCAATAATCTCAATGGCAACACTCAGATCTGCTCTGAGTTACAGCACAATGGCACTAAATACACAGAACCAACTGATATTGCCAACATCCTGGCATATAGGTTCAGTGCTAACTTTACCCCTCTCATCCCCTAAACGGCCCATCTCTATACCGGAAGAATGCAAAGTACCTGTAATCATGGCTGCGCAGGTAAAAAACACACTCTCCAAAGCTAAGAACACAGCATCCATGGGACCTGACAACATCCCAGGCTGCGTTCTACATGACCTACAGAACAAACTAGCACCCCACTTAAGTACCATGTTCAGTCATAGCCTCACCTCAGGCTTTGTGCCCACTGAATGGCACACAGCAATGGTTATCCCACTCCACAAAGGGGGAGCCACAGCGGACCCAGGGAACTACCGCCCCATTAGCCTGATGAGCCTGGTCTGCAAGGCTATGAAGCATATCATCATGGAACTTATAAACAATGACATTGGTAATCTCCACACTCTGGACCCTACCCAGTTCAGGTTTGTAAAAGGCAGATCATGTCTCCTAAACCTGATAGACTTCTTTGAAGCGGTCACCAAAGCCTTAGATGAGGGTAAGGTGGTACACACAGCCTATCTAGATCTCACCAAGGCTTTCTACACCATCCCCCACTCTAGAATTATAGACAAACTCACTAAACTAGGTATAAATCCCTATGTCACAAGATGGGTTGCCAACTGGCTCACTAACAGAACCGACACTGTGAAAGTAGCAGACTCTAAATCCAACTTCAGACCAGTGACAAGTGGAGTACCACAGAGTTCAGTCCTAGGTCCTCTCCTGTTTGGTATCTACTTCTCTGAAGTACAGGCTACACAGAAGGACTTTGGCTAACAAAGTTTTCGCAGATGACTGCAAACTAGGAGCCATAATCAAACTCCTAACAATGTGGACATCCTACAAAAGAGCCTCACTGAGACAGATGCCTGGTGTCAAAGCCATGGCCTCAAGCTCATTGCCAAAAAGTGCATTGTCATCCCCTTTGGTAAAAACACTGTACCCATGAACTACAACATAGGCGGTAGTATACTTAACACTGAAAGTGTGATAAGAGACCTTGGGACACAGGCGGACAGTAGTCTCTCCTTTGATAATCACATCACCACAGTGGTCAGGAAATCCTTCTACGTGGCACACCTCATCACAAAAGGATTCTCATCCAGGAAAAAAGAGGCCATTGTTCCCCTCTACTCATCACTCATTAGACCCATTATAGAGTACAATGCCCCTTTTGGTATGTACCTCACAAGACATCTACAACAACTGGAAAGGCTGCAAAAATACCTCACAAAGAGGATTACTTGCCTCAAACAGATGCCCTACACAGACCGTCTCAAAAAACTCCAGCTTTACTCACCTACTCAGAGGTGATCTCTGCCTAACATACAAAGCTATGTCAAAGCCAGAACTGTTGGACATGCTCCAAGTAAAGAAATCCCAATCCCTCCGAGCTACACACTCTAGGGACCTAAACCTTGTCACCACTATAAACAGAACATGCAGAAGGGATAGATTCCTGTCCTAGATACTTCCATACTCTGGAACAAACTACCTATCTATATCAAACAAAGCTCCTCATTAGCACTCTTCAAGAAAAATCTTGATGATTGGATGGGAGATAGGAAATTCACCCCAGGGATCACTTCTGTGGCTCTGCTTGACAGGGCACAGTAAAATAATTTTCTTGGGTGGCAAAAGCCAGGGTACCATTTGTCTAGGCTTATATAGGCCCTAGGGGCAATAGCCTAGTACCTACCTATGAACCTATGAACTTATTCTATGTTCTACAACTTATAAACAAAGGTATAGAATCTAGGTCCAAGGAAGTGATTGTTTCTCTATATTTGGCATTCTTCAGACGTATCACTAAGTACCATGTCCCCTTTGGTAAGTACCTAACCAGTTATATCCAACAACTGGAATATCTACAGAGGTTCCTTACTAAAAGAATACAGGGTGTAAGTAACATGTCCTATGTAGATCACCTGAAGGCCCTATCCCTGTATTCTATCTCCTACAGGCTTTTGAGGGGAGATCTATGTCTGGCATACAAGGCATTGCAGACCTCAATCTGATGGACCTTCTGCATATCCGCAAAACAAGCAGCACCATAATTAATAATTCTAAAGACTTAAACCTTGTCTGTGATATAAATAGGGCCTGCTGGAGAGACAGGTATTTATCCCAGAGACTACCCCTTCTCGGGAACAGGCTCCCAATCCATATGAAGCAGAGTTCCTCTCTAGCCCAATTCAAGTGTAAGTTGGACAGTTGGATGTGGAGCAGGAAACACATCCCTGGTTTGACACCTGTGTCTCTAATGGACACAGGCAGCCTGTAAATGGTTCAACTCCCAGGCACCTGCTTGTAAATATTTCACCTCCCAAGTCCCTGATTACACTTATCAAGGGTACCAGAACTTGTCAGAGATTTGGGATGTATGGCTAGGCTAAAAAAGAGCAGTGTGGTCGTTAGCCTAGTAAACACTTATGAATCTATAAGAACAACCTATAATGCAGCCTGTGCAGTTAAGACAGCTGCTATACCTAGCATCATAGCACAGTCACTCTCCCTGTTCACCAAGAAGTCTCACTGTACAAACTCTTTGATGATTGTGACTGATCATACAATTTTTCTGAATTTGTGAAATGTTGTACCTTATTGTTTATTCTTACTTGAATTCACAATGGGGCTGGTTAGCATAATGTTGCACATTTCTGTATCATTATATGTTTATTAACATAATATGCCAGCCTCATATTTTCATCTGCTTGCATGATGGCACTACCTGTGTCTTTAAATCAGCCCTGCCCTGCAAACCACTGCTCTTGATGCAATTCTGCATAACACAATGCACTGTTGATTTCTGAATTCTGACCGAAGTTTTTACTTAACATATTGTGGACAAACACAAGAGCATACCTATGTTTCAATGCAATGAATTCTTGTCATATTTCCCTGGATATTTACTGATGTCTGTGCTTAGCCACTAATTAACGCTTTTGTCATTTAAAATGTGTCAGTAATAATATATGTTTCTGAACATATGTCTGAAACTTCATAATATAGTATGACTGTATTTCTAATAATGCCAGAGGTTATCAGTTAAGTGCAGTGACTGTCCAATCTGTACATGCTGGGCCATATTCCACTAGAACATCTAAATATAGAATTTTGATTTTCACTGTCAAACCTCTTCACTCATTATTTTTAATTTGCTATTGTGCAGTGTGATTACACTATGACATTCCAATGTTTCTGGTGCTTAACAACATGTATTAATTGTAAATCCATTGGCTTAATTCCCAGACACACATGTAGGAGTTCAAAAATTACTACTGCTATCAACCACTGAGTGGAGAGCTGTGTATCTAAGGTCGCTTATGCTAGTAAGCCATGCAGTAAAAAGGTAAACCATTTCAAATATCGGTACCTGCTAGAGCAAGTCCAGAAACAAGGAGACCAAATGGCCAAAAAACAGGCTTACTTATACTAAGTCTGAGATGGCCATTTCCTGGTGTATTCCCTTTTCTCCAAGGTATGGCCTTCTCACAGCTGGTGTATATTATAGGTTGTGGGGTTGGGGGCTGTAGCCCTCCCTGTAGAACAGAACTTTAAAGGAGAAGAGCAATGCTCGAGAT
>NC_056725.1:1331758865-1331991365 GCF_019279795.1 Protopterus annectens
CAACCTATGCAGAAGATTCTATGGGAATGAGAAGTGTATTAATTGGTTCTCTGAGAGTAGGCGATGCATGGAACAGACTACCAACTCACATTAAAGCAAGCACTAGTTTAGATATTCTTTAAGAACAGCCTGGATACTTATTATGGGAAATAACTCTTTTGTTATATTTGCAGGCTAGACTTGAAATATTTGTATGTATGTATATCTATCTATATATATATATATATATATATATATATATATATATATATATATATATATATATATATATATAGATATGTGATGCCACATTTGAGATGCTATCTAATGTTGAATTTATGTGTATGAAATTAATTGTTCCAAACTGAACATTTGAGACACTTGTATTAGAAATAATATCTAGAAACACATGCATTATTTGGTAATACATGTGTATATAACAGCAGAGATAGAATACAATCTGCAACATGGACCTGCATTTTTCTCAGTGGCTGGATCAAGGTCCCATTTATAATCACATGTTTAATCAAAGCACTTAATGTGGTAACAAGTCAAATAGAAAAAAATAAGATTTTATGCCATAACATGGTAACAAGTCAGGCAGAAAATATTTGGTAGCTTGGCACATTATTGTCTTATTACATCATTTTTACAAGTAACGCTCCATTTGATATATAATTTTTACATCAATGGCATTAAATTATTTGATATGTGGCCATCAAGTCTATATTAATTCATTGAACGAAAACATCATTGGATGACATTTCATTGTAAATTCTGTTCATTAGCCCCCCCCCCATGTGGTGGGCTGCACCCTCCCCTCCCAGCACTAATTATATATATACCAATTCCGAGATTGCAGTACAGTGGGGAAAGGGCTAATTTCCTGACCCCTACCATAATGCGATCTCAGCCAGAACAATTTGATGATGTTTTCGTTCAATGAATTAATAGAGACCTGTGGCCATCAGGTGTCAGTAGAGTAAGTATCTCATTATTATTTTAATAGTATATAGCTTTAAAATGGAGATACTGACAGTTTCATCTTAATGGAAACCATAAATTAACCATAAACAAACTTCACAACAAAAGGAAGAAACTGTTGCAGAAAAGAGGAAAATCCCAGGATGCAAAAAACTTTCTTACCAGCCTCAGTAAGAAACTGAGATACCTCATAAAATCCTCCAAAGTTAGTTACGAAAATAAAATTGCCAAAGATTCCAAAGACAGCAACAAGGCATTCTATAACTATGTCAAGAATCTAAATGGCAATGCTCAGATCTGCTCTGAGCTAAAACAGAATGGCATTAAATATACTGATCCCAGGGATATTGCCAATATCCTGGCAGATCGATTCAGTGCCAACTTCACCCCCCCCCTCACCCCCTAAATGGCCCATCTCAATACCGGAAGATTGCCAAATTCCAGTAATAACGGCCACACAGGTAAAAAACGCACTCTTCAAAGCTAAGAATACAGCATCCATGGGACCAGATGACATCCCGGGCTGTGTACTACATGAACTACAATATGAACTGGCTCCTCACTTAAGTGTCATGTTTAATCATAGCCTCATCTCAGGTTTCGTGCCCACTGAGTGGTGCACAGCTACAGTTATCCCACTCCACAAGGGGAGATCCACCTTGGATCCCAGAAACTACCGTCCCATCTGTCTGACAAGCCTTATCTGCAAGGCCATGGAGCGTATTATCATGGAACTTATAAACAAAGACATCAGCAACCTTCAAACACTGGACCCCACACAGTTTGGGTTCGTGAGGGGCCGATCTTGTCTCCTGAACTTGATTGACTTCTTCGAATCAGTCTCCAGAGCCATGGACAAGGATAAGGTGGTCCACACAGCCTATCTAGACCTTGCCAAGGCCTTTGACACCACCCCCCACTCTGGAATCAGATAAACTTACTAAGCTGGGCATTAATCCCTACGTCACCCAATGGGTTGCTAACTGGCTTACTGATAGAACCCACACTATAAAAGTAGCCAACTCCAAATCCAGCTCCAGACAAGTGACAAGTGGAGTACCTCAGGGTTCAGTCCTGGGACGGCTCTTGTTTGGCATCTACTTCTCTGAAGTACAAGCCAACACTAAGGGACTCTGGATAACAAAGTTTGCAGATGACTACAAACTGGGAGCCATTATTGAATCCCCAAATTATGTGGATACTCTACAAAAGGGCCTTACAGAAACAGATGCTTGGTGCCAGAGCCATGGGCTCAAGCTCAATGCCAAGAAATGTATAGTTATCCCCTTTGGGAAAAAACATGTATCCGTGAATTACCATATAGGTGGCAGTACACTAAACACCGAATGTTTGATAAGAGACTTAGGGATACCGGTGGACAGTAGTCTCACCTTCGATAACCACATCGCCACAACAGTTAGGAAATCCTTCTATGTGGCACACCACATCACTAAGGGATTTTCATCCAGAAAAAAGGAGGTCATTGTCCCACTGTACTCATCCCTCATTAGACCCATTAAAGAATACAATGCCCTGTTTGGTATGTACCTCTCAAGACATCTGCAACAACTGGAAAGGCCACAGAAATACCTCACTAAAAGAATCACAGGCCTAAAGCAGATGCCCTATGCTGACCGCCTTAAAAAACTCCAGCTATACTCTGTCGCATATCATCTACTCAGAGGCGATCTTTGCTTAACATACAAGGCCATGTCAAACCCAGAGCTGTTGGACATGCTACACTTAAAGAAATCCCAATCCCTCAGAGCCACACACTCCAGGGATCTAAACCTTGTCATCACAATAAACAAAACATGCTGGAGGGATAGGTTCCTGACCCAGAGACTCCCCAGACTCTGGAATAGATTGCCCATACATGTCAAGCAGAGTGCCTCTTTGGTCCTCTTCAAAAGGAACCTTGACGATTGGATGGGAGAAAGGAAATTCACCCCGGGGATCAGATCAGTCGCCCTGCTAGACAGGGGTCCAGGGAAGTAAATATTGTGGGAAGAAATAGCCAGGGAATTGTTATGGGTAGGCTTGTATAGGCCCTAGGGCTGATAGCCTAGTACCAACCTATGAACCTATGAACCTATTATGTTAATATACATGCATTTTCCCACTCAAGAATTTTATATCTGAAAGATAATAAGCCAAACAATCATACAATTATTATGATGTGTTAATGTAACCATAAGACGTCCATTTTAGTCTTAGGACTGGTACTGGATGCAGTTTGTACACTATTTATACACATCAGTATTAAATGCAAATTTCACTTACTATTTTAAAGCTACACAACAAAACTTGCTTTTAAGGAAAGAGTAGCTTATAATTTAGTACATTATGTCTCTTGCCTATAACTGCATTACATTTTTAAGCATTATACTATAAAACACGGCTATTTGTAACATCACAATAGTTTAAAATTATCTCCTTGATTTTGGTTAGACAGTAAAACCCAGAGGAGTGATACTACATTGACTTGTAATTTATAAAATTATTCAGGCACATTTGTCACACGTCACCATAGTGATATATTACTGAACAGGGGTATATAGACCCATCTTTTTACATCATTTAGCATCAGGATGTTCTTATATTTTTGTGGAACTTTTGGTTACTCTTCAGCTGTCAATGTAACTGCACAGTAGTTTGCTCTTAATTTATTTAATTGTGTCATATAATATACATTCCTTAATGCTTTAAAAATCTATCATGTTTGTATATTTTGCAGCGTGGACCATTGCTTAAACTGTATAGCAACAGCCTGGATTTATTCAACATCAGTCTAGTTAAAACTGTGGAGGGATCAGACATTCCAGTGCTGATCACAGCTGGGTATGTATAATAATCTGATATAAAAAAGCTGTAGCTATTTTACAAACCTAATGCTTGTCAGAGAAGGTTACTTGTCTCTGACTGACATCTGTCACTCTGCTTCATTAATAAATGACAGGATTTGAAAAGCAGGCATCTTAAGTTCGACTGCAATCTACTTAGAAAAGCAGTGGATGCATGACCCTTAGAATTGACAGCAAGAACTAGGAATGCTTTATTTACACTTGCAGTGATAATTTGTCTATGAGACAATTTTCAAGCAGCAGAGTGGTTGTCTCCCATTTACAGAATAAAATTTAATAGAAATCTGTCAATTCACTGAAGTGCTGAAATACAACTGGGTACTAGAATTTTTGGATTTACAAAGTCTGACAGTACTTTCCTGACAAATTATGCTGAGATATTTATGTAAGATGGCTGTGCTTTCCTGACAAATTAGAGATATTTATGTAAGACATTTGTAAAGCCAAGCATGTTTAGGAGCACTCATTAGGCAAATTACTTCAAACTGTTAATATTAAATACTAATATATGCATTTGCACATTTTATTTCTAAACAATATTGAATGAATTTATGCTCTCCCTCTCTTTCTCTTGCACCCTCTCTGTATGTATATATATATATATATATGTATATATATAAATATGGATTCGTATCACTTCATTGAAAGACCATTTCAGTGACACCCATTTCACTGAGACCAAATCACCTAAAGTTCATTTTACTGAAAGTTCATTTCACCTAAAATTCATTTCACTGACAAGTAGTACTCTAAGGCAAGTCAAAGGTATATGTCCTTTTCCCCACTGTAGTGCGATCCTGGTGTTAATATATATAGTTAGGGGTGTGTGGGAGGCACAGCCCCCCACATTGGGGGTGGGGGGCATAGCCCCCCAACTAGTTGGGTTTTACCAAATAATGTAAAACAAAACCAGACAACAGAAAACCAAATTAAGTGGGGGGGGGATGTGCCCCCCCAACTATATATACTAACACTAGTATCGCACTACAGTGGAGAAAAGGATATATACCTTTGACTTGCCTTAGAGTACTACTTATCAGTGAAATGAGTTTTAGGTGTAATGAACTTTATGTGATTTGGTCTCAGTGAAATGGTCTTTCAGTGAAGTGATATGAATCCATAAATAAATATATATATATATATATATATATATATATATATATATATATACATATATATATATATATATATATATATATATATATATATATATATATGTGTGTGTGTGTATGTGTGTGTGTGTGTGTGCATGCCCATGCGTAAATTTGGTATTTATACCATATTTTTTCTTTTAACAGGCAATTTGATAATTATTTGATCAAACATGAAGTTTGTCAGAGCAATGAAAATTCCTCATATCGCTCATCAGAGCAAATAAAGCCATATCCAGAGCTCACCTTAACAAAAACAAAGGAGTTTGGGCATACTTGTTCTCTGGTATGCTCTGCAGTGGGCAATGCTTGCAGCTTGAGTAAAGAAGTTTCCAGTGCAGACAACACTGATTCCCTCCATGCATCCACTAGAAGGTCTGAAGTAGATCATTTGCCATTACACTTTCCCAGCACTTACTTAAATGGCTCTTACCTGGCCTGCCATCTGCTTCGTGCACAGTCCAATTTTATTTCAGATATACAAACAGAAGAGCAAAGAGATGATGCTAAGGCTAATATCACAGGCTATACAACATTTCCTCAGTACTGTTCTGAAAGTATGCCATTACCCGAAAGTCACAGTTCAGAAGCTCAGTTACCTTCTTTTACTGACTACCTAGAAACTCCTCTTCAAGCTAATGTCACCTGTCCATCATCTGCTGAATGTAGTGCTTCTACCAAACACAGTCAGCATAATAAATATGAAGGCAATGGAAATAAACATCAGTTATCATCAGATGAACAATCTCAAAATGATAACAATCAAGGACAGACTTCAGCAGATAACCCACTGACAGATAGATCAAATGCCACAGTTTGCCATCAGTTTATAAACAGCAACTATGTTGCCTCTATGAATGAAACAGCCTGTCTGCCAGATGAGATGTTTACAACTTTACCACCAACTATTAATGGTTATATCATGACTATGCCTGACCAAGAGTTTCATTCTACACAACATTTCCCATCAGAAGACTGTCCTAATAAAGAGAAGAAACAACCTGTCAGTAGTGAAGGGCATCCTTTCCCTAACTCTCCTGACTACATTTTGTCTGATGAGAGCAGTGGGGATTCAACCTGTTATGGCAGTACTAATGATCCAGTTTGTGCTGTTACTGAGAAGAGTCCAACCAAACCTATAAGCAAAGACATTTTAGTAGATGAACCTCTGAATATCGCATCAGAAGACTCAGACAAGGAGAAGTCTAGTGACAATATCAGGATTCACAATGCAAATGACGTCATGTGCGTTACTTCAATAACTAGTAGTTTGCAATCAGCTCAGCAAAGAAAGAACGGTACAGAAAATATCTCAAGTGTAGGGCTGCAAGCTGGCCCTTCTAATGTAATTTTGCTGCATCCAAGTGGAGATTACTGCATCGCTGCAAAAAGCCACAACTGCACATCTGTAACTCCCCAACAGGAGCACTTCACAGAACTGGGAGACATCACAGCACGAGAAGATCTGTCATTCAGACAGAAAGAGATAATAATGACACCGGAAGAAGAAAACATGCAAGCAGATCAAGTAAAAACAAGACATGCTGAAGCTGTCCAGAATTGTACGGCCATTTCTGATTATGTACTCCTGCCTTACAAATACAATCAGGAGTCACATTTTATTTGATGTAACCAATGTACTAAGGCCCAGGTTCAAACTACCAGGTCTATGTTTCATTCAATGAACACTGCCAAAATGATTGTAACATATGCTAGTAAATTATTCTCCATCTGAATCCTAAATGCATTCTTCATGGGTTCTGAGACTGTTGTCACAGTGAGCTTTCATGGAATCACAAAACTGTCAATGAGCCTCCTTCACCTATCTCAAAATACTATGGGCCTTTTATACAAAAATGACTTGATGAAATAATGAATTGGTCAGAAGCTGGCAGTTCCTTCTCTTTACAAAACATAGACACAGGAATGCACATACTCACACAAATTTCAAATAAATAAAATACAGAATAATGCATTCCTTATTTACAATTGACTTGCAACCATTTACATATATTAACTGTCTTTCTTCATTTAGCCTGATCCTGCATAAAATAATATAAGCTTAAAGCACACAATATTTCCAGACTTGCTTTGGTCTCCCGAGAAAAATACTCAGGCTTCCCAGAGACGTTGGTTTACCACTTAAAGAACTATGCCTTGTACTACCTTTGTGGTCTGGTGACAATAGGAGGGATGAGGAAGCAATTCTGAATTTAGAAGACAGGAAAGTAAAATTGCTTGTGACATGTTCATGTTCTGTGATTTGGGTTGCATTTATTCTTGCTGTTCGCAGGGCAAGAAGCAAATAAGAAGTAGTCAAAAATCATTCAAATTCCAGATGTGGATCTAAGTTACTGACTGTTATTCATGACTTTTATGGCACAGCCTATGGAATGACATCAATCAATAAAGCAAGATATCAGTACGGATGCCAGATACATGGAAGCAGCGCAGATGTAGACACAACCCAAAAGGAACAACGGGGAATATAGCCCCAATTATTTTTTTCCTGTTTTGGGGTTATTTCTGTACCCAGGGTTTCCTAAGTACATGTTGTAGTTGCTTGCAATGGTATATCTTCCCTGTTGACGTGTTGCTTGGATGGCATCTGTCATTCTGCTGACTGTGAAGCTGACAAAATTCATATTGTCCTTTGATCTGCATCGCAAGATCTACAAGAAATAGGTCATGAATGCCTAGATGTGAAAATGATGCAAAGCTTAACGTTTGACGTCACTTTTACAATACATTATACTGAACTGAGAAATATACAGCCTTATAATTTCTGTACAATAACTAGTAAACAGTTTTGCTAGGAAAGCTTTGACTTTTTTAGTTCCATTAAAAGCACTTAATTGTAAGCTTTATGATATTTTTCTGGGATGTGATGAAAACATTGTTACTATACTTCTGTTGATTATGGCATATTATTATAGTGTAAATGACAAATCATATTCTAATGCACGTTTCACCTGTTTGTGTAGAAACAAATAGATAACTTGCTTATGAGTATTACACCTATCTGCAGATATGATATCATTCATGTAAATTGCATTATCTTCATTATTTAATGTAAAATCCATTTTATTTGCTTGCATTGGAAGAACCACTGCACAGAACTGGAGGGTGACTGTTCCTCAAGCTACAAGTAGGTACTGGCATGTAAATCACATTGTTTGTGAACAGCTAGTGTAGAATCATGTGTGTGAAGGTTTATAGTAGTGAGCTTTATGCTCAAGCTATCTGAAAGAAGAGAGAGATAATCCAAAAGTGGATGAAGATATGAGAACTACAGCAAAGCAATGCATTTCCATTATTCCTCTCTGTTATCTGTTATCTGTTATCTATTATCTGTTATCTGTTATCTATTATCTGTTATCTATTATCTGTTATCTGTTATCTGTTATCTGTTATCTATTATCTGTTATCTGTTATCTGTTATCTATTATCTGTTATCTGTTATCTATTATCTGTTATCTATTATCTGTTATCTGTTATCTATTATCTGTTTTCTGTTATCTATTATCTGTTATCTATTATCTGTTATCTGTTATCTGTTATCTATTATCTGTTATCTATTATCTGTTATCTGTTATCTATTATCTGTTATCTATTATCTGTTATCTATTATCTGTTATCTGTTATCTGTTATCTATTATCTGTTATCTGTTATCTGTTATATATTATCTGTTATCTATTATCTATTATCTATTATCTGTTATCTGTTATCTGTTATCTATTATCTGTTATCTATTATCTGTTATCTGTTATCTGTTATCTATTATCTGTTATCTATTATCTATCTAAATTTCCACCATCACACCCCTCAAAGCCAACACTATCATTAACAAACAGCTGCATACAACAGCAACACTATCTGATTACCCTGCTGATTGCAACAGAATTTTGTTATACAATGTTATAATCCCTTCTTATGCTTTACCGTTTAAATGACTCATAATGGAAATCCACAACAGTACTGTTTACCTTTCTATCAGGTCAAGAATCTTTTATTTAGTTTAATGGGTCATAGTAGCTACAAGACATATTTTGTCCTGAACCAACAGTATTTATGGAATAAAGCAGTATGTGAAGGTGAGAGGAAAACGAGAAAAAATATTATGGCAAGCCCAAAAGAATTAAAATGTGAAAGAACCTAGTACCAAATAATTAATGTCACTACATAATTCTACTTGTTCACTTTTGCCGTTTGGAGGTATATTCATTTCTTCTCAGTATACTAGGACAGATGACACATTGATCATGAATGCAAGAAAAATTATTTTGCATCTTGATAGGATGCATCATAGAAGTTTTTTACTTGATAGGAAGGGTCAACATCATTAAAATGTCTATGCAGCCTTTCATTTTGTTTCCTGAGCAGAATTTCTTAACCCCCCCCCCCTCCAATGAATAGGCAGACTTCCCAGATTAAGCAGGTGGTAAACACATTTTAATGATGAGGGACTACTCGTCAGATTCCTGTTTTACCAATACCTCAAGGGGATTGGCTTAACCAGACATATCTTTTTAAAATGTGTTTAATTTACAGTATGATAAATTTGTACACAAACAAAAGGAGTACCAACAAAACCTTTATGCCCAATTCTTAGTCTGTTTTTAAAACTGCAAGATTTTTAAAGTTATATCTTATTATGTACCTTATTTAGATGAGTTATTAAATTTGTTTAAAGGAATTGAACTCACTTGGAAAAAATATTTGATTCTTCACTGCTATCTCGTTTTAAAATCACTTTTCCTCATTTAGGGAAATATACACAGATTGATTATTTAAGTAAGTCCCCGATAAAGACTAATTGCACAAATCAATTATATCAAGACTTAAGAAGCTTATTTGTGATGAGCTATGAAACAATGAGAAATGTAATCTACTGGGAAAAAAGAAGTAAATGTCTATTTTATACAAAATGGAGTTTAGTTTTACATCTGTTATAGTTTTATCAGGGAAACTTAAATGTAAAAAGTATTAAATACTTCATATTAAAATCACATTTGTATCAACAGTTTTGAAAATATTAGTATTTTGCATAACTCATTTAGAAATGCCATGCAGTATAGCATTCTATATGAATTTATTGTACTCCTAATAAATTGCATATGAAGCAAACTGCTGGTATTTTGATTATGTTCCATCTGATTTATTTAATTGTTGGTAGTCATACCTCCAGCTCCATTAGTACTGGTATATACACATGCAATTACTCAAAAACTAATGCAAGCCCATGTTTTTTCACCTTCTTTATTTCTGCTTGATATGCATTGGATACTTGTAGTAAAATATATCTAGCCTCAATGGATACTAAAAAGACTGATTCTCCAAAATTGGAAAGCTTTTCCTATGCCTGAATTTTCTACCCGAAGATGGTGATCATTGCATGTAGCATTTATATATTGCCTCTGGTATAATTATTTTTTATTCTCTTCCCTTTTTCTTTTTGCTCTTTTTCGTTCCCATCTTTCTATTTTTTTTTGTCAAGGATATACATTATTAGAGCAGCTGATGTTAGTTGAATTATATTTTACATTCTAATAAAAACATAGAAGTGATAGTCAGAAAATGGGAACAGTATAAATGTCACGGTCTCTTCTTTGTAGTTCTCACATCTACTCCATCAGGACTTCTGACTTTAGCTCCTCTATGGTTTATTGAGGTAAAATTGTTCAAGAGTCAGTACAATAAAGAAAAAAAGACAAACCGTATCCTGCTGAGTGCCATTTTCCGTAGTAAATCATTGCCAGTGTGTTTTCTAAGTGTGCTGCTGCTGCAATGATTCACTTGTTTTTGGAGATTTCCCCCTTTTGTGAGTTGGTGCAACTGTGGAGTTGGTATATATAAGTTGGGGGGGGGGTGCCCTCACAACATTGGAGTTACAAGAGGCCTTAGACTGGTTTACAACTAAAGCTGATGTTTTTCACCCTTCTGTGTTTTGGGCATTTTATTTTTTCATTCACTTAGTCTGCCTTTCAGAAATTCAGTGTTTCATAGTAGAACTTAAGACTTCAGATGCATGTAAGAAGCTCTCTCTTTTCACTAGCAATACCTCTTTCACCCATCTGACCTAGAACAGCTTATCCTCATCCCTGGTTAATATATGAAAGCTCAACAATCTACCTGTTAATATGTTCAGTATTTGGTGCTGGAAGACTTTTAAATGGGTTGATGCTTCAGTTCTCTTGTAGTCTGACAGATGGTAATAGGTTTGCAGGCAATATCTAGTTATCTAATGTGTCTCTAAGGTCCCTATAGTGCTTGTGTGATCCTTAATATCATTGCTGCATGTCCACATACTAAAAATGTTATATGGACCCCATTAGTCTCACCTATTTCTGGCTTTACAATCTTCCTAGCCCTGTGCTGTTTACCTCTGAAAATAAGATAATGGCTCCCTACTGAAATGTTAGCACTCAAATTGCAAAAACCAAAAAGACCAAAAATCCAGGAAAACAGCAAATCTCAAAAATCACTCCCATCCTTGAATCGTCTTTATTTCCAGGGGCAAACCTTTATATATACACACACACACACACACACACACACACACACACACACACACACACACACACACACACACACACACACACATTCACATATACACCAACTCCAAAACTGCCATATCTCAAAAAAATAAATAAATAAACATGCCAAGAAATGGCCATCTTGGACTTAGTATATATAAGTTTTTTTATTTTGACGATTCAGCCTCCATGTTTCTGGACCCAGTCTTATCAGATGCAGACATTTGAAATAGTTACCTTAGAGGGCTGTACTATTCATCTTTGCTGCAATGAAGAGCTATTTTCCACATTCATGGCTGACCATGTGGAGCTCAAGGCTTATTCCAAAGCTCAGATAATGAAACTATGATAAGTACATTGCCTTTGTCTCAGGAGACCATCAGAAAAAATAGTTTTAAGAGATCAGTGTGTGCACTGAATCTGTTATAAACAAGCAATTATAAATAAATAAATCAAGGTTCGTTTTTCAAGCAGGTCAAAGTTTGTTAACTGGGGAAATAAACTGGCCCAAAGACCCTTCTCAATCATTTCCCAGGCAAAAAGCCATGCACAACAAGCATAAAAGTCATGCGTAATACATAAATCACAGGGAGATAAAAATGGAAATTTATACCCTTTTTTGCTTCATCTTCTCATACTTGCTAACTTACTTAAACTCTCCAGTTTGTTTTTACTAGTTTTCAGCATGTCTATAAATATTTAGAATGTGAAAAAGTACAGTTGTTTAAGATGAACTTATCATAACAGAAAATGTTTGAATGATCACTGCTGCAGTAGCCTTTGCTATGGGTTATATCCTGCCAAGGATATAACAGCCTGCCATATTCCAAAGCTTCAGGACACCTTCCATGCACCCACACTGTCAAGTAGCTCATGCTGAGCTGACTATAAGACAAGCTTGGTTGTTAAGCCCTTCAGAGCTTTTATGCCAGCAGAGAGAGGGAGGCTAAGCCCTGAAAGGACAAGGCGAGGACTAACAGAAAATAAATGTCCACAACTTGGCATAAAATACCCACCAAAACACATGGAGAATTGAGGGAAGGAGCAACTACTGCAGCAGTGATAATTCAAACATATACTGTTATAGTAAGTTCAGTTTACACAACTGAGCTATGTTCTTCATATTGATCACTACTGCAATTGCCTTAGCTGTATGGGTAGATTACCATAGCTAATTATATTTGGGAGGTAGAAGGAGAAGTATCCAGGAGGTCCTGGAAATGGTCCTACCAAAGCATGATCTAGACCTAGAGAAGGAATCAAACTTACAGTGCTTTGTAAAAGTATGTACACAGGACCAAGAGGCAGCATCTATAATACTTCTAGAAACCATCCCTTTTCAAAATGTCATAGAAGAAGCTAAGGTCCTTGTAGAGTGGGCCTTGACCCTGCCTGGAAAAGATTTGTCATGATGAGTATAACAAAAGGTAATAGTCTTAAACATCTATTTGGAAATACTCTGTCTTGACACAGGTCATCCCTTCTTCCTACCTTCACAAGAAATTAACAATTTATCTGAAGATCTGAAAGATTTAGTTCTGTCAAGATAGCACCTGAATTGTCTGTGATCATCCAAGGTATAGAGTATCCTTTCTCACTCATTTTTAAGTTCAGGAAATTAAATGGGGAGATGGATAATTTGGCTTAAAGTAAACTTGGATACCATTTTAGGCATGAAAGAAGGTTTAGTTCTCAAAGAAACCCTGTCCTTATTGAAAATGAGGTAGGTTTGACTCACCATAAGAGCTTGCAACTCAGTTACCCTTCTTGCAGAGTAAAATAGAATCTCAAGTCAGTCAGATTAGCTGATTCAAATACAGCAAGTATTAGCTTCTCTAACACAAAATTAAGATCCTAAGGAAGGACCACCAGTTTTCTTGGAGAGCTCTTGCAAAACCCCTTTCAAAAACATTTTGACATGTGACTACCTTGAAAGAGGAGAATCCATGAGCAGACATGCTGAATGAATGAGAGTTGATAGAGGAATAATAAAGGCCGCAGAAAACTCACACAAATATTGTAAAACCAGAGAACAGCTAGCTCTGAATGTTTACTGGTTATGATGCTGATATCAATTAGAAAACCTTTTCCATTTTGTTAACATATGATTTTCTAGTAGCAGGTATTCTTGCCTCCATTGGTACCTGCTGTACATCCTCAGAAAACATATTCCAAAAAGGAACTAAGACCGTATCATCTAGACAGTCAGTTGAAGATGATTGATGTTGGGGTGTATCAAACACCACTGTTCTTATGTGAGTAGATCCATTCTGTGAGGAGGTTTTTGGTAACTGCCCCTGGCCTTTTCCAAAGGAGGGAGAACAACAGTTGTATGGGCCAGAAGGGAGTCAAAACAATGATCTTGGAGGATTCCTTCTGAATCTTTAGAAGTAACCCTGGATATTACTGGAAAGGGTGGAAAGGCATACAGGAACATTCTTATCTAAAGAAAAGAAAAGGCATCTGTCTTTCACGTATTCTTGCATGGAGTTCTGGAACAAAAATTTGCCAGTTGATTGTTCAGAGAAAAGGTGAAGGGGTCTACTTGAGGATCTCCCCACAGATGGATCAAATCATGGAAGACCCCCAGATATAGTTTCCATTTGTTAGGGTCTGCCCTGGTCCTGCTCAGTTTGTCTGCCACACAGTTTTGCTCACATGGAATGTATAATGTCTGTAGAATGAGACTGTGCTGTGAAGCCATATCCCAAGCAAACATGGCTAGTCTACAAAGGGGGTATGACCCGGTTCCCTCTTGCTTGTTGATGTACTATATCCCTATGGCATTGTAATCACTTGAAGAGGCCCCAGGAACTAAATATGGTTCAGAGAACTGAGTGCCTTGATCAGGGAAAGCATCTCCTTGATATTTATGTGCTTGCATCTGCCTTTGGTGTGCCACTCCCTGTGCACTTTTATCTCTCCTGAAACTGCTCCTCAAGCAAAGTCCAAAGCAACTGTGGTGACTGACTGCTTTGGAGCAGGGAAGAAGAAGGGGATACCTTGATTTAAGGATATCTGCTGTCTCCACCAAGTGATTTCTCTTCTGACAAAACCCAATAGTAGGATCTAAAAAGATAAAAGGTGTTGATACTGGGATCAAAGAGATTTCAGATACCACTGTATATTTCTCAAATGGAGTCTTGCCAGGGGTATCGTGAGAATCATAGATGGCATGACACCCAAAATCCTATGGTATTCCCTCGCAGTGACGAAAGTCTGAGTGGAAAACCTTAGAAACAGATCTAAATAAAGATTTGTTTTTTCCTGTGGAAGAAAAACCCTTTAAACTAGGATGCCTAGATGAAATCCCAGGAGCACAATTGTGTGTGATGGAGACAGGAAAGACTTTTGAATGTTGTTGTTTGTCTTTCGGTTTTTCCCGGTTAGGGGTCACCACAGTGGAACTCCAATCCGCTAATGATTGGCAGTAGATTTTTACAGTGCCAAGTTGCCAGCTCGATGCCCAACCTTCATCGAAGGCACGCTCATTCATGCATGTCTTTCGGAATGCCACTCGACCACGGGGGGGATATGCAGACTTCACACAGAAGGCACTCCCCGCACTCCAACCGAGAATCAAACGGGAGAACCTCTTGCTGTGAGGCAGGAAAGACTTTTGAATGATCTCTTATATTCGCCGTTTGTGCAAGAGATCTCTTACACAAGAGATAGATTCCTACCATTTTGAAAAAGACTCTGCAAAGATAAGCAAGTCATCTAAATACAGAAAAATGTGGATATCCTGTAGCTTGCAATGAGCTATAATTGGAGCTAGACACTGTTGGTGCAATGGATAGTTCACAGGGAAAGTGAGAGAACTTATTATGTGATTCAGACACACAAAACTTTAAGAAACACCAGAAGTCTGAATGAATAGAGATGTAATGATAAGCATCTTTTAAGTCTAGTATTACCAGAAAACCTGAATGAGGAAGAAGAGGCAACAGGTTGTGAAGTGACATCATTTTGAATTTGGGCACTATCATAAACAGGTTTAGGAAAGAAAGATCCAAAAATAATGTCCTAGCCTTTTCTTCGTTTGGGAATAAGAACATCCTTGAATAAAACCCTTTGGTTCCATCACTCACAGCATGTGATGAAGACCATGTGAAAAAAAAAAAGAGTCTGAGCTGCAGGATAAGGAATGACTCCCTGGAAAGGAGGAATTTCTTCCCACTGCCATCTGTAACCTTGATCATTGATTTACAGGACCCATTTATCTGAAACAGTCTGTTGCCAAAGAGTAAAATGGAGAATTAGACTTTCTGAAAGAGAAAATGGGCCAGGTTTGGGAGGGGGTCACAAGGTTTCTTTAACAGTCACTCAGAGCTGTTGGAATGTCCTTGGTTTTGGAAGGTTTGAGACTTCTTTTTGGAATCTCCTTGCTACTTCTTCTTAAACATCTGTTACCTGAATTCTGTTAAGACTGTTTATTCTATTCTTTTTTTTTTTTTTTTTTTGCTGAAATTGGATAAGGAGAGGGAAATCCCTTGGATCATTTTGAGAAGGAGGGCTGAAAAAACGTAAGAGATTCCCTGGATCAGCTTGTCCCTTTCATCACACTTTTTGATCAACTGTGCAGCAGAGAGACTAAGCTCTAAATATCTTTCCAAGGGAGAATTTAAAATGTCATTTTTATGTCATATGGGAAGTTCTGAGAATGCAGCCAAGCAAACACCCTTAAAACAGTACCAGTAGCCACAGCCCTTGAAGAAGTATGTCATACACACACACACACACACACACACACACACACACACACACACACACACACACACACACACACACACACACACACACACACACTTTGAACAATGAGTAAGTGGCCTGTGCAATAAAAGAAACTAAGTTATTTAAAGCAGATTAAAAACTATAGATAAAACATTCCTCATACTTTCACAATATGTCAAAATAAACTTTAACATATAAGCCTGGCAGTTTAAAATTCTGATGTTCAAAGCTGCAGAAGTATACATTTTTTCCCATACCTATAAATACTTTCCCATCCTTATTAGAAAGAGTAGGATTAGAATTAACTAGGCGTTTAACAGCAGGGGAGTCAACTAAGGCTATAGCTGCTGGGTCAGGTTTGGGAATAGTGTATAAACATTTAAAAGGTGAGAAACGTTTTACATCTTGCCTGCCTTTTTAGGAACAGCTGTCTGACTGTCAGGAAAATTACAGGCAGGAAAACACAAATCCTCTAAGGCAGACAGAACAGGAGGAACTGGTGCAGTTTCTGGAAAATCCTCCTGTAACAACTCATAGTATTTTCTGAGGGACTGAGAACCTTATTGTTCTCCCACTGAAAACACTGTGGCATTCTAGCAATAGTGTCAGAGAAAGTGGACCGTCCCCCACAGGGAAAATCAGAAAGTGAGCTCTCCTCTGAGTCTGAATCAGAAATCTGAGGACAAAACCCGAAAACCATCCCTGCGTCTTCCTGTTCAGATTCAGAATCTTGAATCTCTTCAGGAAAGGAGGCATCCCTCTTTCTTTTACTGGAAGTTACTCTAGAAAAAAGGATCAATAAATAGCCTGAATCAAACCCTGTGCCAGTTCCAATAAACTACTCCTAACCAAAGATAGGCATTTGTTGCTTGTTTTCCCCAGGATAGATGCACTATTTTTGGCTTGACCATGGAACTGATTGTCAGTCTCACAGTCAGTCCTTCTTCCAGCCACAAAAAGTTAAGCAAACAGCCACTGCCACCACAGCAGGCTAGCAATTTGCCTCAGCCTCAGGTGGCTGACTGCTGTGGCCATTTGCTGTTCCTCAGACCACTCATCACTTACCCTGGATCTCTCTTGTCTACAGCCAATATTGACCAGGGGTTAGCCATGTCCTCTGCAGCTGTTGGGGACCCTGAGTGGGCAAGGGAGAGCCACTCTTGTTGGTCTTGGGAGAGGGCACAGGGAAGGTTTCCCTGCTGTGTTAAATAACTTACTGTTGCAAAGGTCTAACAGCTGAGTAGGTTATTTGGTTTAAATACTATAGAGCTCAGTAGCTTGATGTATAGAAAAACAGTAGTTTAGTGCAGAACTGGATTATGGTCAAAGAGGCCCTAGGCAGGGTAAAGTCTGAAAAAAAAACTGTACAAACACCAGTATTCTGTTTCAAAAAAGAAAACAGACTATCAAGGTTTGTTAAATCGGCTGATTTACTATGTTTTTTTATGAAAAATTATAGTAAATTGGCTGAAATCAAGCATCAGGAATGGAAAAACAGGGCATTCCCATTAGTGGATTTCATAGTGACATTACATAATGGGCAGAATGTGGATGGGGTGGGAATGGGTGGGGTTACTGGTGATGTGAGGGGTGTGACCTTAGTCTGGTTTTAGCCACAATGAAAGGTGGCAATCCTAATGTTCACAGAGATTTGGATTTAATTTAAAACTGTTTTTTTTTTTTTCAGATTTTACAGCAAAAGGACTGACAGCCATTTGCTAAACAAAACACTCTCACACTGAAAACAGCATACAACTCTTCCCCTAAAACTTGCATTTATTGAAAATGCATCTGGTTATCCATTAAACCACAAGACATGTGCTTGCACTCATAGTCAAACAGCATATAGTGAAGCACTAATTAGCATCTGTGTGAAGGGCACAGGAATTCAAAAGACAAATGGGCAATGCATTTGTTAACATCTTGGGACAGCTCACTGTATGCAAGCATCCCTTTTAAGGGCAGTCTAGGAGCACTGGCTTGTAAAGTTACTTGGTCATAGAGTAGATAAATGAAGACTGAGGGAATCAAACACTGCACTACAAAAGCAGCTTATAACTTTACTTATTCCAGACAGACTGCTGTAGCCCAACACAGAGCATTTCACACCCATGTGCCTGTGAAAAACAAGGGTAATTAAACATTTATTCCCAGTTAAAATATTAACATTAAACCCATAGACTTCATGCTGTCTTGTTCATTCACAGCCAGATAATAAACACACCGTCAGCAGGCAATGGAAACCAAGGATCTTACCCAGAGAACATAGTTTGTATGATGATGTTCCTGTTTACTACAATCATACTGTGGGTTGTATGAACCAATTTGTACTCACACACACAATCATCAGTCACAACCACTTGCATGACTGTACACCACAGATATCTGCTTGACTCTAATTGAATTAATACATTCATAAATAATGGGCCAAAATGTACCTCATCTCATGCCTGTCAAATCCATACCAGTTAACCATTGCAAACCCACTCTGCTCTCTCAACTTCTTTGCTCAAATAAGATGATTTTTTACCTGGTTCTCACCTGCAGCATGAATATGGTTTCTTCAGGTGCTGGTTGTAGCATGGATCCAATCTGGTGCAGCAAGGAAACAAAAATCCCTCTGTGACTGATGGGTAGCCTATGAAGTCCTCATGTATAAGACTGATTCCAACACTAGCTTGTCAAGGGGGTGAATGATGCCACTGGCATTATTCACTCTGGTGAGCAGTTCAGGCACAGATATTTAGCCATCACCCTGATGTTACAGAAATCAGGCTTGCTTTTAAAGTCTGTGCTTCTAAAGTATAGTCACACAATCCACTTATGTTGTATTAACAAACTCAGAAAAAGGGAAAACACAGTATGCCTATAGCTAGTTGGGTCTGGCTTTAGTGCATGAATGCACTAGTAAAGACTTAAAAATGTGAAAGTAAAAACTCATGGGCTTTCAGAAGTCATATAACTGAAACCCTAGTATGCTGCCCTTAAGGGGGTCATTTGCATATATCCCACAGGCCTCCACTACAGGAGGTTTAAGGTGTTATACAGGGAAGACTTTAGCTTTGCTGTCTTTTTTGTAGTTTTTATCTACTAATAACACAGAGTCCCTTATCCCACACATTAATTTTTTATCTTATAAATATTTATCAAACTTAAGCTTAAAACAAATCACTGATCCAGGATTTTTCACTTCACTTGGCACTATAATCCATAAATATACTGCAATCTGTGAGATATAGCAATCTTTTTTAGCTGTTTTGTTAAGTTTAATCTTATATGCATGTCCATGCCACCTTTTGTTCAAATACTGTTTATCCTTAATGAACCTATGCTATTTTCTCAAATGATTAGTTGTCAAAGACTTAAAGGCAGCAATTAATTTGCCCCTTATCAATCTATATAATACTCTACATACATTCATCTTTAAAGTCTTTGACCATTGGCCACATTTTTGATGTTTGTTATTCTTTTTGTAATCTCTTTTTTATTAATTCTGCAAAGCCAAGGCCAGGCAACATTTGACTGTACTCTATTATTGACCTAGGTGTCAGTTTATACAATGTGCTTAATAGTTCCTCATCTCTTGATTCAATTATCTTAAATATTAAACCAGTTTGCCTCTTTACTCTTATTTTTATATTTAATATATACCCAATATTAATTATAGTGCCTAAGTCCCTTACATAATCGTACAATTTCAAATTTATGCTGTCCCAGTTAATCCTTATATACCCTTCATAAGTACCATCTTGCTTATATTGGAGTTAAATTTTAAACCTTGACTTTCAGACCAGACCATAACCGAACTTTAATAGACATTGAAATCATTTACATCCTCAAGTTTATTGATTATGACCCTGATTTTACAATCATCGGTATAATTTCAAGTCCACTGCTTTGAAGAGATAGGAAATTCTGGAAAAAATACACTGAAAACTATTGGTCACAAAATGCAACCCTGTGTAAATCCTCATTCGGTTCTTTTCCAAGATGATGTGGTACTCTTTATTAGAATGCAATGTTCTGCTGTTGTTAACCAAGTTCATACATTTAATAACATAGGAATTAATTTCTATGCTGTGCAATTTTATTATAATTTGATCATGAAATAATGTATGAAAATTCTTTTGCTACACCCAGACATCACACCAATTATTATTTTCCATTTTCTCAACTCTATTTTTTCATAAAACTTACTTTGACAGGTTAATGTCAAATGACCTGATATAAAGTTGTGGTGTCTGCTATCAAGATCTGATCATACTTTTTCCTCTGACATCAGATATTGAAATAAGCGATACTCAAAACACTTCTCTATTATACATGTTAGACTAATTGGCCTATAACTTGAAATATCATGCTTTTTTTTCCTCTCATATAAATATTTTGGGACTACTTATGAATTTTACACAGTCTTCGGAGGCAATGCAATTTTTCAAAATCCCATTAAACATATAAATCAAGAGACCTACAATGTCACAAGAAGGAATTTCCAGTAATTGTTCTGGGATACAATGTGGGAATTAATTATTTAACTGTACCCATTGTTCTAACATCATGTCACTCAAACATCATTGGACCCTAAGAATAAAGTTCATAATACATAACCAGATTAGTAGCATATTTATCCAAAGTACACAGGCTAACAAAATGATAGTTTCATTGTGCTCATATCTTGATCTGAAACTATTAGGTTCCTTTCCATAAAAATTGAGCCAAAACCTGTAGAAGCCTTCTGTAATGAAGTTACATACTTATAGGATTGCTTATGGTATTTTATACTTACTAAGGTTGATTCATACTTCCTCCTTTTACCTGAATTTCATACTTCAGTTTCTTAGTGACTGCAGTTAAGCATCTGTTATTATAAGTAGTTTCATTCTTCTTGTATGTCCTATAAACCTTTCTTTAAATAATATATATATATATATATATATATATATATATATATATATATATATATATATTTTATCCCCTACATGGTTTATTGGTAAAGCCATCCTTAGTTTTTATCATTTTGATTTTACTTAAATACTCATTCCAACTCTACCCTTCTGTAACACGGTACATTTCTCCTATTCTGGTCTGGCAGCTGGTACAGAAGATTAAGGCTATGAGCTATTAACAAGTTACTTCATGTAATACAGTGTTTGAGTCCCACAAAGTTCATTTGCTAATTGTGTGACCTTGCACAAGTCATTTAACCAGACAGTGCTTTGGGGGCAATTGAAAATTTGGGCTAGGCCCATTTATGGTCTAATGGCCTGCATGTCAAGTAACAAAGCTATGAACCTATATGTTTGTTTTTAAAGAATGTCCACCCAAAGTTTATTAGTCCTTAGTTAAACTCTTGTCCCAACTGATATTCATTTACATCCTTCAGTAAGTTAGACCTAGATATTTTACATATTATAATAAACTGCATTCCTTTATTCTGTTTAATACCCATAAAATTGAATTTGATGGAATCATCATCAGATGCTCCTAATGACTGATTTACTCTAAAATTTCTAAGTAATATCTCAATATTTACTTATGAAGTACTAAGTCTAGAATACTGGTTAAAATAGTTGGAGTGTGAACCAGTTGTGTAAAATGTAAAAAAAAACTAAGTGCACCTATAAAATATGCTTATTGATATGAATTAGTATAGCAGGCATTCCAGTTATTTGGATAACCAAAATCATCAATAACAATTGTAGGTTTGCCATCACGAAGGTCATCAAGACTTTGTAGAACTACATTGTATGAAAATGTATTCAAAGCAAGGACTATATTACAGGATCGCCAAGTGCAGACATCCCTTATTAAAACATTTTAGATTTTAGCATCCTGTCCTGTTCATTCTAAATATTAAAATTATTGATTCATGGAAAAGCAACATTACTTCTCCCCACTTCTATTTTCTCTTAATATAGTATTCATTAATGTTTACTTAATATTTCTTTTTAAACTTTGTGCATTAGCATAATAGCACATTATAGATCTGTTAGATTTACTAGATACAGTAGCATCAGACCAAGTCAAAAGAGAGTACATGGTATCAGAAATAATCAAAAATAAGTTTAGGGTTTTGCCTGAGAAACTGTTCTCCTGCCTCCTGCTAGTAACCTCTGTGTCTGCAAGTAATTTGAAAAATTTAAGCCATGGATTCAAAAATATATTTGTTCTTGAATGTGAATAGAATCACTTCTCAGAGAAGCCTAGAAGGGTGCAGTATGCCATATTTCACCATATCACAGGGGAACAAGCCTTGAAAGTTTAATAATGTATTTGTGTTTTGAGAGGGAGAAAAAGAGAATATTACAGTGGTGAGACAAAAAGTTTTAGAGCTACTATAAGCCAAGAAAGTAGGTAGCTTTTATTTGCCATTTTTTTATTCATGAGGGTACAAGGTCCCACTAAGTCTCTTAATTCTTATGATGCTGACTAAAAAATTTGAGATAAAGACTGTGAATTTGTTGAGTTTCATGTCTCATTAGTACCGGACAGAAACAAGTGTTGTATAAGAAATGATCAGGCAAGGGGCAGAACATTGATGGAATCAAAGCTAACATTAGGCAAAATGACTGACAACTGCAGAGTGACTATATTGCCACAATTAAAAGAACTTGCTATTAGAGTTGCATATGAGATAGAAAATCAGAAAATTGGAAACCATTTGAAATGCTGGGAAATGTTAGACCAAGTCCTGAAATAGGGAGGCCGAATGGCCAAAAGGACTGACTTACAGTCCAAGATGACATTTCCCAGAATATTTCCTATTATCCGAGGTATGTTGACCCCAGAGTTAATAAATATATAAGTTTGGTGGGTTGGGGGTGCTTGCCCCCCTGCAAAAATAAGTTTTAAGGAGAAAATTGATTTTAGAGATTCACTTTTCTCTGTGATTTTGGTCTTTCTTTTGGCTTTTTGAGTGCCAACATTTCAGTAGGGAGCCCAGAAAATTAGTATAATAGAGTAAAAAGGAGAACATGAAGGCAACTATGGTACAAATTAAATGTTATGCAGCAGTTCTTGCTATAAGCTTGATAAAAGGCCTTGTAATTATGTCTGTAGAAGCAGTGGAAGAAAGAATCATTTTTCTAAAGTGCATAAAATGAAAAAAAAAAAATAATAATGAAAAAGTGCATGTGAATTGGAGCAAATACAAGGAAATGAGCTGCTACAGCCAACAGGTGGAGTACTGGGCTAAAGTCCTAACTACATCCCAGGTAACCCAAGTTTGATTAGTGGCTTGAGTGCAGGGAAGATAGGTGTGCCCACCATGGCAGTGGAGCCAGATGCAGATTGTAGCAGTCCTTCAAAGAAAGGAGATGGGCCCATAACGTGGAGGCATATGTGTAGCTCACTAAATCACTGATTGGTGATAACCTTCATCAAGCAAGTACATGGGAGTATATCCTTGCATAGCAAGAGATAATGGCTCCTGTGGTGATGCAGGTCACATGCCCAATCCAAGGAAGGGGTTAAGTTGTATAAACCAAAATGTCCTTATTGTCAGAATATCAACAGAAACAAAAGCAATCTTCATGATTGACTGAATGACAACCCGCCCTGGACATCTCTGAAAGATGACCTCAAGTCCATTTGGGGATGCTTGATGGTCAGCAGACACAGGGATAAAAATCATAAAAAAATCAAAAATAAAGAAAATGAGCTATGTTTTCATTTGTTTTTAATTTTTTTGGCTCACCTGCTGTCTACCATCTGCCATGTCCTGCTCATTCCCAGTAATATCCATAGGGAAAGTGCCTTGTCACTTGCCCAGCTCAATACACCCCTAGGCTATGTCCTATTAGCTGAGGAGAACAATTAAGAACAGTTACAGAATCCCATGGAACTGGTAGAGGGAAAGTCAGGGCATTCTGGTACATCTCCATTTTGACACCATTGGAAGTCTTCTTTTGTTTTATGCTCTACTCATGATTATGACACCACGCATACCAGTGTGCAATGAAGTCAACACAGGCCTTTTATCAACAGGCTGATCTGCCAACATACTTCCTCAAACTCTTTTTGCCACAACACAGGAGTCTGCAGTCCCCATTTAGGGGTGTAACCCTAGCACTGAGTCCTCTGCCTCCTAAACAGGATAGAATCCCATAGAATGACACTCATTACTGCCTCCAACAGACTTGTGCATCTGCTAAGTGAGCCCAAGTTATTTCTGTCATAGTCAAGGCTCTGTCCCTCTACACCATGGGCACAGCTTGAAAATAATTTATTTGAGGGCATGGTTATTGCTGAAAATATGTAAAATGTGAATGTTGCAGAAAAAAACCCAGAAAAGTCAGAAAATATAGTTATTTAGAAATGCTGGAGTGAAAGCTCATAATAACGTAACTATGAAGTTTAGACTAGTCAATAGAGCAGGGAATAACGTCATGTCTATTCAAACATTTGAAGCACTGGGTCAAAAAAAGCACAAATCTGAAATGATCACTGCATAAATGTGTTACTTATTCTTTGGATAATGTAAAACCAGGGTAAGAAAATATTTATGTCTAAATATCAGAATAATATATAGCTAAATCTATATATACAGTATCCATATATACACACACACACACACACACACACACACACACACACACACACACACATAAGCATCTGTCCATTTAGTTGATATTGTCAAAGCACCATGTGTACCATGTCATTTGACTTCTCTAAAGACTGAGATGATGAACAAAATTTGTAGTGTGAGCACATAGACTTAAAATGTAAATGGCAAAAAGTTAATCCTGATAAATTAGAGTTTTTCAAGATTTATTTAGCAGAATATATAATTTAGCAGGAGCTTAGTGTATTCAGACAGATCTAAAAGTGCAGCCCGTAGTGCATGCATAAGGGAATGGTAAGTAGCTTTATCCACTAGAATTTTTACACCATCCTATGACTTTGCCCAGTGGTTCATTTATTCCCAGTCTGGAAGCCTGATTAGTCCTTCCATTCACCAATGAGAGTTGGGTTGTACAGAGATGGCCAGCTTGCTGGTCCTGGGAAGCAGTCTACCCTCTGCTTATGTGGAGTCCTCCCTTCCTTCAGCAGCTCCTCCAAACCTGCTGCTGCTGTCCCCTCGTTGGAAGCATGCATCTGCATGTTGGATTCCAGTCCCCTTTACTGGTGTTGAACATCATGACAGCACAAGGATCAGCTAGTCTGAGCTGTGCTGGATAACACCTACTAATTCATGAGGTGTCAACCTTGTGGAGAGATAGAGATTCCTCCTCCTACAGGATGGAGAATCAACAATAGCTTCTCAGTCCCAACCTCCCTGGCCAATTCCTACAGGCATGCAAGATGATATTTGTACTTGGGTTATCTCCACTGTAGGAAGGGTTTTATCTCTCTCTCTTCTGTGAAGCTGGTTCCTCTTTACAAGCTATAGTTGAGAAATACAAAATCACTGGCAAACATTGTAGCCTGGGTTCCAAGGAAAATAACTTGGGCAATCCATAAAAGAACAGAATTTATTTTTATAAACTCTTAAAACATACAAAAATAAAATTTAAATCAAATCATTTATGATATGTAGTACTGCAGGTTAAATGCTTTCATCCACTTAAACTTTGGACTTCATCAGAATGTACAGCACTGAACCATAATTGATTAAATACCTCTTTTTTGGTGCCATTGGGCTAAATCAAAGACTTCATATATTTAAAGCTGTATGCAGCCTATCTAGTAATTGTACAAAATGTACTACTATATGATATGTCTAGACCATACATGTTCATAACCACTGATGACAATTTACATACATTAGAATACTCTCCCATGTATAACTAAATATATACATTACAGGAATGAAACAATAATATGTACTACACAATTGATTTCATAACCTCATGATCTTGTCTCTAGTATGGGTTTAATAGGGATGTTATCGTTTAAACCTGGGGGTGTTGTGGCGTCAAACAACAATTGCCACCTTATTTCTTTTTGTCCTAATATACCTTTTATGTTACCACCTCCAGGGTTTGTCTTTACCTGCTCCAAAATACCAAATTTAAAATTGTGATTACTCCCACACTTCTCTATATGTCTATATAGGGCGTTATTCGGGTCTTTCTTCCTAATCCTGTATAAGTGGTCATAAATCCTGTTTTTAAGACATCTATCTGTCTTTCCCATGTAGTATCCAGAACATGCTGTGCATATAGCCAAATATATTATATGTTTGGTATTGCAGTTCCCTGTTTTGAGTATTACCTTAGTATTATTGAAATTTCCCAACACTATCATCCACCAGTATTGCATGGCATTGACTACATGTCCCACATTTATTTGTGTGACCTTTTTTTATTGTAATAGTAATTCAGTCCCCTATTTTCTAAGCTGTACTTCAAGTTTCGACCAGTTTTATGTACAAAAATTGGTGCTTGTCCCACTACTTGAGTGATAGTGTCATCTGCTGTTAGAATATTCCAATTGTGTGAAATGGCCTTTTTGACTTTATTAATATAAGGGCTGTATTCTAATATGCAGGCACAGTTATAGGGCATCACTGTGATCGGATGTAGTGTTGTGTGTCATATTTTGTGACAGCCCTATACCCAATAGGGGTTTATATTTCTTACCCGATTCACATATGATATATCTCGTTGTGTCATGTATGAACTCTTTCTGAAATCTCTTTTCTTTAAACATTTGTCCTATATAATTAATCTCCCGTACCATATCATCATATTGTGATGTCATTCTTGCAGCTCGAATACATTGCTCTTTTAATATGTTTTTCACTTGACCTCTTGAATGGTTACTTGAATATTCTAAATAAGCATTACTAAATGTTTCTTTCCTATATATACATGACTTAAACCCAGTAGTAGTGTGGCTAATAAAAGTATCCAAATAAGCTATACTATTAGGATCATAAGTGTATTTAAATTTCAAATATGTACTAGAGTTTTTCAAATATTCCATAAATTGCGTAAATTTGTCTAATGTGTCATCCCACAAGATGAAAATGTCATCCAAAAAGTGAGTGTAATATCTTATGCTGTTTATATATTCACTTTTCAACACACGTGTATCCTCCCAGTCCAGCATAACCATATTGGCAAAGATGGTAGCACACGCTGCTCCCATCGCCACTCCTCTGGTCTGCCTGTAATATTCCCCTTCAAAGTATATGTAATTGTGGTCTAGTACTATAGACATGCATTCAAGAATAAGACTGACATTATCCCATTCCATACCACCATGTTTTCTAATACTATTACAGAAGGCTTCTAGGCCTTCCTGTTTGGGAATGCAAGAAAATAGATATATCACATCTATAACATCACAATATGATGATATGGTATGGGAGATTAATTATATAGGAAAAATGTTTAAGGAAAAGGAATTTCCCAAAGAATTAATACATGACACAACGAGATATATCATAGGTGAATGGGGTAAGAAATATAAACCCCTACTGAGTATAGGGCTGTCACAAAATATGACACACAACACTACATCTGATCACAGTGATATGTCCTATAACTGTGCCTGCATATTAGAATACAGCCCTTATATTAATCAAATCTAAAAGGCCATTTCACACAATTGGAATATTCTAACAGCAGATGACACTATCACTCAAGTGGTGGGACAAGCACCAATTTTTGTACATAAAACTGGATGAAACGAAGTACAGTTTAGAAAATTGGGGACTGAATTACAATTACAATAAAAAAGGTCACACAAATAAATGTGTGACATGTAGAAAATGCCATGCAATATTGGCGGATGATCATACAGTGCTGGGAAATTTCAATAATACTAAGGTAATACTCAAAACAGGGAACTGCAAAACCAAACATATAATATATTTAGCTAAATGCACAGCATGTTCCGGATACTACATGGGAAATACAGATAGATGTCTTGAAAACAGGATTTATGACCACTTATACAGGATTAGGAAGAAAGACATGAATAATGCCCTATATAGACATATAGAGAAGTGTGGGAGTAATCACAATTTTAAATTTGGTATTTTGGAGCAGGTGAAGACAAACCCTAGAGGTGGTAACATAAAAGGTATATTAGGACAAAAAGTTGGTAGCAAAATTTGCTTGACACCCACAACTTGACACCACAACGCCCCCAGGTTTAAATAACATCCCTATTAAACCCATACTAGAGGCAAAATCATGAGGTTATGAAATCAATTGTGTAGTACATATTATTGTTTCATTCCTGTAATGTATATTTAGTTATACATTGGAGCGTATTCTAATGTATGTAAATTGTCATCAGTGGTTATGAACACGTATGGTCTAAACATATATAGTAGTACATTTTGTACAATTACTAGATAGGCTGCATGCAGCTTTAAATATATGAAGTCTTTGATTTAGAACAATGGCGCCAAAAAAGAGGTATTTAATCAATTAAGGTTCAGTGCTGCACGTTCTGAAGTCCACAGTTTAAGTGGATGAAAGTGCTTTACCTGCAGTACTACATATCATAAATGATTTTATTTAAATTTTATTTTTATATGTTTTAAGAGTTTATAAAAATAAATTCTGTTCTTTTATGGATTGCCTGAGTTATTTTCCTTGGAACCCAGGCTACAACGTTTACCAGTGATTTTGTATTCCAGGTTGCAGTTGGGGAAACATTACTTTTCAATTTTTAATAGTTGAGAAATAGTTAAGCCCAATGGTGCAAATGAGTGTAATTCATAAACAATTACATCTTATAGAAAAGGAGAATTATAGAATATACACGGCTACTGATCCCAGTGGCCATTTATACCTTGCCAATACCCACCCTTAGACCTTACTTCATTTTTCAATGAGTAACAGGTAAGTCATAGCAGGGATGTATTTGTGGATCCCCATCCAATTGTCTAACTAATTTTTAAAGGAGGAAATGTGTCACATTGCTTAATTTGGAGTAGAGGTTTGTTCCAGAAAAGTGATAAGCATTGCATGAGAAATCTGTCTTTTCACCATGTTTTGTTGATTTTCTGAGACAAGTATAGATTCATGATTCTAGAGCAAGTGGGACTGTTTGATCTGTGGAGATTAAGAGGGCTTAGAATACCGGATGCCTAATGGCATGAAAGGCTAGTTTCAGATTGCGCCTAAGAAGTATATACGACACTGAGTAAATGGACAGTGCTTCCAGCATCTCCTTGGTAACTCTTGTCTTTTAAGCCTGTGATCTTTTTTAGATAGGAATTCCTGCAATCTTTTGAGTTACTTGATATGTCTATTAAGATATATCTCAAAAGGAGCATTGTATTCAGTCATGTCTGATCAATATGGAGTAAAGAGGAAGTCAAAATTTCCTTGGATTTAAATGAAATACTTTTTGCAGTCAGCTCTAACAGGTGGAAGCATGTCCTAACTACTGTTGCAACATAATGATCACAGCCAAGTGAATTATCTACCCTTATTGCAAATCCGTCACCACACTTTCATTCTTGAAGTGAGGTATTGGCTATACTGTAAGATGGATGAAGGGATTATTTACCAGATGTGATGATATTGTACTTTTTAACATTTAGTTTTGACCTTTTTTTTCAGCATCAGTTGTTGATGTGTGAGTTTCATTTGGAGCTTCTGCATATCAGAGGGGGATTGAGGATGACACCAAGTTCACCATTGTCTGCAGACTTGGTTAGCAAGAAGACCTGTGAAGTATATGTGAAATAGCAGAGGCCTTAGTACATAGCCCTAAGGGGCACCACTGCTTACATTCATGTTTGCTGAGAACACACCTCCCACCCGCACTACATTGATTCGCTATCCACTCAGCTATTTATGTGTCAGTTTGTAGCTCATTCATCTTGTTTATTACGTTAGTATGTAATATGGTATCACAAGCCTTAGCCAAGCTGACATATGCTGTATGAACAGCATATCCACTGTCCACGACTTGACTCAATTTCTCAAAGAAGTTCACCAACTTCGTTAGACATGATCTACCCTTAACAAACTGAACTGTTGGGTGGTCAAGCCTTATAAGATTTTTCATTTCATAGTTAATTAGGTAACTTACAATATGTTCCATGGCTTTGCAGATGAGACTAGTCGGCTAAAGGGTCTGTATTTTCAAGGGTCAGTAGTGGGTACAACTTTGTGAAGTGGTATCACAACAGCTGCGCAATACTTCAGTTAAAAAATCCACTGGTTAGACAGGTTAAATAGCGGTAGCATCAGGTTCACTAAGATGTGTTTTATACCATTTATTAGGCAACCAGGTGTTTTATCAGTCCCCACAGATTATGCATTTTTTTATTTGTTAGAATACATTTATCAAGTATCCTTTGGTTAAAATAGAGGTTACAGATAACGTAGGATATGTGGGCTTTGTATAGTTGTTTCATGGGTAAAATGTTCACTTAATCTGTTTGCTAGTTTATTGACTATATCAATTGGATCCTAGTAGGTAGTGCTATTTTGGAGCAATTGTAGGTGTTTAGTTTTCTAACATAGATAAAGAAAGATTTGTAATTGTTTCAGATTCTGATGCTAGTCTAAATTCATAGGATGCCTTCAATTTTCTGATGGTGTTTTTTTTTTTGTTTTTTGTTATCAACATACCTGTCAACCTGGAAACATCAAAAATCTGGACAAAGGCCTGTGAAAAGTAGGTACAACTAGCCAAAAATCAGGACACTGATTAGCATACAATATGTATATATAATTGTGTAACCCACCCACTCCAATGGAATTCTGGGATACCGACATTAAGACTGAAGTCACTAAATAATGGCAGACATTTGAATTTTAGACTTCATTTCCCTCGGAAAATACATAATAACGCAAAACCTGTTTTTTGAGTTTAGAGGAGCAGTATTAAAATCTGTGCATTACAGATGTTGGCCATGTCAATCTTAGGAAAAAAAACACAGACACACACACACACACACACACACACACACACACACACACACACACACACACACAGGGAAACAATGGGTACTTGGGGGGAAAAAATTAAATGTACCGAACCTCAGTGTGAGAAAAGTTGTTATGGTGCCACTGCCCCCTCTCCTTTAATCTCAGATTTAATGTACACTGTAGTTCTGTGCAATACCTAATGGAAAGAAAGCTGTCATTTACTTGTTGAATGGTGGTATGTCTGTTTCCCCACCTTAGAAAGAACAGTATTTGCAGTGTGCTTAAATTTAAAACAGCAACATAAAGGCTGCCGTTGGGAAGAGCTCTCTTAAGTAAATGAAAACATGTCCTCAACATCAGAATTAGTCATCCAACCAAAAGGCAAAGAAAGCTCTGTAATAGATTCAACTGTTAATAAAGTTCTATATGAACTAAGCTGCCAAATTCATAATTATCTGTGTTTTGTTATGTAAGAACTCATGTGAAGCTATGCTTTTCTTCAGCCTTGTTGTTTCAGCGCATTTCACTTCACATCACACTACTAGATCAAAGTAAAACTATTAGACAGAAGCACATTCCCAAGCCCATCCATCCTAAAAACAAAGTACAAAGCCAAGAATGAAGTGAGCACTGGATCTGGAGCCTCAAAGTGACAAATCCAACAGAAAAAGTCCAGGAAGCCCAAAGCATCTCAAGGAACACGTTTAATAATGTATTTTTAATTTGAATCTTAATTTGGATTCTTTATTAAACGTGCTCCTCAAGATATTTTGGGTTTCCTGAGCTTTTTTTGTTGGATCCTTAAAAACAACAGAAAATAAATCAGGGCAGCTAATTTGATATGATACCTTCACAAATGAAACACAGTATATTTTTATTGCCATATCTACGCGTTTTCATTATCTGTTAGATACATTAAAGGGTTCAAAATTTCTTTTCTGAAAATAAGTAGAAAAAGTAGGGAAAACTAGAGGAAAAAGTAGGGAAAACTAGAGTAGATAATGACTGTATCTGACATCCATACTGTGTGATAATTGTTCCATGTCTAGCACAGCTGCAAGGACGACCTTAAAAAGAAATGACTCCCTAAGTTTTGAAGGTTGTCACATAATTCACCTTGAAACAGAAAGGCAGATGCCAAAGTATTAACTTCAAAAAATTGCTTTCATAGACAGGATCCAAATGCTACAAAAAAAAAAAGAGTATAAATGTCTGTAAAACTAAATAATGGTATTAGATCTGGTATTTTGTAGGAACATAGCTCCAAAGTAAATGCAGAATTATCATCTGTATTTGTATCAAAAAGCAAACCTTGTACAGTAAAAGCTGTAAGCTGTAACATGTAGTATGTGTCTGTTATATTGATAAGTTCTTTTATTAGTAACTGCGTTCAAATTAGCTTCAGTAAAGTACAGTACTGAAAAGTATATTTTTAAAAATTATCATTATCTGTGACCAAACTTCCACACAAAGTTACTGAGATAGTTCAACTGATATCGAGTTTAGCAGTCAGCAGACAACCTGCTGCTCCAAGAGCTTCCAGTACAGTTTGAAGTCCCTCCCCAACCCCACTTCTAACTAATGAACCCCTGTACAGAAATGTAGCAGTTTACTCACCATGAGTAACCAGGAGAAATCGTACTGCTGCTGCCACCATGTCACTGTACACATTAATTAGCATTTGTGTGCGAACGCCATTCTGAGTTACTCGAGCGGATCCAGATCCCAGTACAATGCATTGACAAGGCAAGGCAGGTGAAGGTCGCTTCTGGGGGAGGGTCTTAAAAAAGTACAGAAGTGGACTCGCCTTTCATTTCTATGGCACTGCTGTTTAGCACTCTGTGCTGTATCAGACTGTCTTTAATCAGCAGAATTTGCCTTTAATATGTCCTGCCATCATTAATGGTGGGGAACTAAAATACTAGTCAGAACGATCCCCATCACCTGCCTGCTGCACAACACACAACTAAGTTCTTCTGCAACATATAATATCATTATTTACAGTTTCAGAGGTTGCCAACTTGTACATATAACAAATTACAATATTTATTACTTAAACGTGGAAGTAAACCATAAACATTTAATGTGAAACTTTTTTTTAAACATGACTATTCATTAATAGCAAAAGCATCAACTTTAAGACAGAAAACACTTTTTCTGCAAGCCTGAATTCACATACATTAATGAAAAAAATGTAATAATTGTTTAAATTATTATTGTGCAGTATACACCTTTTCTTTTGAGTAAATTTCTTCCAGGCCAGCATTACAAAATTGATAAAATTCCTGCTCTTCCTTAAACTTCACTACTTATTCTAATCAGACATTGTCTCATGACACCTTGGGAAATGTGTGTTGATGTCAGTGGTAACTGTAAATAGTAAATTTAATAAAAATCGGGATTTAAAGGGGCCACTTGAGAATTCTTGGAACTCCACTATTTTGCCCTCAAAACCGGGCATTACTGAGGAATTTGATACAGTTACAATATATGGTTATCAACCCTCTATTCTCCCAAGATAGGTTTGTCAAAAAACAGCCAAATGTAAAAGCACAGTTACACTAGTGAAGGCATATGCAATTCCTACATTTTAGAGCCACAAGATTTGAATAAAGATATAAACAGGGAACATTATTTACTTCATACAAATGCCATACCATAAAGGAAGCATATTCCTCTATATGATGTAAATTACTGATTGTGACAATTTAAGCTTCATAAGAAAAATATCAATTCATGTACTTTTACATCATATTTTTGAAAGGTACATTGTTAAGAGTTTCATTCTGCATTTCGACAGGAGCTCAGGTATTTTAAAAGGCTACATCATGGACAATCAAAGGCCATTTTCTGGGTTGTTAATATACAAATACAAAAAGCTCCATATCTCTACTCACCCCACGTCCATCCTGAAACTTAATGGAGACATTCACCCTAACCCTGGACCCACACATCAACTACCCCCCATGGCCAACCCATTACTTTCCAATGATCCCAACACAGTTATCCAATCAGGTAATAAATCTAAAATCATGTTTTTCAAAATCAACCTCAGGAGTATCTGCAACAAAATTCATGATATCCATGCATGTCTAGATTTTTACTCCCAGACATTCTAATTGCCACTGAAACCTACCTAAAACAAGAAATAACCGACAACAAAATTATTCGCCTAGGTTTCAACATACTCAGAATGGACAGAAAGCTTAAAAAGAACAGGCAGTGTTGCTATTATTTATAAAAACAATTTGGAAATAACTCCAGCCCATCTAAATAACCTAAAATTTAATAACACTGAACCTCTGATTGCATACCTCAAAATCAACCAAAATAAATCTATATATATATATATATATATATATATATATATATATATATATATATATATATGTCTCAGCAGTACACAGCTCACCAGACAACAGCATTACCACAACTAAAAATATCCTATACTGGATATCTGACAACATCTCTCAGGAAACATTCATCTCAAGTGGCCTAAATATAGATTAGCAATCCATAAACAGCAGCAACTCCAAGGACTCTCTTCAACTATTTGGCTTCACCCAACTAATAAGCTTCACCACCAGAATCAACAAAAGCAATAACAGACAGTCCACACTGGACTAGATATTGACTAACAAACCCCATGATATAAAATCCTCTGGTTGCTTACCACATACTATAAGTGACCACCTTCCAGCCTATCTAATAAGACAACAACATCATGGTTAATTAAAACAAATAATCTATAAACATGTATGCAATTTAACCAAATTTTACAAAGACACATTTATTACAGCACTGTCCTACTACAACTGGAATGAAGCAATTATGCACTTCAATTACACCTTCCTAAAACCACTAAATGATTTAGCACCTGTTAGGACAAGAAGGGTAATAACTAACATAGCAGTGCGGCTGACAAGAGAGATCAAACAGCTCATGCTGCAAAGAGATAAAGCATGGAAAGAAAAGTATAAAAATAAAACACAACGCACCAACCAACGTTTTAGATATCTCAGAAAATGCACCGAGAACTTTGTTAAATCTGACAAGAAATCATGTTACAGTAATCTCCAACAAAACAAAATAACCCCTAGCTTTTTTGGTCACTCTAAATAAGCTATTACACTAAGACCATACCACTGTACCCTGTCCTTCTACTTCAAACAACAAAGAGTCCATTGCCACTTAGTTCAACACTCATTTTATCCAGTCAATTCTATCACTAATCAACGGCCACCTTATTTCACCCCTCCAACTTCCATCTATTTTGAAAAGGAGTACACTGCCTTTTAGTTTTCAGTCCATCCCAACTTCAACCATAAAAAATTACTAGCCAAATTAAATGCAACAACTTCAGCTGCAGATATCCTTCCCACTGAGTTCCCCAAAACAGATGTAAAAGCACTAGCCTTCCATGTCTCCATTCTGATCAGTGAGTCAATAGCTGAAAACTATATCCCATCCATCTGATCCATTATTAAACCTATTCACAAAAGAGGTACTTCAACAGAGTTAAACTATAGACCTATTTCTTTCCTACCACCTTTCTAAAATCCTTGAGAAATGTAATCACTCTCAGCTTATGAAATGTATAACCAAACACAAACTCCTCTCCAATATCCAACACGGTTTCAGACCCAACCACAGTACTACTACTGGCCTCCTCAACTTCACCAACATAGTAAACCAATACAGAAGTGAAGGCATCCTTGTTTCTTCACTTTTCCTTGACCTTTCCAAAGCATTTGACACAATGTCCCACCAAAAGCTCCTTTCTGAACTTGCAACAATAGGTCTCACTTACCCCTCCATTTCCTGGTTTCACAGTTATTTATGCTATCATCAGTAGGCAACTAAATGGCAACAAAAACTTTCAGCATTTCAACCACTCCCTGTTGGTGTTCCCCAAGGGTAAATACTCAGCTTTCTTCTATTTAATATTTTCATAAATAAACTCCATACCGCTATAACACTTGCCACTTTCTTAGAATATGCTAATGATTCATCTCTTATTTGCTCTGCACCATCCATAAACCATCCATAACAAAATTACAGGAAATCACTCAAAAATCTTTCACTAACATTGAAATAGGGCTAAACAATCTGACTTGTGGCTTAATGACAAAAAACAGGCTTATACTATTTACTCCAAAACAACAACTAAACCAGAAACACAAAAATAGAAACTATAAGCCAAATTAAACTATTCAGAGTCATAACAGATGACGACCTCAAATCTGATCACTACATACATGAGCACTTTTGTCTTGGTAACTAGACTTCATCAGAATAATCACAAACACAAAAAACATCCATTAAATACATCCTGCCTTCATCAAGTTGGTCAACCAATTAAGCTATTAATTAATTAATAAAGCCTACACTATATATCCTATTAAAAATATATAAAATACACACAATGCAATAATCCTTTTCTAAAACATCCCACTCATAAAACATAGGCAGCTCTGAGTTTCAGTAATGCACTTAATGATATCTGGTCATTAAGGACAGGTAATTCCATAGCATTTGCCCTGGTCTGACATATACTTTGTGCTCCAAAAAATCATCCATAGGGCCCCCTCAATAACCCAAATCAACATGATCGATAAAAAATGTAAAATAATGTGTGGAGCTAGACTTGACATGTTTGAATAGGGCATTACTATCCACCTTGTTCTTGATATCATAAAAAGGCTGGTATATTCTTTGTTTTAAAGCCCTCTTGATTTTTCCTATCTAAAACCAATCATATACTTGACACACTGCAAATCACCCCTTTTGAACAACAATAGTACTTTTTCTTAGGTCTAATAATACCTAACCCCTTGATGAACACATGTTCCTGTTCTAAAATGTGCTTACACTGTGTACAATGTCCACATTTAAAAGTCGCTCCTTTTTCAACTTTTTGCATGGGTCTTTCCAATACTGTTTTCAAGCTAACATCATTTTTATACACTACCCCTGGTTTGTCACCCAGTACCAATCTTAATCTAGGATCAAAATAAAAAGTACTCCAGTGTTTCATGATAATATTTTTAATGTCAAAAAACTGCAAATTGAAGGGCAGAATCAATGCCCTATGAAACTTGAGTTGTCCAGCAGAAATATTGGTTTGGTTAACCTCAACTTTGGTGCCTACAAGAACTTTATATGTACCTAATAGTCTTTTCTGTTTCACGTCCTCCATGAGAGACACCACAAAGTTCTCAGGATACCCACTCCTGGTCAACATCTGCAGTAAAACCAGGCACTCACATTCAAAACCAATGTAGTCAGATACCTTTCTGGCTAGTCTAACATATTGTCCATTCACTAATGCCCTTTTCTGATGGACAGGATGCCAACTATTATAATGCAACAATGTATTAGAATAAGTAGGCTTCCTATATAGTGAAGAGGTGAAAGACTTGTTAAGGTAATCCTTCTTAATGGTGGCAACCAAATAATTTACCTTGTCCTTCTTGACAGTCAAAGTAAATTTGAAAAATGAGGCGGTGGTGTTCAAATGCTCGAAAAATTCATCCAATTTTCCTTCTCCATCTTTCCAAAACAAGACTATGTCCTCTAGGTAATGGCTGTATAGAGCCCAGCCATCACCCAATAAATACATTAACATTTATTGAATTTTATTTTTCTATTCAATAAATAGCCACTATATCTTAAATTCTCTTTTTTATGTGCTTATTAAAATGCTATGTTCATGTAAGAAATATTTAAGATCATGTAAATAAGTTCATATACAGATGTTAAACCCTGCAATTACAAATATGTATCATGTATAACTTAAATGTGGAGCTTATCCCCCCCCTCCCAGGCCTCCACTGAAAATAGGTTTACCTATTCAGAGTTTTCTCAGTTAACAAAGACCAATAAATAAATAAATTAATATAATCTTGTATATATTGGTATGGGTCTAAACCAAGCAGCAGTATGATTCAAAACTGACTGAGTTAATAAAAAGGCATACATCCCCGATGGCAGTAGACCGTACACTTCTGCAAAATATATTTAAGAGTATTTGTATAAGTCACTACCAACATTGCAAAGAATAATGCTGGGATTGCAAATGTTTGACATATTTGTGAAGCATAAATTAGGCAAGGAAATATAGATATCAGATGTGCTGTGTTATAGGTATCTGCTGGGACAAAACCAGGATATGCTTCAGGAAGAAAGGAAATAGACTGAGCAATTTTGCAGTTACTCATGACCACAACAAAACTGATTCTGTTTCAGAGATGTGCACTGAATGATGCATAGCTGAAAAACTTTGAGACATAGTAACGATGAAAACTAGGCCAGAGCAAAAGTCTACTGTAGAGACAGAAATATAATAACACATTTTGTTTAAAGAGGTATATTCTACAAAAGATTTTGTATTTAAAGCTGATTAAATAGTAGAGGTGAAGCCACTAAGGAAAGAAATGCTGACAGCTGTGCATGTGTCGCTTTTGGAAAATGTGGTCTAAAGAATGAATACATGTGTTATACTGGCTACAAATGTCAAGGCAAACAGAGTAAGAGGTTTGAAACTGGTCATTGCAGGGTACATTATAATAGTCCATCAGACAACATGATTTTTAGGTGACTATCAAGGTGCTCTGCTTCAAAGGTGGAACTGATTCCTTTCAAGTTAGATAACCTATATATATAGTATGTGTTGACTAATATTTGAAGTTCCAAGAGGTAATGATGTCACAGGATGCAAGCATTAGTGATGTTCATCATAAGAATTGCTCTGCAGTAACCTTAGCTATGTAGGTTATAATTCGCTAAGGATATAATGGCTGGCCAGCTTCCAACCCTTTCGGAGAAACTTCTCCATGCCCAACCTAAGTTGACTAAAAAAATCAGGTTTGGGCACCAAGCCCTCCAAAGCTTGTCTGCTGAGGAGTGTTCCTTTTGTGGTCTTTCGAAGATCAATGGTCAGCTTATGGTGTTCCATTGCTCTTTGGAGAAAAAACATTCCACTTTACTTGTTTTGACAGAAATTTTACTTCTGTGAAATATTAATTTTAAGGCTAGATAAAGGTGTCATTTTTTTACTTTCATATGACTTTGATAAATTTTAAATAGAAGCATAATTTTTTTTTACTTTTGTGGTAACAAGTTGTTAAACTTCATTTAAAATGACTTTTTCTGTAGTAAAAGTCATGTTATTTTACTTTTGTGGGCTGTGTTATAGTACTTTTTATTGTGCTTTTATTAAGAAAAAGTTACTCAAACTTTTTACTGGTTTTATTGATTACTGCTGCCAGGCATTTTTGAGACTCAGGCATGTTTTCTGGCTTGATCATGGAACAACCTTCTATGACATCATTTTTCCTTCTTCCAGACACAAAAAGGAGAAAATTATTAAACAGCCTTTGCCACCACAGCAAATCATTAAAGTGCCTGAGTCACAGATGTGTAACTGCTATGGCCATTGCTGGTTCCTCAGAGCATCAATTTTTTTTCCTTGGCTCTCTCTGATGTTGTCCCTTCAGCCACCATGCAATAGGTGTTAGATATGTCCTATCCAGCTGTTGGAGTGCTTTTGGTAGAAAGCGGAGAGCCGCTCTTGTCATTGCTGAGAGAAGGGGTAAGGGAATGTCAGTCTGCCTAGCCAGAATTCTATGCCTACCCCAGAAAATTTTTCCTGGCAAAAGTGGGTCTGTGCTTTCAGAAATTCATGTCAGAAAAGCAAAAATTTAGACATTTCTTTTCCTGTCTTTGTCACTTTGAATAAGAATGATTTATTGGGTAACCATTTGAAAAGTTGGGACCCACTAGAGTGAGTCCCAAAATATGGAAACTGAATGGTGGAAAGAAAGAATGGACTTACATATACTAAGTCCTAGATGCCAATTCTCTGAATATTCCCTTTTCTTCAAGGTATGGTAATCTTGGAGTTGGTATATATAAGTTCTGGGGTTGTGGAGGGCTTGCCCCCTGCAAAAAGAAGTTTTAAAGAGAAGAGCGATTGTCAAGATTCCCTCTTCTCCAAGTTTTCAGTCTTTATTTTTAATTGGCTTGTCAGCATTTGGGCTTTCAAGTGCTAGCATTTAAATGGGGGTGATTCACTGAGCTTAGTGTTTATTTCAGGATCTTGATACACCCGGTTGGGCTGATTCTGGCAAAAGAAAAAGAGAATCTTCATTTTCTAAAGGGGTTAACATTTTTGAACTACAAAGTGAGTGTGTATGGACAAATTCTGTTTTGTCGCCTCAAATTTCTGATTCAGATTCTGAGGATAGGGTGGCTTCTGCGAGTCCCTTTGAAGCATTCTTTTTCTATGAAACTATCTCAGAAATGAATTAGTTGTTTCAATAGGTACGTAATAGTATTTCACAATCTCTGCATAAGTATTATGATTTACTACAAATGGAATTTCCAGAACCTACCTTGATTCCCCTTGTTCTTTTAGCATTGAAGGATGTTTTTATCAGAGCCTGTATCTTGCCTGACAGACAACTTCCTGTCCTCAAGAAATCAGATATTGTAGACTGTGTAATGTTCATCAGTGTTATACATTTTTATACACTCATCCAAGATTTGACCCAGCAGCTATTGCTGTAGTGAAGCCAACTGCTGCTAAACATTGAGTTAATAACAGTCTTTCTCCTTCTGACAAGGATGGGAAGCTTTTGATAGATTTGGAAAAAACGTGTATTCTTCTTCAACACTTGTTTTTAGAATTCTCAACTGTCAAGATTGCCTACTTTGAGAATATTATAGAGGATTTTAGAGGCCATAATCAGTTGGTTATACTGGATTAGGCTGGGTAGTTCAAGCCACCCAAGCTGATTTAGATTGGTGCAATGATGTGTCCTAAAAGGCAGCCCAGTGGCAAACCTGGCAATGTGGTTGTAGCAAATTGAGAGTTTGTTAAGGACAGTCTTGTTTAAATTCAAGAGTAGAGGGGATGCATACAGAAGGGTTGAAAGAAGGTGAAAGCGAGCTATGGCAATTTTAGCTGGAGGGGTTAGGAAGGCTTTTATTCTGTAAAGTGACCCTAGTTTTTTATTGATGGTTTTGATAGTTTGGTTAACATGTAGGTCAAATTTTAGATTATTATCTATCTATGATGACACCTAATAGTTTTGTAGAGGGGTCAGGGGAGATTATTGTGCCATCATTTGAATTTATGGTAAAGGTGAAAGCAATAGACCTACGTGTTGGTGAAAATAACAGCATTTTAGTTTTTTTGGGATTTAGGATCAGACGACATTCAGAAAGCCAGTTTTCTATTGTATTAAAGGTGGTCTGGGTAGCTGACCATAACTCTATTGGAGATGTGGCCGAGCAAATCAGAGTAGATTCATCAGCATATTGGATACAGCTGACTTTTGGGATGACAGTATAAAGGTTGTTAATGAAGATGGAGAACAGCAAGGGCCCTAGTATAGAGCCTTGTTTTATTCCAAGGGTGTTAGGTAGAAGATTAGAGAGTTTGTTCTGCCAGAGGACAGCCTGCTGTTGACCATTAAAGGTAGGATTGAAACCATTGAAGGGTTCTAGTATCTAGACAGAATGCTTGCAGGGTGTGGATTAAAAGTTGATGATCAACCATATCGAATGCCTTGGAAAGATCCAAGAAGATGATGATTCCCATCTTGATGATTGGATGGGAAATAGGAAATTCCCCATGGGGATCACCTATGTGGCTCTGCTCAACAGTGGCATAGGAAAATAATTTTCTTGGGTGGCAAAAGCCAGGGTACCTTTTTGGCTGGGCTTGTATAGGCCCCAGGGCCGATAGCCTAGTACCTACCTATGAACCTATGAACCTATGAAGAGGGCTGAGGATATATAATTATTGTTGCAATTATGGTTTATGGTGTTGGTAAAGGCTAGGAGGGCTGAAGTAGTGCTGTAATGAGGATGGAAGCCATGCTGAGTGTCTGCCATAAGGTGATTCTGGATTAGGTGGTGCCTGAGTTGTCTATGAATAAATTTTTCCATAATCTTTGTAAGTGGAGAGAGTATAGCTATTGGCCTATAACAGGAGAATTCAGTAGAGCTGCCTCCTTTGTGAAGTGGGATTACATAGGATATTTTCCAGATGGTGGGAATTTTAGCTTCTACTATGGTGCGATTGATTAGTATTGAGACGGGGTAAGCAATAGCATCAGCTGATTTTTGTAGGTACTCGGCAGGGAGGTGATCAGCAGAAAGTGTAGTGGGTTTTAATTTTTTGATCAAGGTACGGATAAGTGAAGTGGCGACTGGCTGGAAGCTGAACGCGAGTAGGTTTCTAGGGGAGGTACTTTCTGGACCAGGGGATCTAGGAGGTAATTGGCTAGCTAGGGCTTGAATTGTCTCAGTAAAGAAATCGTTAAAACTGTCAGAAACATCTTCAGGGATTTTATCAATAGTAGCAGCAGGGATTGGGGTTGAAGTTTGTCCAGGATGTAGTAGATTATTTAAACCTGCCCAAAACTTCTGAGGGTTATTTTGATTTATTGTCTGTAAATTACAGTAGCATTGTTTTTTGTCTTGTAAAATGAAATTTTTAGTTTCATTCCTGAATTGCCTGTATTTAATGTGATTTTGGGGGTCTTTAGAAGAATGCCATAAAGCCCATGCTTTGTTTCTAAGGGTAAGTTTGAGTTTAGACTCATTAGAAAGCCATGGCGCAGTTTTTGCCTTTGTTCTCTTTGAACGAACAGGTGCATGCAAATCAAGGATCTCAAGGAATTTGTTGTTAAAGTATGCTACTGCTTCCTCTAAGGGGAGGTGTTTTAGAATAGACCAATTACATGAGTTTAGTTCTTGTTGGAATTTGGCAGGGTCAAAGTTTTTATTGTTTCTAACCTTTCTGAGTAAGGGTTGTTGGGAATTAATGGCTTTGTGCTTAATTACATATGTGAGAAGGTGATCGCTTAGGCCATCAGGGAGGGTACCAGAGGTGTACAGTTGGGGGTGACTATTTATGAGTACCCAGTCAAGTATGCTTTCTTTTTGGTTGGGTTTACCTATCCTGGAAGGGATGGATATGATTTGTGTAAATGCATGCAGGTTAATATGGGTGGTTGGGGATTCTGAGGAACAGGTGCCCCAGTCTATGTTAAAGTCTTCAAGTAGTAGGGTTTCTTGGGGGTAATGACATGATAGCCAGTGCAGGATATCTTCAAGTGCAGATATATTGTTACCTGGGGGGATGTACATACAGATGATATTAATGCATTTATTTTTATTAAGTTGCAATTTGATGGCAAGAATCTCTGAGTTATTAATCTGAGGTGGCTGTATTACTTCTATGGTGACATTCAACTCAGATTTATAGAGTACAGCTACCCCACCCCCCTTCCTGGAAGCACGATCCAGGCTGTGTATGTTGTACCCAGGTGGCAACACTTCATTGTCTGTAGTGTTAGGTTTTAACCAGGTTTCAGATAAACAGAGAATCTCAGGGGAGTGGACATCCAGAGGTGCATGCAATTCATGTACCTTGTTATTAATGCTTCTAATATTGAGATAAGAGGCTAGGAGAGAGTTAGTTGGTCTATTAATTGTAGGTTTGTAGCTTAGATTTCAAGTAGAGGGGGTATGTGTATCTGAAGTGGGTGGACCAGGGTTGGGGTGAATATCACCACCAAGTATTAGGTTAAGTCTATACTTGGTGATGAACTTCAGGAATTTGTCTATTAGTTTGTGGTAGTGTTTGGATCTAGAGCTAATGTGCCTGGGGTTGAGATGTTGATAGACTGAACAAGATGTTGGACAGGAACTGGTATTGTAAGTATGGTTGAAGGTGGGAGGATTTACAGCTGGGGTGATAGTATAGCCTTTCGGGACCTGAAATCCAGTGAAAAACTGGTTTTCATATAAGGTAAGGCGGTATGGTGCAAACAAGAGGGGTACTAAAGAGGAGTATATCATTATTTGTGATTCAGCTAGTGAGTAAGGAAGTGTTTTACCTGGTGATGCAACACCAGAAGATAGAGTGGTGCGGTAAAGGTACTGGAAGGGGGATGGGAGAATGCCAGATGAAAGCTAATATGTGCTATTAAAATGTAGGTAGAAGAATGGGGGTGGGAGGAATTATCCCAGATGAAAGCAGATAGGATATAGAAAGTGGGGGAGTGGTGATAGTACTTTAAATTTAGAGGTACTGGGGGTGGGAGGGAGTTGGGGGCAGGGAGGGGAGCGAAGAGAGCCCGAGCATAGCAAGGGCGAACCTAGCGGGGCTATTGCAGTTTACAAGGTTTCCTAAGGTGTCCTAAAGCTATAAGGTAAGTATTATAGCTCTTAATGTAAGAGTCAGTTTAATTAAGTTACAGGGGAAGGAGGCAAACACTCAAGTAGAAAAAAGAGCTCTATGGCTGACTAAAATGCTGACCTGCTTAATTACACAGCACTGTAAGTGAAAGCTTATCAAATGCTTTTTGTGTGCAACCTACTCTGCTTAAATGCTGAGAGAAACTGATTTTGTTATGGTGACCAATTGCAGTCCTCCATTTTGTAGGTAAATGTAGAGTTCAACTGGGAAAAGAGAAGAGCAGAGATTCTAGGGTAAGCATGAAGGCAACAACAGGCAGTTCTTTTATAATAATACATTCAGAAAGGTTTGAGGGTGGGGATAAAGTAGCACACTTCAGAATGAACTAAGATTTATAGCTAAGAATCCTAAGCAAGAGAGCAATGCAGTAAATAAACACTTGCCAAATTTTAAAGATATACCAGAAAAACTAAATCAATTGTTCACAATTGTACAGCTGGAAAATTGCCAGTAAAAGTACTTCAATTATAGCTAGCCCAAGTTATTCAGGTCATAAAAGCACTTCTTCAATGTGTGTGTGCAATTTAAACATTAAAAACACATGCAGCAAGTAGGAGCTCTGATTATGCACATTCTCTAGGTACAGGTTCAGTTTAAATACAACTTTCTATAAAAAAACAAGATAAACAGATCCAGCAAGCTGCTGGTTGGCAAATGTTTAAAAAGAAATGATAGACAAGTTCCAAACAGAAAGGAAGAACCACCAGAACAAAGGAAAGTTTAATAAGTTTGAATGGCTATATATGGCTATATACTGACACCAACCATTAGACGGGCAAACCCTTAACACTTTCAGAATATCTAGACCTCAGTTTCTTTCTTTCTTTGGTAAAGCTTGTTTTAAACAGAGGGGTTCTGAAAGTTATCAATAGTAGTGAGAGTCTCCCCCTACTTTTCAAGGGATCCCCCCCTAATCTGCAGACCACATTCCACTTTTACCTCTTGTCATTCAGCCTGAGCAGACCCAGGGGGTGATAGAAGTGATCCTCTTCAGTTTGGAGAAGGGTTTTATTCAAGAATGTATAAGGTGCCAAAAAAGAAGATTCTTGGAGAACATTTCTGGATCATTCATTTTCTCACTTTGTTTCTGATAGTCCCCAAATTCTAAATGTTATCCCTTCACAACTTGTTAGCCCTTATTCACCATTTGAATTTTTTTCTAGTGCCCTTATATATAAAAGATGCATTTCATCGCATTTCTACAGATCCAGATTTAAGACATTTCTTAAGGTTTTCTTTGTCTAGATCAAGTGCTCCATGCATTGCCCTTTGGTCTATCCACTGTTCCATGGGTATTCATAAAGTGTCTAGCTCCTGTGATAGTCTACTGCAGTTTGCAAGGTGTTCACATTTTTCCTTACTTAAATGACATGTTTATTTTTTTAAGAGGCATTTAGTAAGTGCCAGGAAACATTTGCATTAAAAAGAGATCTCCTATGTGGACTAGGGCTCCGGGAGAGCTTAGAAAAGTCTTGTCTGATCCCTTTTCACATGAATATTTCACAGGGTATTTCCTGGATAACTCAATTCAAAGAGCTTGGGTTTCATGGCTTCTATGATTTTCATGATTCCTCTTGCAAGACTGCACATGAGAAAAAAAAAGAGTAGCATCTGAAATCTGTATGGTCCAAACATCAAAGTCCCCTGGCATTCCAGATTCCAGTCTTAGGGTTTGTGAAAAAGGAGATATTTCTTTTGGTCGAGACAGCAGATTTGTCAGAATTGAAGTCTCACATTTTCCTTCCAGTTCTAGTACAGTCAGTCACAACAGATGCCCTGGATTTTGCGAAGGGAGCACTGTATATGGAGATGAAAGTTTAGGGCCTTTGGAACAAAAAAGACAGTTCAAAGTGCATAAACATAAAAGGGATGTTGGCACTTATAAATGTTCTTAACCCTCTCAGTCATCTATGGTAGCTGAGAGCACTTCAAGTTTTTACAGGTAACACCACAGTGATGCGGTACATAAACAAGCAAGGAGGAACCAGATCTTACTCTCCATGCAGACTAGCCATGATAGCCTGGGATATAGCTTTCCAGTACAGTCTTACTGTACAGGCACCGTACATACTATCAGAGTAAAACTGTGTGGCAGACAAGCTGAGCTGGACCAGGACAGACATTCATGAAAAGAAAATTGAATCATGAAGCTTCCAGAAGTTGATCCAGCTGTGGAGAACACCTGAGATAAATCTTTCTGTCTCTACATTATGCCAGCTGATTGCTGCTAACTGATCATTAGCACCATTCTGCACCAGAACTCCATACAAGTAGGTCTGAAAGAAGAGGGAAATTCCTTTATGCTTTTCTACTATCATCTAGGATCATTCTGAAGATTCAGACAGACTCTTCAAAGATCATTGTAGTGACTCCCTTCTGACCTAGGCAAAAGCAGTTCTCCCTTCTTTTGGAAATGGCTGGGGGCAATTACTAGAAGCCTCCTTACAGACTAGATCTACTCATACAAGACAAGGGGTGTTTGATACATTCCATCCCTAAATAACTGCCTGGATAATAGAATCTTAACACCTTTTTGGGAACTTTTATCTGAGAACCTGCAGCAGTTATTAAAGAATGCAAGAAAACCTGCTATTAGAAGATCAAATACTAGTAATTGCAAAAGATTTTCTAATATGTGGTAAAAGAACCAGTACCCATTCAGGGCTAGTGTTTCTCTGCTTCTACATTATCTGCATGAGTTACTATCTTTTGCCAGTTTTACTTCTGTGTCAAGATTCACATGTCAGCCAGTTCTGCATGCCTGCCCATGGATCCTCCTCTTTTAATGCAATCTCACATGAAAATGTTTTTGAAAGGGTGTTGCATACTAAGAATCCTAGGAAAAACTTGTCTCCTGATTTGGATATACTAATAGTAGAAGGACTGTATACTGAAAGGCATAATACTGTGGCAAGACTGTTGCACTGGGGATTGTGCAAACATAATATTGAAGTAGCTGAAAAACACTGGAAACATGAACCACAAAGCATTATAGAAAATGATGAAGTGTACATCACATGGGATCACCCATTACCAACAGTTCAAAAAATATATGTGAGAAAACCAGATATAGTAGTCCATGAAAAGAAGACAAAAGTAGCACTGATCATTCAAATTGCTACACCCAGTGACTGCAGTGCCTTATGTACAGAGAGACACAAAATCATAGAATACTAGGATTTGCAGGCAGAAATGACAGCAGTATGGAAGAAGGATACCCAGACAGTTCCAGTGTTCCAGGAGCAATGGGTCCTATAAAAAAGAATTTACAATCGTACTTAAATATGTTACTGATACATGTAACTCTGTACAAATTGCAGAAGGAGTCATTACTGGGCACATTGCTGGTGCTGCAAAGAGCACTTCTGTCTGACATCAAATACTGAAACAATACTAATTTCATGAACTTTAATCATACTATGACTTAGGAATGGGGTCCATTTCCGTCATGGTATTAGAAACCCAAAAGACTTGGAGAAATTAAAAGAGTGAAGGATAAAAATTTTGTGTTAAAAAAATCTAACTCTTGCTCCATTTGAAGCAGCTCTTTAGACTAATCTAAGGTTCTAAACATGGAAAGCAGTTTTACTTATTGTTCTCACCTATGCAAAAAGAATATATGAGCTGCGGTGTCCTATGGTGGGTCAGCCTTATCTCATTTACCACAGAGATAGGTTTAGTTAGAAACTAATCCTTCAGGTATGCCTAAAGTAGTCTCCAAGTTTACACTGAGCCAAGCTATTCATGTCCCTGCCTTTTTGCCTGAACTTAAAAATGATGGAGAAAGGATACTCCACACAGTTGCTGCCCACAGACAACTCAGGTACTATCTTGACTAAACTAAATCTGCCAGGAACTCTGATCAGTTGTTCATTTCTTGTTAAGTGAAGAACAAAGGATGCACAAATCATGGCTTTGTCATTGTGTTTCAGCCATTCTAATATACCAGATGCTATAATAATGTTACATAGCTGTTTTAAATGTGTCTAGCAGCTACCTCACTCTCAGTGGAAATGTGGCATTCACAGGCAAAGTGCTTGCTGACTACCTATTGCAGAAAGGCAACAAACGTGAATAAAATGGCTGCTGATGATAAGGTTGGTTATCTGATGGGTTTGTAATGGAACATCATGTTTTCCTAACTGAAAAACACATATCATAATTGAAACATTTAACTGAAATATTTAAACTGTAAGAAATTATCTTAACAAACCTCATAATAAGAACACTACTAAACAATATTTTTTCCAGAGGCATATATCTTTTGATATGGGGTCTCTGTGTGCGAGTACACACACACACACGCACACACACACACACACACACACACACACACACAAACACACACAGACACACACACACCAATCCTTCTATCTATATACAATATCTGAGACTGTAGAAACTATGATAAAATGGAAAACTTAAAATCAAGAAATTCAACCCTTTTTCCTCTTTTTCAAGTTGTGTAACCTTACTACAAATGACGGCATCTATGACAAAACAAGCTCTGATATACTAAAACATAAACAATATATAAAAGCATTTAAAAATGTGATGGTTTAATACCTGCAAAATATCCCACAATCAATGTTAGTGCTCCCAGTGGAACAATACTGTTGACATACTACTGAATATGTTATGTTAGCCTATGACATGTATGCAATAGCAGGTGATTTAATAAAATCATGATTATTTTGATTTGAAATTAATGCATATGCTCAGCGAAGATCCATTCCACATTTGTTTCACATTCACTCAGTAATGATCTGCACTGCTGTAGCCATAAAGAAGCAGAAAAATAAACCAAGCAGAGCATCAATCTGCATGCAAAAACACTGACATCACAGCCTGATAATGTTCAAATGGGGCCCTGGGCAGGGTAATAGACCGGTCACTCCCCCCCACAGCCATACCTATATCCCATTCTTTGGCTGTCTCACCCATATTTACATAAAACTCTGTTCAAACTTGCCAGTGAACATGCTATTTTCTTTTTTTACTTTTACAATCATCACAGTAATTTGGATTTAATTTAAAACCATTATTTCAAATCTTACAGCAGAAACACTGACAGCTACTACCCAAAAAAAGTCTCACATTAAAAACAGATTTAACATGAGCAACAGTAAATTTCTCTTCCCTTAAAACACACATTTATTGAAAATGTATCTGGCAACCAATTGAACTATACACCACATGCCAGAAGTTCTACTTCGCATCTATGTGAAGGGCACTGATATTTAAAGACAAATGATACACGTGCTAACAGCTTAGGGCAGCTCATTGGATGCAGGTGTCCCTTTTCAGGGGCAGCCTGGGATTACTGTTTGGTCAAATGACTTAACCAGAGTCAAACAGCATACAAATGATGGCTGGAGGTATCAAACGCTGCATTGCCGAAGCAGCTCTTAGCCGTACTCATCTGCTCTACCACATAGACTCTTGTAGCACAAGAGTGCATTTCACACCCATGATCACAATTAAAATCTCAGAATTACAGGTGTAGACTTCATGCCATCTAGTCAAATAATAAACAAACTGTCATCAATCAACAAAACAAGGAAAATAAGGATTGTACTCAGAGAAAATGGCTGCTATGATGGTGTTGCTGCTGTTTCCTGCAAATATTTTCTTCCTTTACTCTATAACTATTGTGGGTTGTAGGAATCAAGTACATCTATCTCTATATCTATTTATCTCTCTCTCTTTGTCTTTATACACACACACACACACACACACATATATATATATATATATATATATATATATATATATATATATATATATATATATATATATATATATATATATATATATATATATATATACATACACACACATACTGTATGTATTCAGTAGAACATCCATAGTTGACTAACTCCCTACATTGAGCACCTCCTTAAGTTGACCTAATTTTCATAGACAGGACATGCACCACATGTACTCAATGGAAAACCAACCTCTATATTGACCACCACTGTAAGGTGTATCTTGACCACTTGGACTGTGACACACAATATCAGTTTACCCTCTATAACTTGACCAGTTGAGTCCACTCCACACTAAGGGGTAGAAGGTGGGGGCTTTGCCCCTTACTTGTATTATTTTTTTTTTAGTATAAGTTCTTTTTTCATGTTTTATTGTTACCACCCAACATCCCATTGTTTATCACATGTTGCTGAACATTTTTTCAATGTGAAACACTGGTCTGAATTGTAGGTACATCCTACAATTACTGAAAAATTTTACAGTTAATCGAGACATGATGGCCCAAAGGAAAGAACTCAAAGAGCTGACATTAAAGGAAAAGGTTGCGCTTCTGCATTTTCTGGAAAGCAACAGCCAAAGAAAGACAGAGGAACATTACGGTGTTAGCAAGACCACAGTTAGCAACATCCAAAAATGTAAACATGAGTACTTGAAGAGATATTGTAAGGAAAGCGGAGACCTACAGCAGAAAGGAGGAAAACTTCCCTTGATAAAGTCAATAAAACTACATTAAGCTGGTTCAAACAAATGAGGGCAGTTAATGCCTGAATCTCCAGGCCAATGATCCAAGAAGTTGCTAAAGAATTCGCACAACAATTCTGAGCGGCAGAATTCCAAGCATCAAGTGGTTGGCTCAAAAAATTTAAACTGCAACATGAGATATTCCAGAAAATCTTGTGTGGTGAATCCAATGAAGTTCCAGTAGAAGTTGTGGAAAAGTTCATCAAAAAGTTTGATGATGAGTGTGGATGCCTTTTCAAGGAGATGCCTGAAAGGAGCCTCATCATGAAGGGTGACAAAATTAAGAGCAAAAAACTTTCCAAAGAAAGTTTCACAGTTCTGCTTTGAGTTTGCTCAACCAGAGAGAAACTAAAGTCCTTGGTGACTGGTAAATCAGCAATGCCATGCGCATTTAAGAACCTGAAGACCGAAGACCCCCCCCCCATCACTTGGAGATCAGACAAATGCACATGGATGACTGGTGCCCTATTTGAGGAGTGGATAAGGGGTATCGATTGAAAATTTAAATGGCATATTCTACTGACAGTAGACAACTGTCCTGGCCACCTGCAACTGAATCATTTCACAAAAATGACACTAAAATTTCTGCCTCCAAACACGACCTCAAAACTCCAACCTCTTGACCAAGGCATCATCAAAACATTTAAAATATACTACCATGTGCAGCTCCTGCAGTGGATCATTACTAAAACACAAACCTGTGATCTTGCCTGTGGAAGCAACTTCATCAGCTGCATCAGTTAACGCTCTGGATGCTGTCCTCTGGATCAGTTCTGCTGGGAATAAAGTTCAGCCAGAAATAATACAGAAGTGTTTCAAGAAAGTTGAATTTGTCACAACCCAAGGGCATGATGTTTTGGCCTCATCAGACAGTCCATCTCCTATGACAGAATTCGGAGGAGTAGATTTTGAAAGTTTTGTTGCAATGGATGGTGAGGTGGCAACCTGTAATGAACCTGACCCAGAAGCAAATTTTTTTCCAATATATTGGCTGAGAAGTACAGAAGCGCGTAAAAAGTGCATGAAGCAGCTGATGAAGTGGAAGAAGCAAATGAGGATAACACAGAATTTGTATAGACTCCAAAAGAAGAGGTTTTCAGGCATCTGATAATGCAGTAGTCATTTGTGGAAGAATGAAGAATGCTGTTGAGTGTTGTTGGTGTAGTAAGCATTGAGAGCTTTGCTTTAAGCCACTTATAAGAATAAGAAAAAGAAAAACCAAGAGTGACTTTTTTTTTGAAAAAAGAATGATTAAAAATGGAAAAAAACAGTAAAATGTATTGATTTTTGTGATTACTATATGTATGATTTTTTTTTTTTTCTGTTATGATTATTTATGTATTATATTTTAATAAAAGCTGTGTACAAAAAAAAAAAAGTACATGTACATATCAGGCCTAGTTCCTTATGTTGACAACCTCCATATGATGACCAGTTTGTTACAAACCCTTGGGTGGTCAACTTACAAAGGTTCTAGTGTGTGTGTGTGTGTGTGTGTGTGTGTGTGTGTGTGTGTGTGTGTGTGTGTATATATATATATATATATATATATATATATATATATATATATATATATATATATATATATATATATATATATATATCTATCAGTGGTGGCTCATGTTATTGGACTGCAGGACTGCAGCCCTCTCAACTGTAAAAAGAGAAAGAAAATAAAAATAATTTAGTGTCTATGAAGTCGTGAACTAAAACTGCTGTAAAAAGAAAAAAAATAAATTTAAAGTGTCTGGACCATTTCCTGAACTCACACTGCTGTAAAAAATAAATAATTTAGAGTGAGTGGTCCTAAACTCAGTCTGGTTAAACAGCAGTCCAGATTGGGAAACAAGTCATCAGACTGCAAATGCCCCAAAAGTCTATGCAGTTACAACCACATAGACTGGAAGGAGATCGAACTGCAACATCTGCAGGCTGGATAGCTGTAAACCTGTAGCTGCTGCTCTTGTGGGACCTAGCAACTCTCGCAGGACCAGGTGAAACTTTACACATAGCTCAGGTTTTCTGCTATGTTTTTAAGCCATACAGATACCCTTAATAACTTTTGTGTCTCACAGACTTTCAGTTCATGGACAGAGTTAACTTTGACTACTATGGAGGACTGGGATTCATTGCAAGGACCATACTTCAGGTAGAACTTTTAAAGTTACTTTCACGGACTACAGGATTTATTGCAAGGAGCCGTTTGAATGGAAGAGGTGTGTGCTGAAGTTACTTGATTCATTGCAAGTACTTCAGGTAGAGCTTTTAAATTTATGGAGCCATTTGAATGGAAGAGGTGTGTGTTGAAGTTACCTGATTCATTGCATTTCATTTGAATGGAAGAGGTGTGTGTAGTTACTTGATTCATTGCATTTGCAAGGACCGTACTTCAGGTAGAGCTTTTGAAGTTACTTTCACGGACTACGGAGTGATGTGTGTGTGTGGGCGCATGTGCCTTATTCATTTTTATAGAAAGAAGGACTGCATCTACTCTATGGCACAATGTCATGATGTTTGTTCAGCTGGTTGAAAATATAAAAATGAATCCTCATTTTTTCTTAATCTGTAGAGTTTTAAAATGTGACTGAAATTCAAAGCTGTTCTGAACAAGAATCATGTGGTTGTCTAAAAGGCTGTGGTGTAATCATTTCTCCTTAACATAGATTATTGAGCTGAGGTTTGATTGTACTTTTCTGTAATGCTACAAAGGCAAATTTTAGTGTCTTACAACTTGTGGATGATTTTGGCAAATTTGGATAATTTTGGCAAAACTGACTTTTATTTATGTACTTGAACGGTATCTCTTGTAGAGTGAAAGAGATGAGAAGTGATTTATTTACACTGTACATGAGCATATCCATTTGCTGGTTTGAAAAGATATGCAATATGTACATGTAAGTTTTCATGATTTAACAGTTGCCATACACAGTGCTTTCCATTAGAATTTATGCAACATATTACATTAATTGACTTCTCTTTTCTTCTGCTTCTGCAGGTTACATAACAAAAAATGCGTGAACATATTTCAAAAATAAATAATAAAGAAATTAAAGTGCAGGACATTATGCTGACTTAGTCTATGAAGTATTGAAAAGGGGGTTTACTATGGTCAAGGACTATACCTAAGTATATAACAGCATATTTCACAGGTTATTTATGAACTGCAAGAGGTTTGGGGGCAAATGTCAGTATATACACTTTGAGACTTTGCAGGTATGAAACAGCATTCCATTTCCTCTCTCTCTCTCTCTCTCTCTCTCTCAACTGTTAGGGGACTCCCAGTGGCTTAAGGAGCACTGATCTGGGGACTCAATTTGCTCAAAGGTTGTAAAGAACTAGAGACTAACTAGAGGCAGATTAGATAAATATTACACTACATGTAATGTTTACTGACTTAGAGACTGATGTGTGAAGCAGTCGTCATATGTGTGGTAGGAGGTGAAAAATTGCAAAGTGTGTGTGTGTGTGTGTGTGTGTGTGTGTGTGTGTGTGTGTGTGTGTGTGTGTATATATATATATATATATATATATATATATATATATATATATATATATATATATATATATATATATACACACACATACCTGCTGGATAGAGGCAGGCTCAAACCCTATATCTTGGATGCAGATAGCAAGAGCCTGAATTCCCTACCCACTACCACTTGTAAAAATATTTCAGAGTTTTACATCATATTTTTGTTCTGTTCCTCATAAAGTCTGTGGTTTTCTGGATTTTAATTCACTAAATAATGATAGGCATTTGAATTTCAGACTTCATATTCTTCAGAAGGTACATGGTAACACAAAATCTTTTATTCTAGCAATTCTCTAAGTTTATAAGATCAATATTTGAAAATTGTCCTTATTTTGGGGCTGTATTCCCCCATTATTCACTTTGTCCAGGTTTGTGTGCTAAGAGGTTGAGAGCTATGATGAGAATGAATTCACTGAATATGTTTGGGGACTGTATTTGCCCATTATTTGCTTTATCCAGGTGTTTTGTTCTAAGAGGTTGAGAGTTGTGGTGAGAACTGAATTCACTAAATGATAACCATTTAAGTTTCAGTCTTCCTGTCTTTGAAGAAACAGCTAATTTGGCATAGTGTATGTTGCTCTGACTGTAGTGCACAGGGTCCTGGGTTCAAGACTTGGCAGTGAAATGCATGGTGGTCACACAGCATTTTATTCTCGCAACTTTCCAAGATTATGCAAGCAATGTTTAAAATGTGTCCCTGGTTTTGGGGCTTTTGTTCCCACCCACAGTAACATTTTGGCATTTTCCATATTTCTTGTGCTACAAAGTTGAGATATACAGTTGAGTGTCGAGTGGATTTTACAAAGAGCTGGGAGCTAAGAGCTTCAGGGGAAGCGATGTTTAGTGCTGCTTCTGCCAAGTATGCTTGCTTTGTTAATAGCACAACAGGTAGTGTACTTGCTTTTGATGCAGAAGGCAGTGGGTTCTACTCCCATATGATGTACATGCTTTGCTGATACTGTACTGTGTTGTACTTTTAAAGGGGGTGGATACTGCAGTCCTGAGAATGTCCTCTTAGTTGGAGATACCTAGCAACTATAAACCTGTCATCAATTTGCCATCCAGTCCCTATTGCAATATTACTAGCTTATCATTTTTTAGTGTAACATAGGCAATGTATTCATCAAGGGCAACAGGCACTTTATTTGTAGATGAAAGAATGAAATATAAAGTGTGTTTGCTAGCAGCAATCTCTTCATTAGTTGCAGATCTCTTTAATGTGGAATTATTTAGATGACTGGTGGATTGCAGAAGTTTGAGTAGACTTTTATGATGGAAATGTTCTGAATTTGGTAGTTTTGTCATTGTTGGTGCATATATTTTGCTTCATTGTTTACTGGAAAAATGTTCAAAACAATACATTTAAAATGCCCTCTAACAACTGTATTGTATTATACAATATAATTTAAAATAATCAGGAAAGTGTATCAAAGAACACACGCATGTTTCATATGCAAGGGACCTATGATTTGAAAACAGCCCAAAGTTAATCTTTATCTACCACTGGCCAGATGTATTTTCTTTGAGTGTGGGTTTCAATGCTGTTTCAATGAATGTGAGTTTCAAGGACAGAGAAGTTTTAATGCTAAGTCTATTTTCATTGTGAGACTGCATTGCTTTGCTTAGCAGATGTCTATTAGTATCTGTGCTGTAAAATGTAAAATAAAACTTTTAACTGAAATCCAAATCATCATAGAAGTAAAGCAACATGCACATTACAGTGTTTATGGTAAATGGGGTGAAATAGACAAGTAATGGGACACTGGAATGGCTGCAGAGGGGAGGCCCCATTCGACCATGATTTTGTGAGTGGGGAAGGGCGGCAAACTCAGGCAGCCCCAGCTGAACTATACCTTTTAACTGTCCAGATTGTCACAGAATTAATAGATTTTTACTTATTTTGGTTTGTTCATCATAAAATTTGTGGTTTTCTGGAAAATCATTTAGGAATGAGTTCACTAAATAATGACAGACATTGAGTTTCAGACTTCATACCCTTCAGAAAAATGATTGCTAAAGCAAGACCTGTTATTATGTCAACTGTCTAAGTTTATACAAGAACAGTTTTAGTACTGTTTGCATGTTCCCTCAATATATTTGGCCTTGTCCAGATTTCCTGCGTTAAGAGGTACAACCAAATAAATCACTTTATAGAATTAGGTATATCCAAACCTCTCTGCTGTCCCCAATGTTGTCTCAAAATGTTGCTCAGCCCCTAATACTCCCTCAGCAAAATGGCAGTTTTGGAAGAAAATGTGGAGGGTTTACAATTAATAAATAATTGTAATGATCAGCATTATAATTACTTTTATTTCAGAAATGCATGGAGACTCTCTTATTTTGTCAGCTGCTCAACTTAACAGTTTGTTTTTCTTTTCAGCTTTTCCTGGTTAGGGGTTGCCACAGCAGAACTCCGGTCTCCTAATGATTGGCAGTCGATTTTTATGGTGCCGAGGTGCCAGCCCAATGCCCAACCTTCAACGAAGGCACGCCCATTCACGCATGTCTTTTGAACGCCACTCAACCGCGGGGAAGACATGCAGACTCCACACAGAAGGTGCTCCAGCCAAAAATGGAATGGGAGAACCTCTTGCTGTGAGGCGACAATGCTAACACTGCACCACCGTGGCTTAGCTGCTCAACTTAACAGTACTAATATTAAAAAAAGTGTCCCTTCTTTGACAGGTTCCCAGCTTTATTGTGTGTCTGTTTTATATTTTTGCATCACATTTTTGGTCTGTTTTTCATAAAATTGTGGGTTTCTGGCAAATTAGTGGTAAATCATTAAAGATTGAAGTTAGAAAATAGTGACAGACATTTGAGTTTCCAATTTCATACCCTTCAGAAAATTCATACTAATGCAAGACCTACTATTATCTTTCTAAGTTTATAACAGCAATATTTAAGAATTGCCCTTATTTTTGGGCCTCTGTCCCACTTCTGTTAATGGATTTGTCCAGATTTCTTGCTCTGAGGTTGAGAGGTATGACAAATGTGTCAGGGCCATCACCGTCAGCCAGAGAGATTTCAAATTGTGACATACTTGTTGCACCCCCCACTCCCCCATGTAGTGACTCTGGATGTGTCCAAAGAAGGCAAGGAGCAGTTATGTAGTGTAAGTGTGCAGAGTACCCCCTCCATCTATGGTAGACACAAGTACTACAGTGGCTTTTCATCTGTCCTTGATTTTGCAGAATGTTCTGGTTTTATGATTTATTTTTATACTGTTGATGTATGCTTCTTCTTATTCAGAAAATGCATGTTTCTTTTTGGAGCTTTTCTCCCCACGACTCCATTGAAAATGGGTTAATCTTTGCCCAATGGACTATCCTGGTAAACCAACTGCAAAATAAATAAATAAATAAATAAAATAAAAATGTTGTTGCAGTGCCTGTTGCCCTGTGTTTAAGTAGCAAATTTTTAATGGCCATCAGGTAAGTTTGTCTGAGATTGTAAGATCCAAGCAAGCATTAATAAGCATACTGTTAAGGAATTACCAACACTGAAAGCCTTTTATGTTGTTGCCATGCAGAAAATATTTACATAACTATATAACATATAAGCCTTAGGTATTGAAATGCATATGACAGTATTTGTAATAAAGGACAGGATTATAGTATTTTCAGAAGCTCATTGCATTTGTTGGGAGACTTGCAGTCATCTTTGCAGGCTTTACCCATAAACTAAACAGAATGCCAATCTAGCGTGTGTGGTCCATCACCTGTGCAGTAATCCTTTAAGCAATTTATCTTGAGCTTGTTTCTTGTTTGCTATTCATTTTTTACTTTGATCATGTTTTCCCCATGAAACAAGTAGATAGTTGTTGTCAGGCAGCAGGTCTTTTTGGGATAAGAAACATTTTTACCAGTAGGGATATCACAAAGATTGCTACTTTCAGCATGTTACTTGGTACTTTTATAAAGCTGAATATAAATTATAATTAGAACTGCAGTGCAAGGAGAAGTGGTTTGAGTTGAGTGCTGCTTGTTTTTTATATTTGATTTTGACTGGCATTCCAGTAATGTATTTAAAAAGTAGTTTTAATGCCTCTCAACCTTTTTGTTTTCATTTAGATATTAAGTAAGCTGTCATGTAGCCAATGCATTAAAATATTTTTTTTCTTCTACACTTCATTTTGCCTTGATAGGACTCTCATAATGACAGTTTGGCACCCAGGGTAGGGTATTTAATTAAAGTCCCAGTGTTTGTGGTTGTGAGCATATCTCTGTCCCTTACTATTTGGCCACACCCCTTCCCCTTTGCCCCACCCATTCAGCTGTCTCCTGCAGCCCCTCTTTGATTTAAAGTCACCAGCCGCCACTGATATATATATATATATACATGCACACAACAATCATTTACAGCCAGTTGTATGCCTGTATCCTTCAGATATCTGCTTAAGAACAAGTGACTAAGTGCATTCATAAATAATGGGCCAGGAATGTATTTCAGCTTGTTGCTGTCAGATCCATACAGTGAAACCAATTGCCACACACTCAGAGACCAAGGTAAACCACAAGAATGCATTTCAGTTTGTTGCTGTCAGATCCATATAGTGAAACCAATTGCCACACACTCAGAGACCAAGGTAAACCACAACACTCAGAGACAAAGACCCAAAAATCAAGAAGAGATTTTAAATGTTTTGCTTGCATACTTAGAAAGTTGTCAAAATAAAATGTTTAGAAACAGCAAACATTTTCTGAAGGATATCTGGGACTCACATGGCATTTTTATTTTATTTATTGGCCTAGCACTCAAGTGTGGGGTCATTTATTGCACTGTTGTGATTATTTTGCTGCTTGTGTATCTCTGCTACCTTTAAACTACAACAAAAAGAAAAAAAAATCTTGCTTTTTTCTCACTTTCTGAAAGTTAAGAAAGTTCAGTTACAGATTTGCTGTTCTGAACTGCTTGGAAGTTTCTAGAAGGCAAGTGCTTGCTTGGGCTAAAGGGAAGTGTCTGTGTTCACCAGTGGGTGTGGTAAACACTGAACAGCCTGCCTGTCCCTGGAGGAGCGGTTACTACCTAGAAGCTGTAGTTTTATTGGCCATTTTGGGTAATTTCTAAACTCCTTGATCTCTCTCTCTTAAAACTCTACAACTCTCTTTTTGCGCGGTTTTGTGCACTGAGCAGCGTCGGGCAGCGCAACCTAAACAGGTTTTAAACTATTCCAGGCTCCACAAAGTCTGCTCTTCACTTTTTCCCTTAGAACTGTTCAAACTCTCAAAGTAATCACTCTATTCTCTTTCTAAAGCCCTGCACTTGCTCATCTCTTAGAAGGAAACACTAACTAACTAAAGCACTACACCCTCCTTGACTTCTCATAAGATTTAGGCTCCTGGTCCTTCCTGATCAAGTGAAAAATCAGTTCACTTCCCCTAATCTGATCAATAAAAAAACAGTTCCCTATACTAATCTGGTATGTACAAGGGTCAGTTTCAAGGTTGCTCTCCAGTCCAGCTGGTGAATCTGGGAATTTTGAGGCAATGTTACAATTGCCTTATGTACACAGACAACCCTCTCCTCCTTCCAACAAACTCTAATACATGTGAAAGATGCAGTTACACAGCCAAACTGGAGGCAGAGCTTTCTCAGCCCAAGACTGGCACAGTCAGTCAGGAGGAAAAGGTAACCACCCGCACCACAAATCCAGTCTCACACAGACCTATTGCATCTCCATACCCAACACATAAACACACAAAAACATACTCAAAGGCTCTAAATAAAGATCTGCCTAAACAGCAAAGACCTTCTAAGCAGATATCCAAGCAACAGCCACCCCTCAACAATACCCATGAATCACATATCTCACAAAATCAGTGTGCCTCACAGTCACAGCCCTTGAGGCCAAACAACACACCAAATACACTTGTTATAGGGGACTCTATTGTCCGGCACACTGATGTCCCGCTCACCAGACTGAACAAGGAGAAGGTCACTGTAAGCTGCCTGTCAGGTACCAGGATCTGCCACATAATGCAAGCACTCAGGTCACTCCAAAGCAAGTACAAGTATGACTCTGTCATTGTCCATGCTGGTGTGAATGACCTGAGACGTACCTCCCTGGACTACATGAAACGAGACATAGAGGAGCTCTCTGACCATGTAGCCCAGGCTGTTATGACCCTGACCTTGAGTAGCATATTGCCCTCACCAAGAATGATGCCACAGTATAAAGGCAAAGTGATCAGTTTCAAAAATTGGCTAAAGTATTGGTGTCATTCAAAGGGGATCCAGTGTCTGTTAGCCTGGGATGACATGCTCGACAAGCCACGTTGCTTTGCTAGGGATGGCTTGCACCTGTCACCTTTAGGCTTTTGTATACTGGCCAAGGCTCTTGCCACCCCCATAGTGCCTTTTTAGGTATGGCTCAAAGGACAAACTCACCTCCATAGACAACCCAAGGATAAAAAAACTTAAGGTAATGCTACTCAATGCCAGAAGTCTAAACCTCAAGATGCACGCACTCAAGGCTCTCCTCAGCATGGAGAAAATCGATGTCTGTGCAGTAACAAAAACTTGGTTCAAGGCTCCTGAGAGCACCTCAGCACTGCCAGGTTATAACTCATACCATGTGTTTTGGCCCCAAAACTCGGACCGAAGCACAAAAGGAGGAGGAGTATCTATATTCATCATAGATACCTACACCTCCAGGTTGGTGGCACTGCACGAAGCATCAGAAACCATCCATGTGCAACTAACAGCGGGCAAAACTGCCTTTCAGTTTGTAGCCTGCTACAGAATACCCTCCCTATTACAGGAGCCCCACTTGGCATTCCTGAGAACACTGGAGAATATGAAGGTCTCTCCAAACACTATGTTATTGGGTGACTTCAACTACCCAAACATTGACTGGGAAAACTACTCAAGCCCAAACACCCTCGCCCAACGGTTCCTTGAATTCATAAACTCTAATGCAATGGAACAACTGGTCACCACTCCCACAAGAGGGAACAACATATTGGACCTGGTCATCACCAACATGGGGACTCTATGTTCCACACCAGAGGTAAGATCAGATCATAAACAAATTTCCCTGGACATCCATATCCCGTCCCCACCCCCAGCCAAGGAAATCACTGTAAAGAATTTCTCAAAAGCCAACTTTGCACTCCTCAAGACTGAGATGGAATCCTTCAAAGCCCCTGGGCCAGAGGATAATACAGCCCAATCCATAGAATCCTTTACAAATGCATTCTATGAGCACCTGCAGGAATGCATGGATCGTACTATCCCAAATAAAACCAAGACTCACTCCTCCAAAAACAGGAGACCGGTCTGGTGGACTCCAGCCATAAATAAGCTATACAAAAGAAGGAGGAAGCTACTAAATGACAGAGCAAAATCCCAAAAAGGGAAGGCATCTCTGATCAGTTTTAGCAAGAAACTTCGTTCTCTCATAAAATCATCAAAGGCCAGTTTTGAAAGAAAAATTGCCCTAGACACTAAAGATAATCACAAGGCCTTCTTTAGTTATGTCAGGAACATGGGCGGAAACTCCCAGATATGCTCTGAATTGTTGCATAACGGTACAAAATATACCAAACCTACAGACATAGCCAACATCCTGGCAAACAGATTCAGCGCAAACTTCTCCATCCCTTCCCCCCCAAAGGAGCAAATGCCTATCCCAACTGAATGCAACCTCCCTGACATCACAGATGCACAGGTGAAAGCTGCCCTCACCAAAGTAAAAAACACAGCATCTATGGGACCAGACGGTGTCCCAGGCTGTGTCTTAAATGAGCTCCAAGAAGAACTGAACCCTCACATTAAGTCACTGTTCAAACTTAGCCTTACTACAGGATATGTACCCAAAGAATGGCATACAGCTACAGTGGTCCCACTCCACAAAGGTGGTGCCACAACGGACCCCGGAAACTATCGCCCCATAAGCCTGACTAGTCTGGTCTGTAAAGCTATGGAGCGTATTATCATGGAACTCATAAACAAAGACATTGGGAACCTCCAGACACTGGACCCTACCCAATTTGGCTTTGTTAAGGGCAGATCTTGCCTCTTAAACCTAGTTGATTTCTTTGAAACAGGTACCAAAGCCATAGATGAGGGCAAGGTAGTCCACACAGCCTACCTGGACCTTGCAAAAGCCTTCAACACAATACCCCACTCGAGCATCATAAATAAGCTTACCAGCTTAAATATCAACCCCTATATCACAATATGGGTTGCAAACTGGCTCAGAGATAGAACCCACATGGTCAGAATCACAGGTGCCATGTCCGAATCCAAACCAGTTACAAGTGGCGTCCCACAGGGTTCAGTTCTGGGACCTCTCTCTTGTTCGGTATATACTTCTCTGAGGTTCAGGCTAACATGGGGGGATTATGGCTGACAAAGTTCACAGATGACTGCAAACTGCAAACTGGGGGCCATAATCGAATCTCCAGCTGAGACAAACATCCTCCAAAAGGGTCTCACAGAGATAGATGCTTGGTGCCAGAGCCACGGCCTTAAGTTAAATGCTAAAAAGTGCATAGCCATCCCCTTTGGGAAAAACAAGGTGCCCACAAATTACCACATAGGTGGTAATCCATTAAGTATGGAAGAAGTAATTAGAGATTTGGGGACAAACGTAGAAAGTAATCTCTCCTTTCATAATCACGTTGCCAAAGTGGTTAGAAAGACCTTCTATATAGCCCACCTTATCACGAAAGGGTTCGCATCTAGATCAAGAGAGGTCATTGTGCCTCTCTACTCGTCACTCATCAGGCCCATAATTGAGTACAATGTCCCTTTTGGGATGTACCTTACCTGACACTTGCAGCAACTAGAAAGACCCCAAATGTACCTCACCAAGAGGATCATGGGCTACAAACAGATGTCCTATGCAGCTCAACTAAAGAAACTCCAGCTCTACTCAGTTGCTTACCGCCTACTCAGAGGCAATCTATGCCTGACATACAAAGCCATGTCAAACCCAGAATTAATGGACATGCTCCACCTCAAAAAATCCAAGTCCCTTAGAGCTACATGTTCCAGGGACCTAAACCTCAGCACAAAAATAAATAGGACATACAGGAGGGACAGATTCATTTATCAGAGGCTCCCCTCACTCTGGAATAGAATCCCAGTTCATATTAGACATAGCCCCTCGCTGACCCTCTTCAAGCGAAATCTGGACGCGTGGATGGGAGATCGCAAATTCACCCCTGGGATCTCTTCTGTGTCCCTGCTAGACAGAGGCACAGTAAACTAATCTTAAAAGGGTACCTTCTGTGACCTACTTTAAAGAGGCACAGTAGGCTAATCTAATAGGGAGGCAGAAGCCAAATACACTCTGGCTAGGCTTATAAATGCCCTAGGGCAGATAGCCTAGTAACTACCTATGAACCTATGAACCTATGACCGCAATACACAACAATTTCCAGAAAGCTACAAATTTTACAAGCAATGGATAAAAATACCTCTCAATTTCTTTGCTCAAGAATTCTACACAAAGCCAAAAATAATAAGGGACAAAGGTGCAAATTTTAAACACTATTTTCTTCTATGTGTTTGTTAACCAAGTAAACTCACTGTACAGTTATCCCTTCTCAGGGGGTGACCCAGGACCATTGTCTAAGTGACTTGTTCAAAAGAAACACAACTGACAGAAAGGATTCAAACCTCATACTTTTGTCTACAGGAAACAGTCTTGTTAACAATTTAAAACCTTAAGTGCCAGACATCTCTAATTAATCTGGAATCCATTTTCTGAGCAATAACTATGAAACTGTAATTACTAACATTATTAACTGTCTGTTACCCTTGATGATTTTTGAGAAAATGAAAAAGTTAGGGAAGGTCTGGCAGGTGGTGAAGTAGATTAAGGCTTTAACCTCTTACTGAGTTTCTTCTTGTAATCAAGGGTACATTGTTAATTCGTTTTAGCTCCATTGGCATACAGTGTGACTTTGAGTGAATCAATTAACCAGACCGTATAGTGCAGCTGGGAATTAGTTAAGAAGATAGAAGATATATGAGGCATATATTTTCTGCACAAGAATCACTATAAAAAGTTCAGAAACATTTATATGCATTTTTGGAACAAGAAAATGTATGCACAAATCTAAAGATTGGCATTACTGACTAACTATACTCCTCAGTGATTTATTTGCATTCCTCACACACACACACACACACACACACACACACACACACACACACACACACACACACACACACACACACACTCCTCTTCCTCATCTCTCACATCTCCCCTTGTCCCTTAATTGCATTAACTCATTATGGCAGAAAATTACTCAATATTGTAGCAGCAAATCTCTTGATATCACAGAATCAAAGATGAATCCCATCATCCCTTGATATGGCAGCATCAACAGCTTCAACAGTTATGGGTGTTATATCTCTCAATATGGCGGCAAAGGCTGCAAATCTCTTGATATGCCAAAAGACCACACTTCACTGAACTGAGCTCCAGGCAGTCCATGCCTCATTGCTTCAAAATCTGAACCAGTGTAAGAGACTCTGGTGAGAAATGTGATCTTTTTCTTTTGTCAGGTACTAATACCAAAAGAAATACTACAGCAACATGAGCGGAGCAGATAATATGGGATTTTTATTTTTTTTATGGCCAGACCAGGCCAGCTGCCTAGTTCACCTAGTGTTTGATCCAGCCCTGGTTAAGAAGTCAGCACCCAGAACAATATAACACAACATACAGTACCAGACACAGCTGTGATCTTGAGTTTGATTGGTTAACTGAGCTCAGTCAACAGTTGGCCATGATCACAACAGAAGGTGGAGCAGGGGATTTTAGTTATCATGACTCACTTGCTGATCAGTCTGTTAAATTTGCTTTTGAATGCCTCTCCTTGCAACTAAACCAGTCCCAAACATACCAGTGTTTGCACTGTGCAACTTATGGGGGAGGTGCAGAAGCAGAACTAACTTGCAGTTCAGTGTTAGAACTACTAATTTGGTGGGCTGTAATAAAGACAGCCCACTCCCCATATTTTCTCATCACTCATCTTATAATGCAAGACTGATGTATACCACTAAGAATGCTATAGGTAGTTTCATTCACTAACCTAGACAAGAAATACCACTGTATCACACTGAAAAAGGTAAAACATTTGCTCACCCCTGCCCAATCCACTCTCCTTCTGACCACCCTAACCTACAAACTTCTCCATGAACACTATCACTCTCCATAAACTGCAAAATGCAAATCAAACATTCTTCATAGTTACTCTGCAGTGAGACAATAATATTCTTACCTTTTTCTGTCCACCTTTCAAAGTAGCACTTAGTGAAAGTAGTCTCAGCAAAATTGTACCATTAGTCTGAACTCTTTTCATAGAAAGTATTTGACAAGTAACAGATTGCAAGGCCTTTAGAAGAAAACTTACTGACGACCTAAATGATGCATAAAAATACTCTTGCAACTTTGACAAAGGGTAACCCTCCCCTGCCCTTCCAACACCTAACTTAAGCCAACCACAAATTTCTGCCATTTGTAAAACATTTATACTCGTTTTACAACCTTGGAGGCAGACTTGCCACTCTATAAATATATCCATACTGGGAGAGCTTACGCATAATGGAAGAACTGTCACTTCAGCTTTATGCTTACGCTGTCCCTCTCTTAAGTTTTACTCTTATATGCTTTCATCTTTCTCTCTCTCTCTCTCTCTCTTCTATATCAACAACAATTAGTACAGTTTATCATATGTTGTTTACCTTCATCTATATATAAAATAAAAATGTACACTGCCTAGTACTGTATTGCTAAAACTAACATCTCTGTAAACATTCTTCAGTTTTCTATATGTTTATCAATTATGTAGTGATGCAGTTGCACCCAGGTCATGACTGGAAAAGATCCAAGGACTAGACTTCTTACCCAGTGAACAAATGTCAAACCAGTAAATGCTGACATTTGGGTGCTTCTTTGCCTTTGTTTCCACTCTCTAGCAGTAATGCACTGACGGAATGGGAAGGGACGTTTGTACAGAATTAACAACTCTGGACAATAATTGGGAAAAATATAAAGTAAATTAAATAAATAGATACATTAACTCACACTCATTAAGTAGAAAAAATACCAAAAGAACTGAATGACTCCATATAAGATTTTTAAAATGAACTGAGGGAATTAAATTAAAGGTCCTTCACATGTTTTCCTTTGCAGAGTGTAGATTAAGGTAATGCCTAACATTTGTCAATGATGATTTTAAGAACAGTGAGTTGTTTAAAAGATCAGAACTAGCGTTAAGCAAAAATAATTATTCCTTAAGGCAGGCCACAACTAGGTTATCTGGGAGTACAGATAAAAATTGTGTTAAAAATCATTGGTTCCCAAATTGATTAGTACAAAAATGGAATAAGCTTCCATACAGCAGTAAAATAACATTATCTGTGATGTAGTTTAAAAGTATGCTGAATAGTCATATTTGATATTCTAAATACCTTTAGGGTTTGTACTGGTAGATATTTTGAAACTATTGCTCCATGTCTAAATTGTTTGCATATATGCAGATTACTGCCTCTTAATCTGAAAACATGTTACTGTTGTCACACAGTTTTGGCTGGCACAAGTATATCCCCAAAAAACATTTTTTGTGGCAAAAGAAAATGGAGAAACGAGCTTTTGTATCAGTTAAACTAACACAAAACAACATATATAGTCTGTTTCTCTCTATCTCTCTCTCTCTCATCCTATCATTCCTATGTTTTGCTCTCTCTCTCTCTCTCTCTCTCTCTCTCTCTCTCTCATATCCTATCATTCCTATGTTTTGATAGGAGTCATTTAAGATGATTTCAACAACTCATGAGGATACCCCCTAGGAACAGCAGATTTGAAATGCAATAGGTATGACAGACGATGTCTATGCCCTAAATCATACCAATGACATGTTGGAGGGAAAATGTCTCAGTTTGTCATGGAATGCCTGGGGATCACACAGGTTGACTCAGCCTGCTACCACAAAACCCTCACCCAGACAAGTGTTTAGAAAATGATTATACTGATGATTTAATTATAACTTCTTTGTTAATCAAGAAAATTATATACAAAAAATAGTTCATGTTTTTGAAACTTAGTTTTTATAAAAAAAAATGAGTTGCCAGGCTTATGAAATTTAATATAACCAATTTCTATCTTTCCAGTTTAGCAAAATTATTTGATATATGTGACACAGAAGAGTCATCAGTGGAGATATAAGCCATGATGGTGGTTTTCCTGGACCTTTCATTCTTTGATGCAAGATACTTTCCTACTTTCTTATTATTTTCAGTTTCATGCCTTTACAGATCATTGTAGAAATTAATAGTATGAGTTGAAACACAACTTTATTAAAAGAAAGAAAAAAGTTGAATCTGTTAGTAACTGTATGAATTTTTATCTGGGTAGGTATACAGTTCTTTATAAAAGGTCTGACCTTCTATTACACAGTCACACATATACAGAAGTAGAGAAAAGAGGAAGACACAAGGTTTGGTCATTGACATTTCTGAATTTTTATTATTCCATATTATGCCTGGAACAGTGCATAACGTTTACTGCCTGAAAAAGCATTTAAACCACCCACCACAGAAAGATATAGAACAGTATAAAAATGGAAAATGGTATTACAACAGAAATAAAAGACTTGCTCTGGCTTTCTAATAATGACACCTTTGTTATCTGTACAGTCCAGAAGTATATGAAAGGACACTGCCCATATCAAAGTGCCGGTCAAAAACATTCAGTCCAAAAAAGGTGACTCGGTATTAGGAAATCAGTTTTATTATACAGGCTATTTGGAAATAAAATATAACCAGTAATGAAGAAAATGCTAAATTTTAATCCCCTTCCCCAAGAAAGGTAATAAACAATAATGTAATATCACAAAGTAACAAAACATATCACAATGATTTTCCAGGAATGGAAATATTTAGTTTACTTTTCTAGCATGATGCTTGCATATTTTTCAGTTCATAAGTTGAAGAGTACTTCATTATAGGTCTCACCATTCTGTATTTTCTTTATTCTAGCTTTTCAGATGAGTGAAATGTATTCAAAATCTTTGTAGATAACAAGAAGGAGACAATAGTCTCCTTTATTGTGACTCATGACACAGATATACAATAAGCAATAAAGTCATAAGAGGGAGTGCAATCCACCCATTAACTTTCCTAACATAACTTGCACAAACTACAACATAAGTAATATGATATCAGTTTACAGTGCAGATAAGCAAGGGCTGATAACTGTGCAATGCATTCATAAACACAGTCTGTAAGAACCTGGAACAGTATGCACAAAGATACTGTATGCTACACCGGGTACAGTTATGTCTTGTGGTGCTTGCATTACACTGTACGTGGCTCCTGGTTATGGCTGTAAGGCAGGCACACATGATTATTAATAGCCTTACACTTCCATGGACCTTCAGGGGCATCTGGTTTCAGTGAATCTCCATGGCCTAGTTCTTGCAGGTTTGTATCTTCTGCCTTCTGTTTAAATGGTGGGTTTGGATGCAATGTGGGGATATCTCCTGCTTCCTTGAAGTACTCCTTCAGTGGGATTACAGAGGTCTGATGAAGAGTAGTAGCATCGCAGATGCAGCAGTAGTCCCCAATCTGGTGAATGAAAACTGGACTGGCCTGCTCGGGGTTCAGCATTACAACTGCTTCATCGCTTGAGTCTTCTTTGCTGGGAAGCTGAAATGGAACTGAATTATTTGACAGCTTATCTCTTTGAATTTCATCTGTATTTGGAGTCATGCTAAAATCAGGAGACCTTGACTCACTTAGCCAAACATTAGCCCAGCTTTCTTGTCCATTTGCTAGAAGGTCTTGAGCTTCTGTGCTGTTTGTTGTCTCCTCAAGAGCAGCAAAAGATAATTCTCCAGTTTTCCCAGGAGCAATGACATTTTTCGTGTTGCTATCAGGTGGCAAGTCATCAGGAGCAGCAGGACAAGAAAGTTCTTTTTCCATGACTCTCAGGGAACGTATCTGATTTTCCTTTTTGTCCTGATCTTCTACTGTGTAAGGTGACAAGGACTGGGTGGATTTTCCAGATGGAGTTATGACATAATCACTTTCACTTGACTGTAAGACTGCAGGTGTAGATCTTGATTTGTTCTTCCAGTCAGCATATCCGGCATACCCACTGCTTTCATCCTGAGTGGACAATGTATTGCTTAATCCATATGTGAACTCTCCACCCACTGAGGTATAGTCCTTATCCTTGCCGTCCACTCCACCTGTTAATGACTGGCTTTGAACTGCAGTACTTTCAGGAGGGCAACTTCTGACATAGTCATTAGGGAACAAGCTCACAGAGTAGGACATGTTAACGTGGGAAGGGTGTGAACAATATGCATCAAAAGCCGGTAGATAAATACCTGGGCTTTGGTTTTCTAACAGTGGCATGCTTTCTGTGCAGTACTGAGGAAGGGTAGCATATCCTTTGATATTGTGCTTAAAGTCATCAGATTCCACTGCTTCATGAATATCTGAAATGAAGTCAGGCAGTGAACATGCACGAGGACATGTCAAGTATGGTCCATTAAGGTCATAGTCAAGAGAGCTTTTTGGCAATGATTTACCTATGTAGATCTTACTGGGTGATGAATGCATAAAGTCCTGAACTTGTCTGACCGCCAGGGCTAACACAGAGCCAGAGTGCTTTACATCCATTGTCTTTCCTAGAATAAACTGCCGATGTGGTTCTTCTACACCAATAATGGTAGAGCTCCTGTTAAATAAAAGAACACAAGATAAATAAAAATGCATGCACAATACAGATTAGCATGCAGATGTAAAGTAAGAGCAGACACATATATGCATCTTCTACATACATACACAAATGAATAAATATATATAGTGAAAAAGAAATGCAATTTATGTTCAGCATTTTGGAACAATCTATTACAAAAGTGTTAGTTTTAAAAATACTTCTTAAATGGAGTATCAAACTACACTGATCTAAACCAGTAATATTAAACTAGAGTCTCCCTGAAATGCATCTGTACCATTGGTTTATACCCGACTTGCTTGGTGCTAGTTGCTTGAAGTAATAAATGTCTGATCTCTGACTACTGAGTCTATTAACTCCATAAAGAGTCCAACAAGAACCCTAACTCTAACCCGAAAACCCCTAGCCTGTCCCTAACTCTAACCTTGAACCTCACTCCCTAATTCAAACATTACATTTCTAGTTGCTCCCTAATCCAAATCACACTCCTTGCACTCAAAACCTAAATTACCCTAAAACTCCCTCTAGCTCCTTAACCTTAATCCTAAACCCTATACCCCACTCCTAACCCTAAAACTCACAGATACACCTTAAGCCTAATCCCAAACTTTAGTCCCTAGAAATAAATTCTCCCCATTGTACCTTAAGCATGAAACACCCTCCCACTGCCTAAACCTAATCCCAAACCCTGGTCCCAAACCCTAATGTTAATTTCCCCAGTAAACCCCTAAACCTAACTGCTAAACTCCCAGTGTGTCCCCACGGCTGCTTCACTTACCCAACTCAGACTTGGCTACATGTTTGAGTGACAACTCCATTTCCTCTTCATGGGTGCTGCAACTTGCTGGAAATGTAGTGGAGTTTGAGCATGAGTGGCAGCCAGTGATAGCTGCCTGACACTTGAGGACCTGGATAAAGATTAAAGCTGTTGAGCAGTGAAGACTTGAGCAGGTAAAGCAGAGCCATTAAAAGGGTCTCCTACAAGTTGTCCCATGCCATTAGCTCATGGCTGACTTTGTCAGTTTCTTGAAACAGCAAGTGCCCAATCTCCACCTTGCTTGATACTGTAAACCCAGTAAACAGAAATACTTCCAATGTATCTCTAGCAAACCCTGCATGTTTGAAATAATAATATCAAAAGAAAAATGTAAAAGTTCAGATAGATGAGCCTTATTTAATGTGTAAGGGCATAATGTTATAAGTCTTTTCCAATAAGTAAATCAAACAAGGTGCATTTGTTTCACAAAATCCAGAATGTTTACAGAGAAGTATACAATTTATTGGGTCAGATTTTATTTAGTTAGTTTGTATTTATTAACCAAGTAGGTGCTCTGGTCTGAAGATCCTTTTCAGGCATAATCCAGAATTACGCTTCTCATTTCCTTTAATTACAAGTGACTTTCTAAATAAACATATTTGCATTTTAAGCAAAATGAAAAGAAAAAATGTACCTAGGGATTCATAAATAAGCACCCAATGTAAGTGTGTTTGCACGATTACCAGCAGTGCTCTTTGAATATGCATGCTGCAAAGCAAGCTTACACCATTTACTGGCCAGCAGAAGTATTAGCAGCCACAAAAAAATGAATAGAAGATCAGACACACAATGGAAAACAAAAGTTGTTACCTGCAGGTAAGCCTTGTGAGTGAGCACATGCGAACAGCATAATACAAGCCATAGGGCAAGCTTGTGTAAAAATTAACATGCAGGTGAAGGTAAACAAGGAACTGTACTCAGATGTGTATAGGGATTAGCCTACAATCAATGAACAGGGGAAGTTAAACAGTGAAAACTGTGCTCAGATATGTAGAGTGATTAGTCCACCAACAAAGGGTAGGGGAAGGTAAACAGGAAGTTAAACAGTGAAAACTGTACTCAGATATGTACAGTGATTAGTCCACCAACAAAGGATAGGGGAACAGGGAAACTGTACTCAGATGTGTAGAGTGATTAGTCCAAAAACAAGGAACAGGGGAAGGTAAACAAGGAAACTGTACTGAGATATGTAGAAGGATTAGTCCACAAACAAGGGGTAGGGGAAAGGTAAACAGTGAAAACTGTACTCGGATATGTAAAGGGATTAGTCCACAAACAAGTAGCAAGGGAAAATAAACAAGGAAACTGTACTCAAATATGTAGAGGGATTAGTCCACAAACAATGAGCAGGGGAAGGTAAACAGGGAAGCTATACTGATGTACTGGTAATTGTTGTTTGATTGACTAAATATCATTGCTGGCTGACTTCAGAGTTGTGCACTGTTACTTTTGCTTCACTGTATAGTTTTTCAGATCTCTGCTGAAGGTGTTGATTTTCCCATACCCACCCCTCCCTATGTTGTTGTTTAAATTTGGAAGCTTTTGCAGTTGCCCGCCCCCACTGTAGATTTGATCTGGGACACTCCCCCCAGTCCCATCATTCTACCTAATAGACTCCTTCTGCACTTGTTTTTAGTCATTTTTAATTTAATTGCATTTTTTAAACTGTTTGGTCTAACATTGTTACATACTCAAGTGTGCTAGCTTGCACTGCATTTGAATTGTTTTTACTGCTGTTTTAGCCACTTTTCTGTATATATATATATATATATATATATATATATATATATATATATATATATATATATACCTTTCCTGTAACTAGTGTAGTCCAGATTCAGATTTGCTGTATCCAGGACTGTATTGTAAGATTCTGAGCCCCCCCAAGCTTTCTGTGTTGGAGGGAAGCCTTTTAGCTTATCAGTGGGAGTGGTAAGCACTAAGTAACCTATCTACCACACAAGGAGTGGTTCTGGCCCAGAAATTGTAGTTATTGGCCTTTTGGGCAGTTTTTCCATCTCTCTCAACATTCTGATTTAAAAGCCCGCATTTGCACTTGTTTTCCCCCTTTCCTGTAACTAGTTTAGTCCAGATACAGATTCTTAGTTTTAGCACTTGAATTTGCTTATTCGTGATCAGTACTTGTCCAGAACTTTTAAGCATTAAATAACCTAATAATTATTACAGCACTCAACCTTCCTCATTACCCAGAGAAAAACAGTTTTAGTACTTACTTTCTTCACTTGCTCAGAGAAAAACAGCTCTTGTACTCACTTTCCTCACTTATCTAGAGGAAAATAGTTTTTTATTCAGGCATGTCCAAGGGTCAGCTCCCAGTGTTCTCTCCTGTCCATCTGATGAATCTGGGCATCTTGGGGCAATGTAGAAATTTCCTCATGTACACAGATAACCCTCTCCTCCTACCACCCAACACTACAACCTGTGAGAGATGCACTTATCTAGCCAAACTGGAGGTAAAGCTCTCTCCAATCAAGACTGAACTTGACAGTCAAGAGGAGAAGGTAAACACTTGCACCACACCACACTCATCACAGGATCTCAATAATAATCTGCTCAAGCAACAGAGACCTCCAAAGCAGAAATGCAAGCAACCTCCACCCCCCCCAACACAACCTAAATGACACATAGCCCGCAGACTCAGTGTGCCACTCAACCACAGCCAATGAGGCAAAACAACTTACCCAACACACTAGTCATAAGTGACTGTATAGTCAGGCACACTGATATCCCACTCACCAGGCTAAACAAGGAGAAGGTTACTGTCAGCTGCCTGTCGGGTGCCAGGATCCGCTACATAACCCACACACTCAGGTCACTCCACAACAAGTACAAATATGACTCTGTCATTGTCCATGTTGGTGTGAACGACCTGAGACGTACTTCCCTGGACTACATGAAAAGAGACATGGAAGAGCTCTCTGATCTTGTAGCCCAGGAAGGTATGACCCTAGCCCTGAGTAGCATTCTGCCATCACCCAGAATGATGCCACAGTACAAGGACAAAATGATTGACTTCAACAATTGGCTAAGCTTCTGGTGCCATTCTAAAGGGATCCAGTATCTGTCTGCCTGGGATGACATGGTCAACAGACCACAATGCTTTGCCAGAGATGGCCTGCACCTGTCACCCCTGGGATTCCGGATACTGGCTAAGATTCTTGTTGCCCCATAGTGCCTTTTTAGGCAAGGTTCAAATGACAAATTCACCACCATAACAGGAACAAGCAAGCAAAAACTGAGGGTGATGCTACTCAATGCTAGAAGTCTAAATCTCAAAATCCACTCACTCAAAGCACTCCTTAAAATGGAGAACATCGATATCTGTGCAGTGACTGAGACCTAGTTCAAGGTTCCAGACAGCACCCCTGCACTACCAGGCTATACCTCATACCACACTTTTCAGCCATATAACCTGGACCGGAACACCAAAGGCAGAGGTGTGTCCATATTCATTAAGGATATCCATTCCTCCAAGCTAGTTGCTCAGCATAATACAGCTGAGGTTATCCAAGTGCAACTAACTTTGGGCAAAACTGCAATCCAAATTGTAGCTTGCTACAGATCACCCACCATGCCCCAAGATTCCCACTCCTCTTTTCTTGATGTACTGGAAAATATTAGGGTTCAACCAAACACCCTAATAATGGGCAATTTCAACTACCTCACCATTAACTGGGAAAACTACTCATGTACCAACTCCTTTGCTCAACGCTTTCTGGAATTAATAAACTCCAATGCCCTGGATCACCTCATCCACACCCCCACCAGGGGCAACTATCCTAGATCTAGTCATTACCAACATGAGTGACTGGTGTTCCACACCTGAAGTCAAAGCCTCATTGGTCCGATCCGACCATAAGCTAATTACCCTAGATATCCACATCCTGCCCCACCCCCCATTAAGGAAATCATGGTAATAAATTTCTCCAAAGCCAACTTCATGCTTCTTAAGAGAGAAGTGGTGAACTTCATGGCACCCATGCAGATGGACAATACAGTTACGACTACTGAATCCTACACAATTGCACTTTATAAGCACTTACATAAGTGCATGGATCGTGCTATCCCAAACAGAACCAAGATGCTATCCTCCAAAAAAAGGAAGCCGATCTGGTGGTCCCCTGCCATAAACAAACTGTACAACAGAAGGAAGAAATTGTTGCAAAAGAGAGTAAAATCCCATGAGTGCAGGAGCTCCCTGGTCAGCCTCAGTAAGAATCTGCGATCCCTAATAAAATCCTCCAAAGCTAGTTACGAAAATAAAATTGCCACTGATTCTAAAAACAACCACAAAGCATTCTATAGCTATGTCAAGAATCTCAATGGCAACACTCAGATCTGCTCTGAGTTACAGCACAATGGCACTAAATATACAGAACCAACTGATATTGCCAACATCTTGGCAGATAGGTTCAGTGCTAACTTTACCCCACCCCTCACCCCCTATAGAGCCCATCTCTATACCAGAATGCAAAGGTCCTGTAATCACTGCTGCACAGGTAAAAACCACACTCTCCAAAGCCAAGAACACAGCATCCATGGGACCAGGCAACATCCCAGGCTGCGTTCTACATGAACTACAGAACGAACTGGCACCCCACCTAAGTACCATGTTCAATCATAGCCTCACCTCAGGCTTTGTGCCTGCTGAATGGTGAACAGCGACAGTTATCCCACTCCACAAGGGGGGGAACCACCACAGACCCCGGGAACTACCGCCCCATTAGCCTGACGAGCCTGGTCTGCAAGGCCATGGAACGTATCATCATGGAACTTATAAACAAAGACATTGGTAATCTCCAAACTCTGGACCCCACCCAGTTTGGGTTTGTAAAAGGCAGATCATATCTCCTAAACCTGATAGACTTCTTTGAAGCAGTCACCAAAGCCGTAGACAAGGGTAAGGTGGTTCACACAGCCTATCTAGATCTTGCCAAGGCTTTCAGCACCATCCCCCACTCTGGAATTATAGATAAACTCACTAAACTAGGCATAAATCCCTATGTCACAAGATGGGTTGCCAACTGGCTCACTGACAGAACCCACACTGTGAAAGTAGCAGACTCCAAATCTGACTTCAGACCAGTGACAAGTGGAGTACCACAGGGTTCAGTCCTGGGTCCTCTCCTGTTTGGTATCTACTTCTCTGAAGTACAGGCTAACACAGAAGGTGTTTGGCTAACAAAGATCGCAGATGACTGCAAACTAGGAGCTATAATCAGAACTCCTAACGATGTGGACATCCAACAAAAGGGCCTCACTGAGACAGATGCCTGGTGTCAAAGCCATGGCCTCAAGCTCAATGCCAAAAAGTGCATTGTCATCCCCTTTGGTAAAAACTCTGTATCCATGAACTACAAACATAGGCGGTAGTATGCTTAACTCTGAAAGTGTGATAAGAGACCTTGGGACACAGGTGGACAGTAGTCTCTCCTTTGATAATCACATTACCACCGTAGTCAGGAAATCCTTCTACGTGGCACACCTCATCACAAAAGGTTTCTCATCCAGAAAAAAGGAGGTCATTGTTCCCCTCTACTCATCACTCATTAGACCCATTATAGAGTACAACGCCCCTTTTGGTATGTACCTCGCAAGACATCTACAACAACTGGAAAGGCTGCAGAAATACCTCACAAAGAGGATTACCGGCCTCAAACAGATGCCCTACGCAGACCGTCTCAAAAAACTCCAGCTTTACTCTGTCGCATATCGCCTACTCAGAGGTGATCTCTACCTAACTTACAAAGCTATGTCAAACCCAGAGTTGTTGGACATGCTCCACTTAAAGAAATCCCAGTCCCTCCAAGCTACACGCTCTAGGGACCTAAACCTTGTCACCAGAATAAACAGAACATGCCGGAGGGATAGATTCCTGTCCCAGAGACTTCCCATACTCTGGAATAAACTACCTGTCTACATCAACAAAGCTCCTCATTAGCACTCTTCAAGAAAAATCTTGATGATTGGATGGGAAATAGGAAATTCACCCCGTGGATAACCTCTGTGGCTCTGCTCGACAGTGGCACAGGAAAATAATTTTCTTGGGTTGCAAAAGCCAGGGTACCTTTTTGGCTGGGCTTGTATAGGCCCCAGGGCCGATAGCCTAGTACCTACCTATGAACCTATGAACCTATGTAGAGGGATTAGTTCACAAACAAGAGGTAGGGGGAAGGTAAACAAGGAAACTGTACTCAGATGTGTAGAGCGATTAATCCACAAACAAGGAAGAGGGGAAGGTAAACAGGGAAAATGTACTCAGATATGTAGAGGGATCAGTCCACAAACAAGGAGCAGGGGAGGTAAACAGGGAAACTGTACTCAAATATGTAGAGAGATTAGTCCACAAACAAGGAACAGGGGAAGGTAAACAAGGAAACTGTACTCAGATATGTAGAGTGATTAGTCCACAAAAAACGAGCAGAGGAAGTTAAACAGTGAAAACTGTACTGAGATATGTAGAGGGATTAGTCCACAAACAAGGGGTAGGGGGAAGGTAAACAGTGAAACTGTACTCAAATATGTAGAGAGATTAGTCCACAAACAAGGGGTAGGGAAAGGTAAACAGTGAAACTGTACTCAGATATGTAGAGGGATTAGTCCACAAACAAGGGGTAGGGGGAAGGTAAACAGTGAAACTGTACTCAGATATGTAGAGGGATTAGTCCACAAACAAGGAACAGGGAAACTGTACTCAGATATGTAGAGGAATCAGTCCACAAACAAGGAGCAGGGGAAGGTAAACAGGGAAAACTGTACTCAGATATGTAGAGGGATTAGTCCACAAACAAGGGGTAGGGGGAAGGTAAACAGTGAAACTGTACTCAGATATGTAGAGCGATTAGTCCACAAACAAGGAGCAGGGGAAGTTAAACAGTGAATACTGTACTCAGATATGTAGAGGAATCAGTCCACAAACAAGGAGCAGGGGAAAGTAAACAGGAAAACTGTACTCAGATATGTAGAGGAATCAGTCCACAAACAAGGAGCAGGGGAAGGTAAACAAGGAAAACTGTACCCGGATATGTAGAGGGATTAGTCCACAAACAAGGAGCAGGGGAAAATAAACAAGGAAACTGTACTCGAATATGTAGAGGGATTAGTCCACAAACAAGGAGTAGAGGGAAGGTAAACAGGGAAACTGTACTCAGATATGTAGAGGGATTAGTTCACAAACAAGGGGTAGATGGAAGGTAAACAGGGAAACTGTACTCAGATATGTAGAGCGATTAGTTCACAAACAAGGGATAGGGGGAAGGTAAACATGGAAACTGTACTCAGATATGTAGAGGGATTAGTTCACAAACAAGGGGTAGGGGGAAGGTAAACAAGGAAACTGTACTCAGATGTGTAATGGGATTAGTCCACAAACAAGGAGCAGGGGGAGGTAAACAGGGAAACTGTACTGAGATATGTAGAGCGATTAGTCCCCAAACAAGGAACAGGGGAAGGAAAACAAGGAAACTGTATTCAAATATGTAGAGGGATTAGTCCACAAACAAGGAGCAGGGGAAGATAAACATGGAAATTTTCTCATATATTGTAATCAGTGCGCAAACAAGAAGCAGGGAGGCTAAAAGGGGAAATGCTCTTGGATAATTAAAATGTGATTGGTTCAGAAAGAACATCTTTGCCATAAATCCTGGAAATATGGCTCATGTAGTGAATCCCCATAACCACTGTGAAGCTATTCAAAATCAAATGGACTACCGAAATGTAAAATTCAAAGCAAAAGGTTTAAGGATAAAAATAAAGTAATAAATCACATGTTGGTTGAGCACTTTCATCCATATTACATAAAGGACTTCTTCAAAACCATTTGCAAAATTGATTTAATTGTTTGAATATTAAAATGAACCACCATGTGACCTAATTAACTATAAAAGACTTTTTTAAAGAAACAGGTCCTATAGACTTACATTGCATTTTTACATACTCTTAGTATGCAAAACTTAAAAACATAGATAAAGTTAAAAAATATTATGCAAATATAAATGAAAGTTCATCTTTGTAACTTACATAAGTAATCAAATGCAAAGTATTATTTTAAATAAAATATCTGATTTTTTACAGAGATTAAAGTTCTGATGCTTTCAACTTGAGTACTAGGAGTAAGGAAACGTTTGTTTAAACCAAGTGAATTTAAGGCATTTAATTTCAGTTGCCACCTGAGTTCTCTGTTTTCTAAAAATGTTTCCCAATCTACTTCCCTTATGTTCATTTGAATATTTTCCAGTATGCCAAAGGAAAGTTTTCTGTAATTGGGGCATAACAGGGTATGCTTGAATACAAAAGCTGTTAACATTCTTCTTTAGTATGTTGTAGCTGTGTTCATAAATATGGTTATGCAAACATCTTTCAGTTTCACCAACGTAATAGCTTTTACATCCAGAGCACAAAGCGACATACACACCTTTTGTGGAATAATTTTTTTAAGATAAAGGAATAGTTTGATCCCCATATATAAAGGAATTTTCTTCCAAAAAAAAAGCAAGGAAAGGCAGGGACCAAACGCAAAACGAGCTTTTAACCAGAAAGTAGAAAGAGATTAAAAAACTGCCCAAATGGCAAATGAACTACAATTTCAGGGCCAAAACCCACTCTTCCCATGGTAGATAGGCTACCTAGTGCTTAACACTCCCACTGATAAGCTAGAAGGCTTCCCTCCAACACAGAAAGGCTTGGGGGGCTCAGAAGCTTACCAACAGTCCTGGATACAGCAAGTCTGTATCTGGACTTGACTAGTTACAGGAAAGGCAGGAAACAAGCTTAGAATTTTTTTTGTTACAGAAAAGCAGCTAAAACAGCAGTAAATACAATTCAAATTGTACTGCAGGCCAGAACACCCGAGTGTGTAGCAACACTACAGCAAATACAGTTCAAATAAATGCAATTAAATTAACAAATGACTAAAAAACAAGTGCAGAAGGCAGTAAATTAGAAGGCTACCTTGATCTCTTTCTCTTAAAACCCTACAACTCTCTTTTTGCGCGGTTTTGCGCACTGAGCAGCGTCGGGCAGCGCAACCTAAACAGGTTTAAACTGTAAACTGTTTAAACTTTAAACTATTCCAAGCTCCACAAAGTCTGCTCTTCACTTTTTCCCTTAGAACTGTTCAAACTCTCAAAGTAATCACTCTATTCTCTTTCTAAAGCCCTGCACTTGCTCAGCTCTTATAAGGAAACACTAACTAACTAAAGCACTACACCCTCCTTGACTTCTCGTAAGTATTAGGCTCCCGATTGGTCCTTCCTGATCAAGTGAAAAATCAGTTCCCTTCCCTAATCTGATCAGTAAAAAAACAGTTCCCTATACTAATCTGGTATGTCCAAGGGTCAGTTTCAAGGTTACTCTCCAGTCCAGCTGGAGAATCTGGGAATTTTGAGGCAATGTTACAATTGACTTATGTACACAGATAACCCTCTCCTCCTTCCAACAAACTCTAATACATGTGAGAGATGCAGTTTTACAGCCAAACTGGAGGCAGAGCTCTCTCAACCCAAGACTGGCACAGTCATTCAGGAGGAAAAGGTAACCACCCACATCACAAATCCAGTCTCACACAGACCTATTGCATCTGCATACCCAACACATAAACACACAAAAACATATTTGGAGGCTCTAAATAAAAATCTACCTAAACAGCAAAGACCTCCTAAGCAGATATCCAAGCAACAGCCACCCCTCAACAATACCCATGAATCACATATCTCACAAAATCAGTGTGCCTCACAGTCACAGCCCTTAAGGCCAAACAACACACCAAATACACTTGTTATAGGGGACTCTATTGTCCGACACACTGACGTCCCGCTCACCAGACTGAACAAGGAGAAGGTCACTGTAAGCTGCCTGTCGGGTGCCAGGATCTGCCACATAACGCAAGCACTCAGGTCACTCCAAAGCAAGTACAAGTATGACTCTGTCATTGTCCATGCTGGTGTGAATGACCTGAAACGTACCTCCTTGGACTACATGAAAAGAGACATAGAGGAGCTTTCTGACCATGTAGCCCAGGCTGGTATGATACTGACCTTGAGCAGCATCTTGCCCTCACCAAGAATGATGCCACAGTATAAAGACAAAATGATCAGTTTCAACAATTGGCTAAAGTATTGGTGTCATTCAAAGGGGATCCAGTGTCTGTCAGCCTGGGATGACATGCTCGACAAGCCACGTTGCTTCGCTAGGGACGGCTTGCACCTGTCACCCTTAGGCTTTCGTATACTGGCCAAGGCTACTGCCACCCCCATAGTACCTTTTTTAAGCAAGACTCAAAGGACAAACCCACCTCCATAGACAACCCAAGGTTAAAAAAACTAAAGGTAATGCTACTCAATACCAGAAGTTTAAACCTCAAGATGCACGCACTCGAGGCTCTCCTCAGTATGGAGAAAATCGATGTCTGTGCAGTAACAGAAACCTGGTTCAAGACTCCTGACAGCACCCCAGCACTACCAGGTTATAACTCATACCATGCGTTTCGGCCCCAAAACTCGGACCGAAGCACAAAAGGAGGGGGAGTATCTATATTCATCAAAAATACCTACACCTCCAAGTTAGTGGCACTGCACGAAGCATCAGAAACCATCCATGTGCAACTAACAGCGGGCAAAACTGCCTTTCAGTTTGTAGCCTGCTACAGAACACCCTCCCTTTTACAGGAACCCCACTTGGCATCCCTGAGAACACTGGAGAATATGAAGGTCTCTCCAAACACTATGTTATTGGGTGACTTCAACTACCCAAGCATTGACTGGGAAAACTACTCAAGCCCAAACACCCTCACCCAACGGTTCGTTGAATTTATAAACTCTAACGCAATGGAACAACTGGTCACCACTCCCACAAGAGGGAACAACATGTTGGACCTGATCATCACCAACATGGGGACTCTATGTTCCACACCAGAGGTAAACCCCTCATTGGTAAGATCAGACCATAAACAAATTTCCCTGGACATCCATATCCCGTCCCCACCCCCAGCCAAGGAAATCACTGTAAAGAATTTCTCAAAAGCCAACTTTGCACTTCTCAAGACTGAGGTGGAATCCTTCAAATCCCCTGGGCCAGAGGGTAATACAGCCCAATCCGCAGAATCCTTTACAAATGCATTCTATGAGCACCTGCAGGAATGCATGGATCGTGCTATCCCAAATAAAAACAAGACTCACTCCTCCAAAAACAGGAGACCGGTCTGGTGGACCCCGGCCATAAATAAGCTCTACAACAGAAGGAGGAAGCTACTACATGACAGAGCAAAATCCCAAAAATGGAAGGCATCTCTGATCAGTATTAGCAAGAAACTTCGATCCCTCATAAAATCATCAAAGGCCAGCTTCGAAAGAAAAATTGCCCTAGACACTAAAGATAATCACACGGCCTTCTTTAGTTATGTCAGGAACATGGGCGGAAACTCCCAGATATGCTCTGAATTGTTGCATAACGGTACAAAATATACCGAACCTACAGACATAGCCAACATCCTGGCAGACAGATTCAGCGCAAACTTCTATACCCCTTCCCCCCCAAAGGAGCAAATGCCTATCCCAACTGAATGTAACCTCCCTGACATCACAGATGCACAGGTGAAAGCTGCCCTTTCCAAATCAAAAAACACAGCATCTATGGGACCGGACGGTGTCCCAGGTTGTGTCTTACACGAGCTCCAAGAAGAACTGAACCCTCACATTAAGTCACTGTTCAAACTTAGCCTTACTACAGGATATGTACCCAAAGAATGGCGTACAGCTACAGTGGTCCCACTCCACAAAGGTGGTGCCACAACGGACCCCGGAAACTATCGGCCCATAAGCCTGACTAGTCTGGTCTGTAAAGCTATGGAGCGTATTATCATGGAACTCATAAACAAAGACATTGGAAGCCTCCAGACACTGGACCCTACTCAATTCGGCTTTGTTAAAGGCAGATATTGCCTCTTAAACCTAGTTGATTTTTTTGAAACAGTTACCAAAGCCATAGATGAGGGCAAGGTAGTCCACACAGCCTACCTGGACCTCGCAAAAGCCTTTGACACAATACCCCACTCGGGCATCATAAATAAGCTTACCAGCTTAAATATCAACCCCTATATCATAAGATGGGTTGCAAACTGGCTCAGAGATAGAACCCATATGGTCAGATTTACAGGTGCCATGTCCGAATCCAAACCAGTTACAAGTGGCATCCCACAGGGCTCAGTTCTGGGACCTCTCTTGTTTGGTATATACTTCTCTTAGGTTCAGGCTAACACGAGGGGATTATGGCTGACAAAGTTCGCAGATGACTGCAAACTGGGGGCCATAATCGAATCTCCAGCTGACACAAGCATCCTCCAAAAGGGTCTCACAGAGTCGGATGCTTGGTGCAAGAGCCACAGCCTCAAGCTAAATGCTAAAAAGTGCATAGTCATCCCCTTTAAAAACAAGGTGCCCACAAATTACCACATAGGTGGTAATCCATTAAGTACGGAAGAAGTAATTAGAGATTTGGGGACCAATGTAGATAGTAATCACTCCTTTGATAATCACGTTGCCAAAGTGGTTAGAAAGACCTTCTATATAGTCCACCTTATCACAAAAGGGTTCACATCTAGATCATGAGAGGTCATTGTGCCCCTCTACCCGTCACTCATCAGGTCCATAATTGAATACAATGCCCCTTTTGGTATGTACCTTACCCGACACCTGCATCAACTGGAGAGACCCCAAAAGTACCTCACCAAGATTATCATGGGCTACAAACAGATGTCCTATGCAGCTCGACTAAAGAAACTCCAGCTCTACTCAGTTGCTTATCGCCTACTCAGAGGCAATCTATGCCTGATGTACAAAGCCATGTCAAACCCAGAATTAATGGACATGCTCCACCTCAAAAAATCCAAGTCCCTTAGAGCTACATGCTCCAGGGACCTAAACCTCAGCACAAAAATAAATAGGACATGCTGGAGGGACAGATTCATTTCCCAGAGGCTCCCCTCATTCTGGAATAGAATCCCAATTCATGTTAGACATAGCCCCTCGCTGACCCACTTCAAGCGAAATCTGGACGCGTGGATGGGAAATCGCAAATTCACCCCTGGGATCTCTTTTGTGTCCCTGCTAGACAGAGGCACAGTAAACTAATTTTAAAAGGGTACCTTCTGTGACCTACTTTACAGAGGCACAGTAGGCTAATCTAATAGGGAGGCGGAAGCCAAATACACTCTGGCTAGGCTTATAAATGCCCTAGGGCAGATAGTCTAGTATCTACCTATGAACCTATGAACCTAAGCAGTAATAAGTGCAGAGTAAGAGCGACTTAACAGATAACAGCACGCAGAAGAGCAACTAAGACAGTTACAGTAAGAGCAGCTGAATAATATACATATATATATATATATATATATATATATATATACACACACACACACACACACACACATTTTTTTTTTTTTTTGAGGGAGGGAACAGAGCAGGATTAAGATGCTACAGGGGTTGTCCTTCCCAAATGCTCTCTTTGTGTACAGTAGGAGTGCCTGAAATCAGAATATGATCTCACTGCACTCAGTTGAGTGAGTAAATGAGATGGGCCCAGAAAGAGTATGCAAATGCAAATCTACAAGAGGGGCGGGCAATTTCAAAGCTATCAACATTAATACCAAAACAAGAACAGGGAGGATGGTTGGGGACCTAATTGTAGAGAGACAGCTACAACTTCAGTTGAGTTCATATTCAATGAAAAACACAAATAAATAAATTAAATACAGTACTACATGCAAAAGAGCAGATAAAAGTGTACTTAAATTCACTTATACGTCCAGCTGATTTCAGGTAGATGTTAGCCGGCCAAAGCTCTGATATTAAGCAGAGATAACTCAAAATGTACCACTTATATAAGGCAAGAATGTCAAAGATGAGCTGAAACTACCCCCACTCCTATCAATGGCTACACAGAAATTCTAAAAAGTGCTCTGTAGATAGACAGCCACAACTTCAGTTGTTAATATTCAGTGAAAAACACAAATAAATAAATTTAATACAGTACTATATGCAAAAGAGCAGCTAAAAGTGTACTTAAATTCACCAGCTGATTTCAGGTAGATATTAGCCGGCCAAAGCTCTGATATTAAGCAGAGATAACTCAAAATGTACCAATTATAAAAGGCAAGAATATCAGTGATGAGCTGAAACTACCTCCCACTGCTATCATTGGCTACAAAGAAATTCTAAAAAGTACTCTGTAGAGAGACAGCCAAAACTTCTGTTGAGTTAATATTCAGTGAAAAACACAAATAAATAAATTAAAAACAGTACTACATGCAAAAGAGCAGATAAAAGTGTACTTAAATTCACATATACATCCAGCTGATTTCAGGTAGATGTTAGCCGGCCAAAGCTCTGATATTAAGCAGAGATAACTCAAAATATACCACTTACATAAGGCAAGAATGTCAGTGATGAGCTGAAACTACCCCCCCCCCACTGCTATCAATGGTTACACAGAAATTCTGAAAAGTACTCTGTAGAGAGACAGCCACAACTTCAGTTGAGTTAATATTAAAAAAAATAAAAACTGAATCCTTCTGTATTTGTACATACAAAGACTGCAAAGTACATTTAGTCCAATCTATGAATTTGGTAACATTAATATCAAACCCTAACTTGTTAATTAAAGAGTCGTTAAAACACAAAAAATCTTTTTTGAAAATTCATGTCTCTTTTGTGATGTCCATATAGTAGGTAACCATTGTTCCTCTAAATGTACAATTTGTGAAATATCCTGACCTGTCAGTTTTAATTTGTTTGTCAATATTTCTATATTAATTGAGTTTAATGCACCTAAGCCTGTTCCCATACCCCCTAAAAGAGTATTGTATCATGCTCTTCGTCTCCAACAACCAGTAGTCATACATCTCAACTTGGAAACATCAAAAATCTGGACAAAGGCCCATGAAAAGTGGGTACAACTGATCAAAAATCTAGACACTTATTAACATAAATTTTGCTTGCATAATTATGTAGCCCCACCCACTCCAATGGAATTCTAGGATACCAGCATTCAAATGCAAATTGAAGAACAGACAAAATATAAAACAACAAATATCCTTCGGAAAAAGCAAGTTAACACAAAACCTGTTATTCTAACAACATTCTAAGTTTATAAGAACAATATTTAAAATCTATCCCTATTTTGGAGTTTTCGCTCCCCATTATTTAAGGCTTTATGTAGATTTCTTGTGTTAGGAAGTTGAGAGGTATGGTTAGTAATATATATTCCAATACAGTATCAACACAAGCATGACAACAATGCAAACAAGCACAGATTTAGGCACTCTACTCCTGTATCATTTCTAACTTGTCTGGCCTTAGAATGCAAATAGCCTAGAAGTCAGCTGTAGTGATGGTGTAACAGTTTCAGCACTATTGTTTTGCCATTCTGCAAACAGTGCTCCCCAATTCAGCAACAAGACACCCCCTCAACAAGCCTTTGAACAAATATTCACATTCCTTCCGCAGCTTGTTTCCTAGAGTCTTTAAATGCTTGCAGCTGAAAACAGTAGTGATCTGTGCTCGTATACCACATCTTGTTGTTGGAGTGGATTGTTAATGCAGCAAAATGCCTCACAGACATAGATAAAGTCCTTAAGAAGAGAGAGAAACAGCTAACTGAACAGTTCCCAGCTACCTGTTCCAGACAACTGGGAGGAGAGTGGGTGGGTGGAGCAGTCTGCTATAACTTCTATCCTGATGATAACTGAAGCATTTCTAAAAGCACCCAAAACATGGTTCCAGAATAAGTCATAAGAAATCAGGATGCACAAGACAAAAATCGCACTAATGGCATAGTCAAAATTTACTTCCCAAACCAATAAGACAAATAACCAATACCATTACTTTTTCACTACTTAAGGAGTGTGAACAAAATGCAAGTGGTAAGAAGTGAAAATAAAGAATATGATGCCTGTAATTGCAAAGTGTATTTACTTCCCCTCCCCACATAACAAATCAACTACATAACTATGTTAACTTTGCCATGTCAGAAAGAAAAAACTATAAAGTATTGCACACTATAAAAAGCATGCAAAAGCACCACAAATAAACTTCACAGACTCTTAGAAAAAAGCAGAGAAGTACACAAAATCATCAATGCTGTCATCTCACAAACCAAAAAAAACTGTTTACTAAAAGGAACGCACACCTAATATCATGAAACAAACTAAGCTCATACTTTTGAACTAAATGCAGAAGTTCTGACTAGTGACACTACAATACATAATGCATAACATATCCCGCTTTTCAAGCAATTAATATATATATTCTCTATGCAAATAAAACTCTATGGAAACACTCTACACTGCATTTTCACTACTAAAATACTGTAAATATATTAGCTAAAACAGCTATTCTTTACTACAAATAAATCTCTATGGAAACAACCTCTACACTGCATTAAAACGTTACTAAAACAAATGCTACTGAAATAAATATAACAACTAAAATGCTATTAAAATAAATGCAACAGCTAAAACAAATTTACACAGATTTTTTCTGACTACCAAAACAGTTGTTCCAGCCCCCTCGCCAAAGATCCCTCTTCTACCGATTCTAGCTCCCTGTCTTGAGATTTAGCAGCTTCACAACTGCAAAAATACTTCTCTGATCATATTTACCTTTGTGCAACATTACTCTAAGAATCAAGCAACCGGGAGCAACCTTTAAAGCTACACACTAACCGTCAGGAACTAACAGGCAGGAAAGCAAATGAGCACATGAGGAAAGCAAGATGGCAGCTAAAAGATAATCAGATCAGCAGAGCAGAGGGAGAGAAGTCTTGCATTGTGCTAGACTGCCAGTCTATTGAACATAAATTAGAAAAGGCTAAACGAGAAAGGGACAATGCAAGATTTTAACTACAATGCCAAAACAACTGCATTAAAATAGCTACGTAATGCACTAAAATTCAAAACTGAACCACCTCTCTTATACATAATAATTGACTCCCACTCCCACACCCATTCCATAAATTAAAAAAATTTGGAAAGTGACTAAAGCTGTACAAATAATTTCATGCACAACTTAAAATTAACTGCACTTGCTAGTCAGCTTCCAACAGTTACACGCAAGAGAGTGTATATGACATGTATCATGTAATTATGGCAGTCGGGAAGCATTATTTACTCTGAACCATTAATTTTCTTTTATCCGTATTTGTCATCATAGAATGCCACTAAAACGTATAACTAACTGTTGCCTTGCCTTCACAGACGCAAGTCAACACAACGTCCTCTCCAGCTGGCTGTTGCAAGTTGCTGCAGCATTAAACAACTGTTTTTTTTTTTCCAGTTTAAGCCCTCTAAGTCAGTCTGAAAGGCAGTCAGGCACTGTCTCACAATGGGGATATCATTACACATGCCCCTGCATGTTGCAGGATATGTTGGCAATGCATGATGATACCAGAGTTAAATAAAAAGGTAAATAAAACAAAAAAAAATATTGGGATTTGAAGGGGCCACTCAGGAATTCATGGCACCCTCTTATTTTGCCCTGCAAAATGTGAAATACTGCACAATTCGGGAAGGTTGAGAGGTATGCCAGTAGTGTCAGGAGGGAATGAGATATTAAAGTGTATTACTGTTTTTTGATAGTTTTGTCCCACTACAGTACATATTGATGGTACCCTGATTACTTGATCAAGCTTGATTGTGGGATTATTATTAAAAGTTCTGAAAATAAAAAGACAAGGTTGTCTGCCAATAATTACTGAATCATTTATACAGACCAGTATATTTTCCACTTTTAGCTCTATTTTAGGCCCTTTTGCAGCACTGTTTACACAGTCAGTGTAAAACTGAAAGAGTGTCCTTTTTCCTTGCAGTATGCAGCATTTTATAGCATAGGTTCATAGGTTCATAGGAAAGTACTAGACTATACTGGCCCTAGGGCCTATATAAGCCTAGCCAAAAGGTACCCTGGCTTTCGCCACCCAAGAAAATTATTTTCCTGTGCCACTGTCAAGCAAAGCCACAGTAGTGATCACTGGGGTGAATTTCCTACCTCCCATCCAATCATCAAGATTTTTCTTGAAGAGTGCTAATGAGGAGCTTTGTTTGATATAGATAGGTAGTTTGTTCCAGAGTATGGGAAGTCTCTGGGATAGGAATCTATCCCTCCAGCATGTTCTGTTTATTGTGGTGACAAGGTTTAGGTCCCCAGAGTGTGTAGCTCGGAGGGACTGGGATTTCTTTAAGTGGAGCATGTCCAAAAGCTCTAGGTTTGACATAGCTTTGTGTGTTAGGCAGAGATCACCTCTGAATAGGCGATATGCGACGGAGTAAAGCTGCAGTTTTTTAAGACGGTCTGCGTAGGGCATCTGTTTGAGGCCAGTAATCCTCTTTGAGAGGTATTTCTGTGGCCTTTCCAGTTGTTGTAGATGTCTTGTGAGGTACATACCAAAAGGGGCATTGTACTCTATAATGGGTCTAATGACTGACGAGTAGAGGGGAACAATGACCTCTTTTTTCCTGGATGAGAAACCTTTTGGGATGAGGTGTGCCACTTAGAAGGATTTCCTGACTACTGTGGCGATTTGGTTATCAAAGGAGAGACTACTGTCCACCTGTGTCCCAAGGTCTCTTATCACACTTTCGGTGTTAAGTAGACTACCATCTGTGTGGTAGTTCATGGCTACAGAGTTTTTGCCAAAAGGGATGACAATGCACTTTTTGGCATTGAGCTTGAGGCCATGGCTTTGACATCAGGCATCTGTCTCAGTGAGGCCCTTTTGTAGGATGTCCACATCTTTTGGAGTTTTGATTACGGCTCCTAGTTTGCAGTCATCTGCAAACTTCATTAGCCAAAGACCTTCTGTGTTAGCCTTTACTTCAGAGAAGTAGATACCAAACAGGAGAGGACCCAGGACTGAACCCTGTGGTACTCCACTTGTCACTGGTCTGAAGTTGGATTTGGAGTCTGCTACTTTCATAGTGTGGTTTCTGTCAGTGAGCCAGTTGCCAACCCATCTTGTGACATAGGGATTATACCTAGTTTAGTGAGTTTATCTATAATTCCAGAGTGAGGGATGGTGTTGAAAGCCTTGGCGAGATCTAGATAGGCTGTGTGAACCACCTTACCATCATCTACAGCTTTGGTAACCACTTCAAAGAAGTCTATCAGGTTTAGGAGACATGATCTGCCTTTTACAAACCCGAACTGGGTGGGGTCCTGAGTTTGGAGATTAACAATGTCATTGTTTATACGTTCCATGATGATACGTTCCATAGCCTTGCAGGCCAGGCTCATGAGGCGAATGGGTCGGTAGTTTCCGGGGTCCATGGTGTCTTCCCCTTTGTGGAGTGGGATAACCGTCACTGTGCACCATTCAGTGGGTACATAGCCTGAGGTGAGGCTATGATTGAACATGGTACTTAGGTGGGGTGCCAGTTTGTTCTGTAGTTCATGTAGAACACAGCCTTGGATGTTGTCAGGTCCCATGGATGCTGTTTTCTTGGCTTTGGAGAGTTTGTTTTTTACCTGTACAGCCGTGATTACAGGAACTTTGTATTCTTCCGGTATAGAGATGGACCATTCAGGGGATGAGAAGGGGGTAAAGTTAGCACTGAACCTATCTGCCAGGATGTTGGCAATATCAGTTGGTTCTGTATATTTAGTGCCATTGTGCTGTAACTCAGAGCAGATCTGAGTGTTGCCATTGAGATTCTTGACATAGCTATAGAATGTTTTGTGGTTGTCTTTAGAGTCAGTGGCAATTTTGTTTTCATAACTAGCTTTGGAGGATTTTATGAGGGATCTCTGCTTCTTACTGAGGCTGACCAGGGAGTTCCTCCAATCATGGGATTTTACTCTTTTTTGCAACAGTTTCTTTCTTCTGTTGTAGAGTTTGTTTATGGCAGGGTACCACCAGATTAGCTTCCTTTTTTTGGAGGATAGCATCTTGGTTCTTTTAGGGATTGCACGATCCAAGCACTCGTGTAAGTGCTTATAAAGTGCATTTGTGTAGGATTCAGCAGTCATACCTCTATTGTCCATCAGCATGGGTGTCGTGAAGTTTGCCACTTCTGTCTTAAGAAGCGTGAAGTTGGCTTTGGAGAAATTTTTTATTGTGGTTTAGCTAATGGGGGGTGGGATGTGGATGTCTAGGGTGATTAGCTTGTGGTTGGATCTGACCAACAGGGAACTGACCTCTGGTGTGGAGCACCAGTTACCCATGTTGGTAATAACCAGGTCTAGGATATTGCTGCCCCTGGTGGTGGTGTGGATAAGTTGATCCAAGGCATTGGAATTTATGAATTCCAGAAAATGTTGAGCACAAGAGTTGGTACATTAGTACTTTTCCCAGTTAATGGTGGGGTAGTTGAAATCGCCCATTATTAGGGTGTTGGGTTGTACCTTAATACTTTCCAGTGTATCAAGAAATGAGGAGTGGGAATCCTGGGGCATGGTGGGGGTCTGTAGCAAGCTACAATTTGGATAGTGGTCTTGCCCAGAGTTAGTTGCACTTGGATAATCTCGGATGCATTATGCTGTGCAACTAGCCTGGAGGTGTGGATATCCTTAATGAATATGGACACGCCTCCACCTTTAGTGCTTTCGTCCAGGTTAGGTGGCCGAAAGGTGTGGTATGAATTATAACCTGGTAATTCAGGGGTGCTCACTGGAGCTTTGAACCAGGTCTCTGTCACTGCACAGATGTCGATGTTCTCCATTTTAAGGAGTGCCTCGAGTGAGTGCATTTTGAGGTTTAGACTTCTAGCACTGAGTAGCATTACCCTCAGATTCTGCTTGCTTGTACCTGTTATGGTGGTGAATTTGTCATTTGAACCTTGCCTAAAAAAGGCACTATAGGGGTGGCTAGAGCCTTAGCCAGTATCTGGAATTTCAGGGGCGACAGGTGCAGGCCATCTCTGGCAAAGCACCGTGGTTTGTCGATCATGTCATGACAGTCAGATAGATACTGGATCCCCTTAGAATGACACCAGAAGCTTAGCCAATTGTTGAAGTCAATCCTTTTGTCCATGTACTGTGGTATCATTCTGGGTGATGGCAGGATGCTACTCAGGGCTAAGGTCATAACTGCCTGGGCTACAAGATCGGACAGTTCCTCCATGTCCCTTTTCATGTAGTCCAGGGAGGTATGTCTCAGGTCATTCACACCAACGTGGACAATGACAGAGTCATATTTGTACTTGTTGTGGAGTGACCTGTGATTACTATGTAAGAAAGCAAGCTTTCCATCTGTGGAGAAAGGTCCCACTATTATCGCTGAAAGAAAACCTTCCCTGTGAAGCAAAAGTACTGGTAAAAATGTTCCAGATAGAAGGGCCTTGGGATAGCAATTGGCAGGGACATTTTAAAGTAGTGGAAGAAATAGACTCACTGGTGTATAAAATAAAAGGTAAAAAGAAAAACAGAACAGTTCTAGTCCATAGAGATCAAATACGAGTAGTTAAAAGCAGTGAAGAAATAGTCACAAAAGTGACATGCATGTATTTTCTTTTCAGAAAATGAAAATTAAGCTGCCTAAAGTGCACCTGTTTACAGAAGAGTAAAAGGCAGACAGCAGCAAATGTAAATAATTATGTAAAAATGTGTAAAGTTAAGTGCGTGGTAGTTTAACCAATCTATTTTGTTTTTACCATTTTTGTAATTATATAATAGCACCAGGAATAGCAGAGACTCCGGCAAAAAAGGTACACAGAAGTATTATTACTAATATAAAGTTGTACTGGGTAAATGATACAACAAATAGAACTCATGGCAATTTCTCATGTCCAGGGGGACAAGAATGTCACATTGGAAACCTTTCCCTAGACAAGAGTGTTACAGTCTGAAAGACAGCTAGAGCACACATATATATATATCTATGTATATAAATATATATATATATATATATATATATATATATATATATATATATATATATATATATATATATATATATATATATATATATATATCCAGCTTTCACAATGTAAAACAAATGTATCTTTACAAAGCAACACTGTCCCTGTTGATTTGACATGGTTGCTACTTTATATATGTCGTTTGATACTTCAGCATGCCATAATGGTTTGCCTGCACTTTCTACAAATCTTCGTCTTACCCTAGTGTCCATATGCAGTCTTAAAGAATTTACTACATAAGCACTGACTGAGAAGATACTAACAGGACTGCAATACATTAGTACATACAGCACTACTTTTAATTTAGCTCTCTGACCTGACATATGCCCTGGCAACTTGATTAGCTCTGGATAACCCTACTTTGGATTTTCTGGAACTATGGCAAATCCTGACCAGTATTTACCTATGTCCCAAACTGTGCTCCATCCACAAAGACGGATGGCTTAAGATGGTCAAAATCAGATGCCAGAAATTGTACATCAGGTGACATTATTTTTTCTAAGCACTGCAGTTATGCTGTTTTCCTATCCCATGTAATTTGACAAATTGTACTTGTCCCCTGTCTGTATGGTGACAGTTTTCATTCTGAAAAGTGCCATCCATTTTGCAAAAACTGCCTAACTAATACCATCTGTGATTTTATTCATTTTAAAATTGTTTGTCAGAGATTTTACTGCTTGGTGTGGTGTTTGTACTATACTGCTGGAAAATAAAGCCAAATACTCAGTTTGCTTAATACTGCAGTAAATGGCTAATAACTGTTGTATGCAGCGGTGATAGCCTAATTTCACTGGACTCATTTTGTGGCTACAGAAGGTGACTGTACGTAATGTTTTTTCCATTCTGTTGTCATCACCATGTGGCCATTCCTGTAATAGTACAGCAGCTAATGTTTTCCTCCTGGCTGCTGCTTGTAACACAAATGGCAACTTTTGTGTGGGTGGTATTAATTCTGCTTCATCCTCATGGTCCCCACTCTAAAAGGGTGGAGTTCTTTTGTTCCTGCAATGTCTTGTATAGACGAACTACCACAGCTGCATAATCCTCTATAAATTCCCTATTGTAATTCATGATTCCCATGGATTTATGTAGATCTGCTATTGTCAGTGGCTTTTCCATTTGTAAAATGCATTGCACATGAATTGGGCAAGGAGACCTTCCTGATGGTTTTATGATAGTTTCTAGGAACTTAACTTCTTGTGTCATAAACTGAATCTTTTTACTTTTAACTTTAAAACCTGCTTGCTGCAGAGTACGACATTTTTTTAAGAAGCTGTACATGTTTGTCTCCTGTTTCAGACTGAATAAATATGTCATCAATGTAATGTAACACCAAATCAACTTTTTCCAAATGATGCAGAATAGATTCTACCATCTGGTGAAAAATAACTTGACTGTTTTGAAATCCCTGAGGTAACCTTGTCATGAGATATTGCTGTTTTTTTAAATGTAAAGGCAAACCGTGGCCAATCTTTTTTCCTGAGTGGTACTGCAAAAAAGCCATTTGCTAAATCTATTACTGTAAACCACTTACTTTGTGGCTTAATACATGCAGTCAGTTCTGGAACTCCTGGAATCAAGTGTGATCTAGAGTAGAGTACTTCAATGACAAGACAGTAACTACCATCTTTTCTTTTAAATGGCCAGACTGGGGAATTTGTGGGACTGTTACCTTTTTGTATGATTCTTTCCTTTTCCCAAATTGCAATACATTTTTCCATATGTTCCTCTGCCTCTCTGGGAATGGGATACTGTTTTTGAACTGGAGGTGGGTAATACTGATCACTACCCACCCCTACTGGCATTTCTGGTTTTCCACAGTTACTGGGTCCCTTGGACCACAGATTTGAGAACTGCTGATGTAAATGCTGCCACACATCCTCACTGTCTGTATTTACATATCTTGTTGGCTTGTCAGATTTTTCAGGTAGAGAGATTGCAAAGAAATCTGCACTTTTCTCTCCCTCTCCTTTTCCCCCTGTTTCCTATCCACAAAGTACTGTTAGGCAAGTCAATTACTATGCCCAAAGGTCCTAAAATGTCCACACCAACAATGGTAGTTGACCAGGATGGATGCATCAAAAATGCACCCTTCCATGTCTGTCCTTCTTGGTTAAATTTTATGTCTACGTCTTGGCTACTCACTGCATAGCACCCTATGCCATTAAATGCTGAAATGCAAACCTTTTTTGTGGGATTTACAGGTAACTGTCTGTTTGTGATGCATACTGCTGCTCCTGTGTCTAATAAGACATTTTTCCATAGTGACCCCACCCAGATATCAATCAATGGTCATCCATCTCAACCTTTTTAAAGTAAAGTCAGGAAAGATACCAGAGTGGGGGCACACCCCAATGTAAGGAAATCCACTCATCCTCACCTTTATTGTCAAATGCAACATGACACAGCATGTTTTTTTTTGTCATCTTCCTCTGTGTCTGAGTGATCCACATATTTAGGTTTTTCAATTTCCTTTCGTAACTGTTGCCTAGCTGTTCCTTCTGCCTGCTCTTCCAAATATTTTGTATTTACAGGTGAAGCTGCCTGAAAATCTACTGGACATACATCCCCATTTTCCTGTGTATTGATGGCCCTTATAGCCGTCTTTACAAATATTATAAGGTCTCTGTACATTGACCTGTCTCATGATTTGTCTTGTGAATCTTTTGGCTCTGTTTTTAGAAGCACACCCTGTTCTTCCTTTTTTTTATGCCAAACTTTGTAATGATTACAATTTTGCTTAACATGCCCAATCTTCTTACAGAAAAAAAACATGTTGGTGCCTTTTGTTCATTACCTGTATCTGATCCTGGTGCTACAGACACCGGAACAGGAGGGTCTACTTTATATCATTGAAAAATTAAATCTTGATCGCTGAAAATGCAGAATGTCGAAATAATTTTTTTTTTGGATCGCAGTACAGTGGAGATCAGGATATTTGCCCTTTTTAGTGCAATCTCGGAGTTGGAATATATATTTAGCAGGGGTGTGGGGGTGCAGCATTTTCTCTGATATCAGCGCTCGAGATTTTAATTTTTCGATGATATAAAGTAGATGCAAACAGGAGCCAGTGGTGCTGATGTGGCTCTTTCTACTGGTGGTTGGTCACACCACCTTTGCCTTCCCAGGTTTTTTACCTAACTAATTACCTCAAATGGCTCACTCCCCTCTCCTAGTGTGAAGATATGGTGTGAGTATAATGTCCTATCATCAACCACAGTCTGTCTCTCATAAGTTTTTGTATTAAATCAGTGAGGGTATTTGAATTTTCCTCATAAATGCATTTAATATTCCCTGGGACCCCTTTTATTTGCTCTAGAAAGCAATGTATTAACTGTTTCTGTATTTCCTTTTGTTGCGTGTCCCTTTTTGATGTTTGATATATGATCTGGAATGCTAGTTTAAAATGATCAGCTTGCTACATTAATTTGTCTGAGATGGTGATTTTAAAATTGTCTAACAGACAGCTGAGAGAGGTTGCCCTTTTGTGTATGCTATGAGAACAGTGGTCCTACGTCCTACTTTATCATCTAACCTATATGTATTCTGCTTTAACTGGATGAAAGTTTTAAAACATCTGGGAATAAAAATCCAGAAACATCTGAGTAAGGCATCTGTCCATACATCTGATCCTGCTGTGCATGCTACCCATTCTCCAAATGATGAAATGGAAAAAATACTGTCTGATTACGACACATTGCCTTGCAGGTTGCATGCTGACAAGGAAATGTACTGTGCAGCACTGTACTATATTAACTTAAGTGCAGCTACTAATAAGCAACTTATTTCTATAACAGACGTACTATACTGTTACAGCTACAGCTTTAATGTACAAGATTTGCTTTTCTATACAGATATAGATGATAGTTTTCCATTCTCCATTTACCTTGACACAAATGTGTTCCTATAAATAGCTGAACTAACACAATTTAGTTTTACAGTCTTTTTATAGTACTTTCTGTACCATTTGGATCCTGGCTATGAAAGCAATCTTTTGAAATCTGCTTGATGTCATGCCATTCTGCTGGTAAGCTGATTTTTGTTCTGTTCAATGTAAATTATGTGGCAACCTTAAACTTAGTGTGTTGTTTCCATCTCTGGTCATCCTTGCACCTGGGTTAATCAAAAATTAGGAAGTTATCCATATATGTAGTTCTCCTTGAAGCTGTACCAGTCACAAAACAGTTTGTATCACACACAGTAGGATGCCAAAACATGCATAATAACTGCTCTACTGTATTGTTTTTATTTTTCTACTTATTTTCTGCTAAGAAAAGTTTAACCCTTTAATATGTGTATATTAACAAACAGAAGTGTACATGCACTATTGCAAGTGTTTAAATGTATATATTCTAACAGGGAACAAGTAAATGAATGCAAGGTAGGGAGTGTACTTTAAAGGAAGAAAAGAACAGCTGCAAACATGAAGAATGCACTTGTAAATATTCATTCAATGCATTAAAAAAAGAAAATAAAAAAGGAAAAATCATATTGAAAGGTGCAGCAATTTTCAGTGTTTGTGGAAATTATATTGTTTGTTATTAAATGACAGACAACTCAGTCCACACATTACCTATTCAATAAAAGCTGGCACCAATTTTATTTTATTGTTCTGGTTGCATTTTGGAAAGTTATCATCATAATATTGCAACTAGCTCTTCAGAAATATATTCATAAAATATATTCATAGTAGCATGGATACAAACAAGACTTTCAGAAAAGCTCCAGTCACTGTCAACACGTCTTCCATAAATCATTTGAAAATTTACAGAAATGTAGCCAGGAAGACAACTTGATTCTTATATGCCAGGCACTTTTTATTCCTTGCTACTTGGCCACTTTTTTTTCTCCCCCATCCATAAATGACCAGAGAAGTTATCTTCTCACATTTCAAACCATTGTTTAAAATTTGGTTAATATTCTGCTGCTATATTAAATATATCAGCAACCCACACTTCCTGGGATTCAGAAAGTTTTACTGCAAGTGAGAAGCCATAACATAGCTGTTTTTCCACTTGTTGTTAGCCTTTCCAGTTCTTAGACAACTCTGTCTCTGAGGTTTCCTACTAGCAGGAGCCTCAGCATGGAAAGTGGTTCTGCTTGCAGAGCAGAATTATAATGTGGCAATCTGGAGAAGTAGCTAATGTTAACCAGCCATGTGCTCTCCCCAGAAATATTAGCAGGTCCCAATTTATGCTATATGTAAATTACCACTGTTGGAAGAAAAAGTTAATGCAGACAAATTAAAGCATTACCCATTCACTTCTATGGCAGCAGCCATGCTGCTGTTAAGTTCAGAAAAAACATGGGACTGACAAGGTGTTGGTATGTGTTTGGCTGGCTGTGTGTGTGTGTGTGTGTGTGTGTGTGTGTGTGTGTGTGTGTGTGTGTGTGTGTGTGTGTGTGTGTGTGTGTGTGTGTGTGTGTGTGTGTGTGTGTGTGTGTTTGTGCGTGTGTGTGTGTGTGTGTGTGTGTGTGTGTGTGTGAGTGTGCGTACTTCTCTGTAAATGTATGAGTGAAGCTACATGTGAGCATGCATGTGTGCATGCATATGTATGTGTGGCTGTCTGGGAATGTCTGGGAGGATTTGCTTTTGCCAACATGATGCATAGGTCACCAGGTAAAACACTATCACCATCTGGTCTGACAGCACTAGAGTTAAACAAAGGTGCTTCAGGGATATGTTAATGAACCAATAATCAACTATTTCTCATTGCAGCCATACCAGATTCACAATTTTACATTGTTACATAAATTTGTCTACCTATGGTATGCAGTTTGCAGGAATGGTGATGATCTTTCTGTATTCAAGGGAGGACTGCACTTGTTTCTAAGTCAGTGTGCTAACTCACAATTTATCAATTCATGATTTGTCTAGTTAAAAGCACAAACATACATGTATTCCAGTAATAGTGGAAGAGAAAACAAAATAAATATCATGGCACAGTTGTAAAATGGTACTTGAAAGCAATTATGGAAACTGGAAACACCCAGGGAAAAACTGGGGAGGACTGAGCACCTGTAAACTAGTAACGTTTTAATGAATATTAAAAAGCAGTTTGCAAATGAAAAAAAAATAGTTCCATTGTCATTTACGTATGTATTAATTTAACAGCATTTGATGTGCTAAGGGGTAGTGATTATTAAAGATTATATACACATCTTTTATTGACTGTAAACGTTATACATACCCTGCTTTAATGAGTACAGGTTTCATTAATCTCTGCTCCATTTGGAGTTGGCTGACAGGGGATAAATCCAAGCTGCTGCTGGATAGTGCCATTAGAGGGGTATTCTGGAACAAATGCAAGTCCTTGTTATAGTCTAAACATACAAAGCATAATCACTACAAAACAATACATTAGAGCACATATGAAGAAATGCAGTGCTGATCACATTTCCATTAGTTACTTAACCACTTATTGCAGTACTTTCAAACAGTGTCACTGTCACTACAGCAACAATTTCTCAGGCCCTAAAATATGTCATTATACTCTGTCTTCATGAAGATCCATCCTTAGCTTTCCTACAAGATTTCTACCCATTGCAAACCATTGTCCTATCACCAAATCTTAAAAAAGTTAGTCTAATAGTTCATGATGTTGGTAAGTATGCAAAGTCATCTCAAAAAACTGTATAGATTTAGGAAAGGTTACCAACAGTGAGAAAAGCAAACTCAATATACACTTTTTGTAGATATGAAAATATTTTTAAGGCAGTGCACCACTCACTGCTAATTATGAAAGTGACAAAAATATTGATTTTGTTGAAAGGCCTCTCAAATGATTTTATAACTACATATCTGAACAGACATTTCAATCATTATCTGGTTCATCATCAGGCAGATGTGATTTTAGTCAGGGGTCCTTTGGGGAAAGTAGAGCACAGAGTAATTTCTTTTTTCAGTTTTTGTAAATGATTTGACAGTCAATCTGCCATGTCTTCAGGATACCATATATGCTAAAAATCTAATTTACAAACTCGGTAGAGTTAGTGAGGGCATTCAGAGTATCCTGGCTGCACAAATACAAGCCACTTTCATTCATCTTTATGATCATTTTAACATTCTTATACTTCAAGCAAATTAACACAAATTGCCTTGGTTTATCCCAACACTTTCCCTCAAAACCTTTTTTTGAAAAAACTACAGATAAGATCCGTAGACAGTTCAGGCACTGTTACAAAATAGCAAGTCATTTAGCTCTGGAAGTCAGGACACAGTTAGTATCCATTTTCTTATTCTTAAACTATGATCTGCCTTCTCCATGAACTATGTCAATTCTTCTTATAATAAAGCAAATATCTAATAAACCACATTTAATAGGACATAGCATTTCATTCCTTTATCAGTCCAAAGCAATCACCAGAGCAATGCCAGTCTTTCACTTCAGAAGAAAAAGCACTAACTGCAAGAATGAGCTTGATTCTTACAACTCTCACTTTTAAGTTGTTTTATGTAGAAGCCTGTCCTCCTCTAACCAATGGGTTAGCAATTAAACCTTACCACTGCTCCCTTACTGAGTCATGGATGCTTTAACGGTTAAATGGCCTACGTCTGGTCTACCTACTGGAAAAGAGTCTTTTTCTAATTTAACAAATGGAAATTTAAATCAGCTACTGGCTGATATGTTGAATGAGCCTATTTATGGGAATTTCTCAGCAAAAAGCTGATTAATCCCATAAGAGTGGCTTGCAACTGTTTTGGAGAAAACAGACAAACATGGCACTAGTTCACTACCTGCAGTTTTGTATGAGGGCTTTTAGTATGCAGTTTTTTTTTCATTGCTGCCATAATTAATTTAATAGGCCTGTTGAATGTGTGTGTTGACTAAATTTTATAGGCCTTCAGCGTGCTATAACAAGTCTCTAGAAATCCATTTGCTTGCCATTTACCCATTTTTGTTAGTCTATTAATGGATAGACATCCAGCTGACATACATCCATAATGGATTAATGTCGATTCGCCAAAGGTAATTTCCACAAAAGGAAAAAAAAATCAAAAATTGTTTCCCAAAACTACCTTTAAAAAGCATTACAGCAATTTTTTTTTGTTTCCCCAGTCAGTATAATGTAGTTTCACGCTCTTTTTGTGTTCACTGAAACTACATTCATCCAAATGACATGATCCCATCAAGAAGTTACTACTTCTAACACCTATCAATTTTACAGCACACTGGTGATAAGATAGCTTTATGCTATGATGACACATAAAATAGTCCTCATTAGAATAGTTTCTGACTGCCTCATTTATAATATTTATCTTTCCATAATACAGTGAAAACTACAGTCTTCATACTCTGGTCATTTCTGGATTTAAGTTACTACTTAAATACAATATTCGTAATCACACATTTTAATAACAGTTCACCCTTTTATTATGTAAGCTAATGGTTTTAGTGTAGCAGATGTTTAATACATTAATCATGTTGTGGACCTGGAAATTCCTTCAGTTGTGATTTGACAAAAAAAGATTGAATCCTTAGTTTTTAATCAGACTGAACAGATACATGCTAAGGTTGTGTGAACAATCAGAGGTTTGACTTTGTGTCTAGTTTGCAGTGAACAGCAAAACATTCTCCAAAGTAATCTATAGAAGTTTTGCATGGAGTTGCTATAGAAGATGGTGTGCATCGTTAAGGAGGTGGACTTTGCTCCCATTTCTCTGAAGGATGATGGGTCCTGCTTTGTGTTCTGAATGCAGTCTCAGATACAATAAAGGAGTAAGACATGCTGGATGATATCCAATGGTATCCAGAAGAAAATCAGCAGAAGTGTATATGAGAATAAAGGGGAAGGGATATATCCCAAATCCTGACATACTGGAGATCTTTTCACTAGAATCCAGAAAGGACATGAAGGCATGATTTGGGAACACAAGCTCATGTCAGACAGACATAATGAAGTATTCTGGAGCAAGAAGGACAGTAACGGGAGAAAGGACACATAGCAAATTGTAGAAACCAACTGATGCCTTAATTTGTAAAAGTACTTTTGCATTGAGTGAGAGAGAGAGAGAGAGAAATACTAGTTTAAGGTATTTAGATTCAAATCCAACTCTCTCTGGGTTCGGCCAAGTAGAGAAAGAAGACAGCAGTCTTATAATTATGATAATGCAGACACTTTAAGGTTCAAAGGAAAAACTTTGCACATACAGGTAACTTAATGTGTTAAACCACTGGGGAAAAAATTCTAGTGGATGCTAGTGCTCTGTAACATCTGAGACAAGATTGTTGATCATCAAAGAGCCTGTGACCCACTCAGGAACCAGCTAGGGATTAGTGCTAGTACTGTGTGCTTCTGGTGAGAGTAGGAACAACGAGATACTGATTCATAGCTGCATTAAGCTGTGATGAGACGAGCATGAATAACAGTCTGGAAGAGGAAAGTTCTGTCTTTTCAGTAGGTACTGACAAAGTAGCAACCCTCTAAACTAACTCCATTGTATCATCTTAAATACTTTATTCTTAAATCTTTAGGTCTACTATTGCGCTGTCTCTCTCTCTCTCTCTCTCTGTCTCTCCCCCCCAACCCCTGAGTACCTTCTCTCTCTCCAACCCATGAGTATTACATAAGCCCTACTCCTCCACCCTCTGGCAACATGCTTAGTAGTCTGCTGTCACACCATCAGTGGCCAGTTTGATTGTATTAGGTGTTCTAAGGCAGTGTAGTGCCTTCTGCCTACTGAATGGTCACTTCTGCTACCAGCTGATAGTACAAACCATGACAGATATAAATTCTTAAGAAATGTAGAGGGGGATCTTCTTACATCAGTCCGCTATCAGTAAGCATCATACACACAACACAACAGCATTCACAGAGCACTGTTAGGCCCAAAACACATGCTGAGACTGTAAAGAAAAAAAATGGCAAAACCTCCTAGAATGAACTCTAAACTATCCCATCCTCCAGCACAAAAGGTAACACCTACTAGTTCTGTAGTCACTCCTACTGCAGTTTCATAGAACCCATCCAAACATTAACAGGTAACCAGGCTTAAGGTCATGAGGTGACCAGGCTTAAGCTCAAAGGTTCAATTCTTGACCAAAGTTTTACCATAACCCCTTTTGGAGATGTAACCTTATTAGTTTGTTCTACACATACATCCAGAAATTCTAGCTTAGTAAATAAAAATTATTATTATCCAGGACTAAAAAACATCTCTCTACTAGCTGTCTCATATGATGTGTAGCTCCTAAACAGTTTGTCTCAATGGGCTTAACCCATATAAGGTTTATGTAACCTGTAACCATATCGAATGTTTTCTGTGACCCAGTTTAAAAAACTGGTTTATCAATATACAATCAAAAAAAAATTCATCATTTTATTTTATTTCTTTTCTTCTATTAACATCTGTTAATTTTGTACTTTATCAATTATCATTTTACTTTTCAGGGTTAATCTCTTCATAAGCTCTATCCGATGTTAACATTCAAAGCATTCTGCTCCCCTTTATCTGCATTCTCTATCCAAATTTCCTTCTTATCTATCAATCCTTGTAATGCTTTACATCACTATATACACATGTCCGCTAGGCACAAAAGTAAAGCCTTGTTAAGAACTCAGTTCCACATCATTTAACAGTAGCGGTCTCTTTCAGCCTTCGGCCCCAAACTGTTGAATAACTTCCTAGTCTGTCATGGGAAGGCAACGACAAACAAGGAATGTCTGTTAGCAAGTGTTCAACACCTGCTGCAGGTGAAGGTCCAGATTTTTTCCACATGTCAGCGACATTTTCTTTGTTTTGTTAATGTCTCTACTTCTCCCTCTCCAGTCGCTAACACACCCTGGTCGATATTAACCGCTCGGGTATCAAGAAACATATCAGCAGCCACCACCTGTTGAAACTTTACTAACAAAAAGATCCTCCATTAAGAGACCCCATGTTTCTGGCAGATACACTAAAAAAACCTTATATGGACAAAATTGAAAATATTTTAGTTGATACAGGACATTTTTGGGGTTTATTAGCTGATATGGTTAAGCCCATTGAGGGACAAACTATATTAATGGCAACCTTAGACATAAAGAGTCTATTTACTGTTATAGAACATGATTTCGGGATAACAGCTGTTGGTGAACTCATTGAGAGTTTAGGAGCTACACAGCAATCTTGTTCTATCCCAAGGGGAATCTAAGGAAGTCTTTTACTAAGCTTGAATTCTTCTGGATGTATGTGTAGAACAAACTAATACAGGTTACATTAGGTAGGTACTAGGCTATCAGCCAAAAGGCCTACGTAAGCCTAGCCAGCAAGGTACCATAGCTTATGCCACCCAAGAAAGTTATTTTCCTGTGCCAATGTCCAACAGAGACACAGAAGTGATCCCTGGGGTGTATTTCCTATTTCCCATCCACTCATCAAGAGTTTTCTTGAAGTGTGCTAATGAAGAACTTTGCTTGACATAGATGGGTAGCTTGTTCCAGAGTATAGGAAGTCTCTGGGACAGGAATCTATCCCTCCAGCATGTCCTGTTTATTGTGGTGACATGGTTTAGGTCCCTAGAGCATGTAGCTTGGAGGGATTGGGATTTCTTTAGGTGTAGCATGTCCAACAGCTCTGGGTTTGACATAGCTTTACATGTTAGGCAGAGATCACCTCAGAGTAGGCGATATGCTATGGAGTAAAGCTGGAGTTTTTTGAGGTGGTCAGTGTAGGGCATTTGTTTGAGGCCAGTAATCCTCTTTGTGAGGTACTTCTGTGGCCTTTCCAGCTGCTGCAGATGTCTTGTGATGTACTTTCCAAAAGGGGCGTTGTACTCTATAATGGGTCTAATGAGTGACGAGTAGGGAGGAACAATGACCTCTTTTTTCCTGGATGAGAACCCTTTTATGATGAGGTGTGCCATGTAGAAGGACTTCCTGACTACTGTGGCGATGTGACTATCAAATGAGAGACTACTGTCCACCTGGGTCCCAAGGTCTCTTATCACGAGGTCTACAAAAACTGTTTTCATGTAAGAAAATGTTTTAGTCATAAGTGAATCTATAATTAAGATCCTCTAACAAGGCTCTAATTGCAATCTCCAAAAGTCACTATAGCTCTGTTGACTCCCTTTACTCTAGTAACATTGTCAAGACTTGGAACTCCCTACCACTAGAAATCAGGGTTCAAACTAACAAAACCACCTTCAAAAAACAACTTGGTTCCCATCTAAATAACTCTTGGATATGCAACTGCCTAGCACCTGGCTGACATTTTTTTTAAAGTCCTTTACCTTACCCATTACCTACCATCTTCATTAAAACTTCCACAGATGAACTATACATATATATTCCCACTTTAGCTTCCTACTTGTAGCTGCCTACTCCCCTCTGCCTTCTCACTTATCCTAAACTTAGTATTTATCCTCTAGGTTCAACAGAATAACTTTCTCTCATTATGATACTGATCCTTATATGAACATGTTTATACCGTCTCACTGATTAGGAGTCGAGTATTTCTTTATTAAACTAATTGTATGTTCATACATTTGTTATATATTTTTTTTGCTTTTCATCTAATTTTGTAACTAGTGTATTTTTCTAATTGTATTTATAAACCATTAAGCATATGTAAACATCTTATGTACTGTTATCTTGCCAAATTTTCTGGAGCTTTTCTCCCCAGGCCTCTGCTGAAAACAGACAGCTATGTCCAGTCGGACCTCAAATGTAAAGCAAGACATGGTACTTACTATGCATGTGTTTGAGGCAGGAATGACACTGGACTTGGGTAGCATCTTGCCTTCACCAAGAATGATGCCTAGATACCAAGACAAGACAATTGGATTTAACAACTGGCTGTGTAAGTGGCATCATTCTAAGGGGGTCTACTACATGTCAGTCTGGGATGAGACGGTAGGCTTCTGCATGCTATCCAAAGCTTTGCTGTCCCATGGTGTCATTTTAGGCACAGCCCTCTTGCTGGACATTTCTATGTTACAGACTCAAACTCAAATTCAGACAATATCATCTTGGCACTACTTAATGCTAGGAGTCTAACTGGAAAGACACCAAAACTTGAGGCTTTGCTGCAACTCGAACACATTCATATTTGTGTAATTACTGAGAAATGGTTTCAGTGCAATGACAGCATTCCCTCATTACTATGGCTTTATGTCTATCATGCCTACACACCGTTTGGTAATTGTGGGGGAAAATAACTATTAATTAGAAACACCATTACCTCACATCAGATTACTCATGACCTTAACTTGGTGAACCTGGAGATACAAATCACCCTTAGCAAATCCAACTATGACTTCATTGCTAGATACATACTCCTGTCTATGACCCCAGGGATTATGAAAATAATCTTATCATCATTGAGGTATTAAATATCAAATCAAATACCTTCTTACTGGAAGACTTCAGTTACCTAAGTATTGATTGGCACACTTACACTTCTAAAAATAATTAAGCTCAACATTTCCTAGACTTTGTTAATATCAAGGCACTGGAGGAAGTTGTGAAATTACCCACCAGAGGCTCTAACATCCTTGACCTGGTTCTTACCAAACTAGCCCCCACTGGTACCCCACCTCACACATAACAGTGGTTAAATCCAACCTCTAATTGGTATTATTCATTGTCAGGCCTAGATGTACTACCCCATCAACAAATAAGACCAACTTTAGGGACTTTTCCAAGGCAAACCTACTTCAATTTGTAGAATACATATGAAATATTCACAGCAATCCCTTACAAGTAGTCTCAGCTGAGAAGGTTCCCACATTCACCTCTGACTTTCACTAGCACCTAAACCACTGCATAGAAAAAGCAATAACCACCTGTAGTAATATAATGATAAATTCAAAAATAAACCTCTCTGGTAGAAATCCTGTATAAATAAACTGCATGACAAGAACGGGAAAATAATGAAAAGGTGTAACAAATTCATATCCCCATACCTCAAGGTCACACCCTGAAACATGCCGGCAAGGAAGTTAAGAGCACTATTAGAAAATATAAGACAGAATACAAACTTAAAGTTGCCACACATATCAAAAAACTACAAATATTTCTTTAGCTGTGTCAGAAAATTAAAAAATAATGTCCGATAGTGCACTAAGCTTATCCATAATATCACAAACCCTGATCCAAAACATATAGTCAATATAACATCAGGCAAATTTAGTGATAACTTTACTCTACCTATCCACAATACTGTTTCCACTATCTCTGAAAATTTAGTTTCCCCTGAAATCACTTTAGAACCAATCTTAGAATCCTTGTCAAAGGCTAAATCTAATATTTCCATGGGACCAGACAACATGTCAGGCTGCATTCTCATCAATGCAGGTATGCATTATCTGAGCTTCTAGTTAAACTGTTCAACCTTGTCTACCTAGAGGGATTGTGTCTGATGCCTGGAGAACAGTCATTGTAATGTCCCTACACAAGGGTGGTCCTTTGTAGACCCAGGTAAGTATAGGCCCATCAGCCTCATCAACCTCATATTCAAAGCCATTGAACTTATTCTAGCAGAGCTCATTTTGCAGATCTAGGCAGCTTAACTGAAACTGACCCCAAAAAGTTTGTTTATCTGAAGGGCATGTCCTGCATCCTGAACATGGTAAGCTTTTTTGAAAAGGTTATAAAGACAGTGGACAATGCTCACTCTGTGCTTATCTTGATCTGGACAAGCCTCTTGATATTATTCCTCATGCTGCAATTATTAAAAAAAAAATAGACAGACAATATAAATTCCTGTGTTTCTGATGGATAGCTGATTGGTTATCCATCAAATCTCAGGTTGTGGAAATTGATGGTACAGTCTCTGAATGTAAAATTGTAATGACTGGGGTGCCACAGGGATCCATGCTAGGCCATCTCCTGTTTGTCATTTATTCTGCAGAATTACAAGCCAATATCACAGTAGTGTGGTTGACAAGTTTGCTGACTACTGCAAGTTGAATACTGCTATCTGTTCACCTACTGACACTGAACAGCTCCTATATGCGTTGGAATGTGCACATACCTGGTATACTGAAAATGGTCTAAAGTTAAATGCAAACAAATGCAGCATAGTAGTGATCAGCAAAAATGCTGCTCACACTTCATATGGTATAAATGGTACTCCTCGTCAGACAGATAGGCCATAACAGACCTGGATACTTATGTGGACAACTCATGTTTCCAACTTAGTCAGGAAATCATTCTCTCTGGCCTAGTTAATTACCAAGGAAATTATTTATTAATTTTATTTTTATTTTGTTGACCAGGTTTGTCTGGCTGAGCTGATAGCCCTTTTTCAGCAGTGGCCTGGGGAGAAAAACTCCACAAAATTACAAATAAAATTTTAAGTGAAAAATAGTAATAATATACAAACAATCATTTTCAAAGTGGATAGAGTCAAAGCATATATAGTAACAGCAAACATTTTCAAGCTAGTACATTATAAGCATAGAGATTATTTCCAGAACATTAAATTAGTCGTTTAACATAAAATGTTTATGAGTACAATATACAGAGTGAATAAGTACAGTCAGCCTAGTTGGAGCTAGTGAGGATATGAAAGGTAGTATGTAAGTAGAAGCATTTTAAGACTGAGTAAACAGGTAATTAACTAGATAAAATGACTAAGAGAATTATCAGATAACAGAAAAATTACTGATGAGGGAAGAGGGCAAGCTACATAAGAGAGGGAGACTATGGAAGGTAAGTACAGTGGCATGACCAGAGACGTTTTAGGTAGCCTTTGGAAGCTGATTTGAATTCTTTAAGTTAAGTGTTCTGATCTCCAATGGGAGTTTGTTCCAAGAAATGGAAGGATAATAGCTAAAGAGGTTTTGACCAATTTTGCTCTTGGGTTTATAGATTTGTAGTACATCTTGGTCTGAGCTACAGAGAGTCCTAGAAGGAGTGTAGAGGGGGATTAGAAGGGACAAGTTGGGACAGAAAGATGGCTGGTACAAGACAGAGTGAATAAGCTTAAGCTGAGTGAGGAGTAACAGGTGGGGAAATTCTAGCCAGTTTAAGTGTTTTAAAGAGAGACAGTGATGAGATCCATAGCTCTGATTTGCAGAAAATCTGGCAACTTTGTTATAGGTAGTTTCAAGCTTAGTTAAGAGAGAGATTTGGAGGTTAGTAAGTATTTGAGAGCTATACAATAAGCTTGGTAGGGACATAGGTATGAGTGAGTGAGACGTTAGCATTTTTAAGAATATCTTCAAGAGACAAAGAAGTCGTCCTACTCTTGTATTCTTCCCTCATCAGATGATTCATGGAATACAATGTCCCCTTTGATATGTACAAATTCAAGCATATCACTTAGCTGGAAAGGCCCAAACGTTTTTTTAGCCAAGAAAATTAAATATCTTAAATCCTTCAACTGTCCTGAAAGATTAGCATGACTCTCCCTATGGTCAGCACCCTACTGCTTGCTTCAAAGTGACCCGGGTCTTAATTTTTGAGCCAAGAAAGACCCAATCCTACTTGCCTCCTATTTCCGTACAAAACAAATGCATCTACAAACATCTACACTAGAGAACTAAACTTATACCAAAACATAAATAAGACTAGTTGGCAGGATAGTTTCTTAACACATAATATTCCCAGCCTTTGGAACAAGTTGCCACTACAGGTTAGAGTACTACTTTGGCTAACTTTAACACTAATCTTGATTACTGGATGGGGAGACAAATTCACACCAGGTTTATCATGACCTGCTCAGATTCAGAAGTAAGCAGTATTAAGTGTTTGACAAGAGGACAAAAACATCTAAGGTTGTCTACTTAAAAGTGAATGCAACTATAGAAAAGGCAATAGACATCCCTGCTAAATATAATGAGACATTTAGAAATAAATCTCTGGCAGAACTCCTGTATAAATAAATTCTACAATAAAAGAAGAAAAATAGCGAAAAGTTGCAAGAAATTCCCATCCCTGTGATTGCTTGCCTAGTATTATTCCAATGTTTCTATGTTCCTAGGTTCCTATGCATAAAGATGGAGGACGAGACCGATTCTAAATATCTGGCTAACACAGATTGGTTTGTTAGCATGAACTCTGACAGTTAACATGCTAGATGTACAGACAAACTTGACCAAAAGCAAAGTTTGATGAGATATTACATTTTTCTGAGACAATATCCCAAGGTATCAAACAAGTAATAGTCACAACACAATTTCTTAGTGCGTCTACAAAAGATTTAACCTGGTCTTTTGAGCATATCTAAATTTTTCACCAGCTGCAGTACATGATGGCATAATAACTATTCCACTACAGACAGAAAACTAAAAAATAATTTAAATAGGTAAGAAAATCACCATAAATTTCTCATCTGTACTGGAAACAATATAGCCCAGCTGGTATAACTGTGCTTTGCACAGGCATCCATTTAGAAAACAAGGCAGAAAGTGTACCTCATATTTCAAACATAGCAATACCCTCAAAAAATAAATAACTATGATGGGACAACAATGCAGCTGTCCCACCTTACCTGTACACTGTTCCAGAGACTGCTTTTCTTTGGGTTAGGAATCTTATCCTCCCATCTGGATTTTGCACTGAAAAACAAAAGAAATTGATATAGGTGATTCCAACAGCAGACTCTTTTTAGGTAACACACTTATAATTGTGGATTTTCACACTCTCTGGATACCTTCATTCTCCTGTTCTGTGACAGTGGCAGACAACTGAGACCAAATAAATCATTTAATACAGGAATGGATTAACACTAAGGTCTAGCATTTAAAAGCCTAACAATCCCCATACTACATGACAAGATCCCCTAGCAGATCTCAATGTCTGCATCAGCACAGATTCACATTAATTTTTATTTCTGCATTTAGTCACTGATTTGGATCAATATCATTGCTTCTTAATGGAAAGTAGCCAGTGAGCTCAGCGGCAATAATCTGTCTTATGTTTGAAATGGCAATGATCTTGATGATGCACTATGGGGTATACTTTAAAATGGCAGATGATGCACCAGATGGAGTAACAAATTGAACCTCAGGCCTGGATCCTCATGGAAAGTTTGATGAAGACAGGGATCCTGACCATGAAGTACCAGGCAAATCTGCCTCTCAACAGAAGCTAAAGAAACAAATATTTTATTCAATACCTGAGGATTATTCCAGTTCACAGTGTTCCTTTTGGTTCACGTGGTGCCCTTGCAACATTTTAGTTACTCATAGGCTGGGTCCTACAGACCTGTGTCCAGTATGCTGCTGCTGCCCACCTGGATGATATCATCATCCACTGAGGACTGGGACTGTTAACTGGCCCAGGTACAAGCTGCATTAGATGCCTTAAAATAAGTCAGTTTACTTATTAATGCCTCTACAAGTCAGGGGTACAAGGCAGAGGTTCAGTAGCTAGGATATTTAAATGCTGTTATGCCCCAAAAAGAAAAGAAAATGTAGAAGCAGTGAAAAAAACTGCCTTATGGCCTATGCTAGATGCTAAGACAGAAGTAAGGACATTCTTGGGATTAGCTAGGTATTCCTGGAAGTATGTAATCCATTTCACAACAATAGCATGTCCCTTCACAGACCTAACCAAGTGGAAGATATTGCTTCTGCTATAACTGTAAGTTCATTATCTTCAAATTCTGTTTGTCGTCTTTCCCCCTGACTACCTCATCACCCTGATTTTTGTCAACTCTTCCCATATTATAAATCTTGGTACACAGTTGTGTGATACTTCTCAATGAATCTTCTGTGCTTAGTGGATCAAGTAATGGTGACTTGTAATGCTGGCTGGCTTCTCTTACATAGCCACACTGCGCGTGCATCTTTAACAAACTACGTCATCGCCTTATTCTCTCCCTCTGTGGATCTAGTTCTCCCTGCAATACTTACAACAACTCTTTAACAGTTAGATCTTTTTTTCTTTCTCTCTCTCTCTCTCTCTCTCTCTCTCTCTATCTTTCTCTGTCTCCATTTTTTACTACAGCCCTTGGCAATGTATATACAGAATAGAGTACACATACATATTCTGTATTAAAAAAGAAAAGGAAATTCCTGGTGGCATCGTTTTTTTTTTATCTGACACAGAGACATAGTTGTAAACTGCATAGATTCAGAGACATCACTGTGCACTTGTGGTAATTTTAGCCATAGTTTAGCCATAGTTGATAGAATACATAATCTGTTCATAACTGAGGCTGGTGTCACTAACACTATCATAGCACTCCGGTTTGCAGAAAGGACAATGCAGAAAGAGTTTGCACCCAAAGCACTTTGGCTGTATTCATAAGTTAGCAAGAAATGATCAAATAGAGAAAAAGAAACCCTCACCCTACACACACACACACACACACACACACACACACACACACACACACACACACACACACACACACACACACACACACACACACACATACACACACACACACACACACACACACACACACACACACACACACACAGAACAAAAGCACAGAAGCTCAACTTTCACCTTTTAGAAGAATATTTCTCACAAAATAGTACAATACTCAATAGTTCTATTATACCATGTTAGGGCTAACAGCCAATTAAAACATGGGCTCAGTAATAAAAGTAAAGACTCTGAAGTCTATCTACGTATCAACAACAGTAACCTGTTTCATAGTTTAACCATGGATTGACTGAGATATCTACATAAAACAAATCAAAATGAAACGAACCAATAAAGGGATTAACTCTCCTGCATCTAAAAATAAAAACTCCAGTAAATTATATAGCATCCACATGCAGGTAGAGACGACAGCTTAGAGAATCCACACAGTTACGAAATCCAGTTCATGTAGGTTATAAAAAACGTTTATTCAGCTAGCAAAAAGTTAGCGCTTTCACCAAAGAGGCTTTATCAAACTACAAAGCTGCCACTAAAAACATAATTTAAATACACTTAAAACAAAGCTGATAGGTTCAGAGTTAATTAATTGGATGTAATGAACTCTGCATCATTGAATCATTTAAAAAGGTATACATCCATTGCAACCTACACAAAACTCTATAAATTTTAAAACATACATTAACATAGATTTATAAAAATATATAAAACCAACAAAGGGCATTTAATGTCTAAAAAGTCTTCTCTTTTTTAACAGTGGTTTAACTTGTATTCTATCATTTAACCCAGGCTTCTTATCAGCCCTCAGCCTGACTATCCATCTAAGCTCAATCTCTTGTAAATGAGCATCTACATCCCCACCCCTAATACTTGTTTGAACATGTTGTATGACATTAAAAACAAAATAATGCTCAGCTCCCATATTTTTAACATGTTTGGCTAGTGCATTCTGTTCGGACCCAATTCTTATACTATAAATATGTTCCCTGATGTGCTCCCTAAGCTGCCTGCACGTCTTGCCCACATAAAAAGACGTGCAGGAAGCGCACCGGGCTAAATACACCACATTAGTCCTTGGTCAATTGTGATTGTTTCTTAACACATACTTGTCTTTGCTTTGTGATTGTTTCCAGCCCCTCATACGAGCAACTAACAGGGTCTCCACAGGGTCTCTACCCGCTTCGCTCCCCACCCTGCCCCCTATTCCCTCCCGCCCCCGGTGATCCCACCTTTATTGCACTCAAACCCCTCCCATCTTTCTAATAGCCAACCGCAGCACTAACCCAACACTACCTCCTCCATCTTCCCACTACTATCACACCTCCTCAACTAACATGTACAAGCATACCTTTCCTATGCTCACTACATGCACTCTCCTTGCATATCTTACATCCTACCAAAGCTCCATCATTCCCCCACTCAACCACTACCACTGTACTACTACTCACAACACCACTCATGTCTCACCCACACTCAGCTCCCCTCCCACCAGCTCAAGAACCATCCCTATGCACCCCCCACATATTCTACCAACTATATTACTCAAACATAAAGCATCCATACAACTTAACATAGCAACCCTCCCACCATAACTATTACCCACAGAGCACAATCATAAAGTTTCCCTTATAAACAAACAAATTCAAAAACTGAGAAAACTAATAATCTCATGCTTATCAAAACTAGCCCTAAGTGGAGACATCCACCCCAACTTTGGCCCTACCATCTCTAACCCCAATCTTCATAATCAGACTAGAAACCACAACCTTTCCCATATTACAGCCAATAGAAAGCCAAGTGACTTCCTTCTACGATGCCTAACTATTAGAAGTATATCCAACAAAGTCCATGAACTCCATGCCACCATAGACTTGTACTCCCCAGATATAGTCATCCTGACAGAAACCTGGCTAAAACCTCACATTACCAGTGAGCAAATACTTCCTACAGGTTACGGCATACTAAGAGTAGACCAGATAAACAAAAAAGGAGGTGGCGTAGCTATAATATTTAAACAGCATCTAAACATCCAGATCTTAAAATCATCAGCTCCACAAATAGGCAATGAAGAAATAATATATACCAACCTCAAAATTAACCAAAACAAAACCATCAACATAATTGGATGCTACTTCCCACCTGGCCAAAACATCCCTCCCCTAGAAAACCTCCTCAGCTGGTCTACTTACCATTTCCCCCAAGAAACTATCATCTTAGGTGATTTCAATATTGACTGGCAATCCTGTTCTGGCAACAATCCAACCCATCATGTACACCTTCATGGCTTCACTCAACTAGTCCAGTCACCAACCAGGATAAATAAAAACTCCACCAAGCACAATACCCTGGACTGGATACTAGTCACTAAGAGCCACCAGTCATATATAATAGGCTGCTTATCAGATAGCCTCAGTGATCACTCCCCAACATTCCTACTCAAAAAATACCTCTACCAAGCTAAACCTGTCATCTGCCGTCAAATACGTAAAAAACTAAACTTTAACCCACTCACATTCATCTCATCCCTCAAAGAATGTAACTGGCATCCTCTAAAGTACCTCAGTCTAGATTATGCAGTTGAATTTTTTAATACTACCTTCCTGAACATCCTTAATTACCATTCCCCCATAAGATTCTCCAGAACCAAAGCACAACCCTCCCCATGGCTACAGAAAACCACTAAGTCAGAAATGAAAAACAGGGATAAAGCCTGGGAGCACTGGTATAAAACCAAAACCCCTCAACTAGACAGAAATTCCTAGAACTACGCAATAGAGTCAAAGCTGATAAAACAGGACAAATCCCAGTACTACCAGTCTGCCCTAGACTCCTCACAACACAGCCCCAAACAATTCTGGTCCTCCATAAACTCCATCCTCCACCCAGGTAAAGTCAGTACCCCTCCTCCTAACATCCCTCACTCCTCAGAAAATATTGCTACCTCATTCAACACACACTTCACCCAAACCATACTATCACTAGCTAAACAACACAACCCTCCTCCCCCCTCCAACCCACACCTTCAACTAGTCATCTCCCCACTGCCTTCTCTTTTCTCCTGTACCTACCTCCAACATAAAAAAACTATTAACTAAACTTATACCGACCAAATTAGTAGCATACATCCTCCCAAGTGAATACCTACAAATGAGCTGATACTCTGGCCTGCAGTATCCATCTTGATTAACCAATCTCTGTCAGAAAGTTACGTTCCCACACTGTGGAAAGTATCACATATAATTCCCCTCCACAAAGGCGGACCGTCCACAGAACTAACCAATTACCACCCCATAGCTATTCTCTCTCCACTCTCCAAAATACTAGAGAGATGCATACACTCTCAGGTCTCAGACTACCTCCTTACTAACAGCCTCCTTTCCAGTACTCAGCATGGTTTCCGACCAAACCATAGCACCACCACTGCCTTACTCTCCTTTACTAACACTATCCTTCAGCATAAAAACAATGGCTATCTATCCTCTGCTACTTTCCTAGACCTATCTGAAGCATTTGACATGGTCCCACACAAACAACTTATCTCTGTCCTCAATAACCTATCCTTCTCACAATCGGTCACCAACTGGTTTCAGAGTTACCTGTCTGACTACCAACAATCTGTTGTATGGCAGAATGACATATCTCCCCAACTACCTGTCTCCATAGGGGTTCCCCAAGGATCCATCCTTGGACCCCTACTCTTCTCTGTTTACACCAATAATCTAGCCTCTGCCATCAAACATGCACACTCATACAATACGCAGATGACTCGACCATCATCTGCTCAGCCCAGTCCCTACCAAAACTGCAAAAAGTCACACAGGAAGCCTTTTCCTCTGTTGAAACATGGTTATCCGATGCCCGATTAATACTCAACCCAAACAAAACTAAACTACTCATCTTCCAACCCACCAAACATACTCAAAACAACTCTCACTTTAACATCACGGCAAAAGACAACACCACTATATACCCAACTGAACAAACCAAATTGCTAGGAGTGGAAATAGACAATAAATTAAAATTTGACATTCACATATCCATGACTATAAAAAAAGTCCACAAAAAACTAGGAGCGTTATACAGAAATAAGCAATTTCTCACCAAAGCAGCAAAGATTTCAATAGCAAATTCCCACCTTATCTCCACCCTACTTTATGTCTCTCCAATATATACCAACCTAAGGCAATGTGATCTAAACAAGCTAGAGACCTGCTACAACAAAATCGCCAAATTCGCCACAGGGGCATCCTACCGTAGTCACCACTGTCTCTCACTTGCTGAACTGGGCTGGCTTGAACTCCCTCACCTCCTTCAGTGGTATCAACTCTCACTCGCCCACAAACTAGTAAACATTCCACTGAATGTCCCATCCCTCCAGAATCTACTCCAACCCTATCACACCACCAGACCACTAAGATCCAGCAGCAAAAGATCACTAAAGCCAATAACTCTGCTGGTGAAGTACTATTCTCTTGTGCCATAGCCAATTATGGAACTCCCTCCCACCCACAATTACCTCCATACCATCATGCACCCACTTCAAAACTTTACTAAAAGTGCAACTAAAAACATGCTGGTTATGCCCTTGCAACTCCCACTCTAATATCATCCACCCCATCCAACCACTACCTTTCTTTCCACTCCACTAACTACCTTGATTATAGCAAGCTCAGATGCTCATAAGCCAGTACTTATTATACAGCACAAACTTCTTCTTCTTGTAACATTTGTTAATGTCTGGTATGCACTTCACAGAAAAAGATTCTAGTTGTCTACTAATGTACTATGTTCTTCATCTGTAAATATGTCACTATCCCACCACCTAGTGGTAGCCATCATTAGCTGTTTTTTGGGAGCATGTATCACAGGGACAGGGAATCGCAAGTCCCCACAGTGATGCAGGTAGCCCATCCAATAACCAATGGATGAGTTTAGGACCTAAAAAAAAAATATATATATATATATATATATATATATATATATATACCCTTTGCTAGGTTGCCATTGAGAACATAAGCTCTCTGAATGATGGCACCTCCAGAAGGCTTTCAGAGTAGTGGCTCTGTGGAGCCATCAGTGCTAAAGAAAGAATGGACTCAGGTGTGATATGGGGAAACTTGATGATCAGTAACAATACCAACCTCAAAATTAACCAAAACAAAACCATCAACATAATTGGATGCTACTTCCCACCTGGCCAAAACATCCCTCCCCTAGAAAACCTCCTCAGCTGGTCTACCCACCATTTCCCCCAAGAAACTATCATCTTATGTGATTTCAATATTAACTGGCAATCCTGTTCTGGCAACAATCCAACCCATCATGTACACCTTCATGGCTTCACTCAACTAGTCCAGTCACCAACCAGGATAAATAAAAACTCCACCAAGCACACTACCCTGGATTGGATACTAGTCACTAAGAGCCACCAGTCATATATAACAGGCTGCTTATCAGATAGCCTCAGTGATCACTCCCCAACATTCCTACTCAAAAAATACCTCTACCAAGCTAAACCTGTCATCTGCCATCAAATACGTAAAAAACTAAACTTTAACCCACTCACATTCATCTCATCCCTCAAAGAATGTAGCTGGCATCCTCTAAAGTACCTCAGTCTAGATGATGCAGTTGAATTTTTTAATACTACCTTCCTGAACATCCTTAATTACCATGCCCCCATAAGATTCTCCAGAACCAAAGCAGAACCCTCCCCATGGCTACAGAAAACCACTAAGTCAGAAATGAAAACAGGGATAAAGCCTGGGAGCATTGGCGCAAAACCAAAACCCCCTCAACTAGACAGAAATTCCTAGAACTACGCAATAGAGTCAAAAAGCTAATAAAACAGGGCAAATCCCAATACTACCAGTCTGCCCTAGACTCCTCACAACACAGCCCCAAACAATTCTGGTCCTCCATAAACTCCATCCTCCACCCAGGTAAAGTCAGTACCCCTCCTCCTAACATCCCTCACTCCTCAGAAAATATTGCTACCTCATTCAACACACACTTCACCCAAACCGTACTATCACTAGCTAAACAACACAACCCCCTCTCCCCTCCAACCCACACCTTCAACTAGTAATCTCCCCACTGCCTTCTCTTTTTCTCCTGTACCTACCTCCAACATAAAAAAACTCTTAACTCAACTTAAACCAACCAAATTAGCACCAGACAGCCTCCCAAGTGAATACCTACAAATCGCAGCTGATACTCTGGCCTACCCAATATCCATCTTAGGTTCATAGGTTCATAGGTTTATACTAGGCTATCTGCCCTAAGGCATTTATAAGCCTAGCCCAGAGTTTTTGTGGCTTACGCCACCCCTTATGTTAAAAATACTGTGCCCATTAGTTTGTTGTGCCTCTGGCCAGCAGTGACACAGAGATGATTCCCGGGGTAAACCTACGATCTCCCATCCACCGGTCAAGATTTCTCTTGAACAGAGCCAGCGAGGTGCTCTGCCTCACATGGACCGGGATTTTATTCCACAACATAGGGAGTCTCTGGGTGACAAATCTATCCCTCCAGCATGTCCTATTTATATCCGTGCTAAGCTTTAAGTCGCTTGCTCTAGTGGATCTGGTAGATTTGGATTTTTTGAGGTGGAGCATGTCCATTAATTCCGGGTTGGACATGGCCTTGTATGTCAGGCACAGGTCACCTCTGAGCAGATGGTATGCAACTGAATAGAGCTGGAGTTTCTTCAGTCTGGCAGCATATGACAGATTTTGGAGTCCCTTTATCCTTTTGGTGAGGAACTTTTGGGGTCTCTCCAATTGCTGCAGGGGTCGGGTGAGATACATCCCGAATGGGGCATTGTACTCAATCATTGGTCTGATAAGTGAAGAGTACAGGGAAACAATGACCTCACTTGATCTGGATGTGAATCCCTTCATGATCAGGTGGGCAATGTAGAAGGTTTTTCTAACCACTTTAGCAATGTGAGTGTCAAAAGAAAGGCCACTGTCAACCTGGGTCCCCAGGTCCCTGATAACCTCTTCTGTGCTTAGTGGATTGCCACCTATATGGTAGCTTGGGTTGCCTTGTTTTTCCCGAAGGGTATGACTATACATTTTTTGGCATTTAACTTCAGGCCATGGCTCTGGCACCAGCTATCAGTTTCCGTGAGACCCCTCTGAAGGATATCTGTGTCCGATGTACTTTCCACTATGGCTCCCAGTTTGCAGTCATCTGCAAACTTTGTCAGCCATAGTCCTCCTATGTTAGCCTGTACTTCTGAGTAGATGCCGAACAACAGGGGGCCAAGGACAGAGCCCTGTGGGACACCACTTGTGACCGGCTTGGAGTCTGACATGGCGCCAGCTACTCTAACCCTGTGGGTTCTGTCCTTATGCCAGTTTGCAACCCATCTTGTGACATATGGGTTTACATTTAAGCTGGTAAGTTTCTCTATAATACCCGAGTGGGGTATTGTGTCGAAAGCTTTTGCAAGGTCAAGGTAGGCTGTATGGACTGCCTTTCCCTCATCAATGGCCTTGGTGACTGTTTCGAAGAAGTCGACCAAGTTCAAAAGGCATGATCTGCCCTTGACAAAGCCAAACTGGGTCAGGTCCAATGTCTGCAAGTCCCCTATGTCTTTGTTTATGAGTTCCATTATGATCCTTTCCATAGCTTTGCAGACCAGGCTTGTTAAGCTTATGGGGCAGTAATTACCAGGGTCCGTAGAGGCACCGCCTTTGTGGAGTGGGACCACAGTTGCCGTACGCCACTCCTTGGGCACGTATCCTGAGGTAAGGCTAAGATTAAACAGCTGCCTTATGTGCAGGTTTAGTTCCTCATTGAGTTCGTGTAGCACAGAGCCGGGGACACCATCCGGTCCCATTGATGCTGTGTTTTTAGCTTTAGAGAGAGCAGCTTTCACCTGCGCATTGGAGATGTCTGGGAGGCTGCACTCCACTGGGATAGTTATCTCTCCTTTGGGGGGGAGAGAGGGGGTGAAGTTTGCACTGAACCTGTCTGCCAGTATGTTGGCAATGTCTGTGGGTTCAGTGATTTTTGTATCATTTTGGACTAATTCTGAGCATATCTGGGAGTTTCCACCCAGGTTTCTAACATAGCTGAAGAAGGCCTTATGATTGTCTTTTGAATCTATGGCAATTTTTCTCTCAAAGTTGGCCTTGGATGATTTTATGAGTGCTCATATTTTTTTACTAATAATGATCAAAGTGTCTTCTCTTTTATGGATTTTGCTCTATCATGTAACAGCTTTCTCCTCTTATTGTAAAGTTTGTTTATGGCTGGGGTCCACCAAACTGGACATTTGCCCTTGGTGGAAAGAGTCTTGGTTTTATTAGGGATTGCCTGATCCATGCAGTCCTGGAGGTGTTTGTAGAAGGCATTTGTAAGGGCTTCCGCAGCTTGGGTTGTGGTTTCCACTGGCTCGGGGGCCTTGAAGGATACCACACCAGTCTTGAGTAGTGTGAAGTTTGCTTTAGAAAAGTTCTTCACTGTGGTCTTTTTTGTTTGGGGTGAGGGCGGGATGTGGATATCCAGTGAGATTAGTTTATGATCTGATCTCACCAATGAGGGATATACTTCCGGTGTGGAGCATTTTGTCCCCATGTTTGTGATGATGAGGTCTAGTATATTTTCTCCTCTTGTGGGAACAGTGACTAGTTGTTCCATGGCATTTGAATTTATGAACTCCAGGAACCTTTGGGCTAGAAAGTTTGGGCTTGAGTAATGTTCCCAGTCTATATTCAGGTAATTGAAGTCACCCAATATAATGGTGTTTGGAGATACTTTTATACCCTCCAGTGTCTTCAGGAAGGCTGTGTGGGGTTCCTGAGTTTGAGAGGGTGGCCTGTAGCATGCTACAAATTGTAGAGCAGTTTTGCCTATGGTTAATTGCACCTGGATGGTTTCCGATGCTTCGTGCATTGCCACCAACCTGGAGGTGTGGGTATCCTTGATGAATATGGATACACCCATACACATCTTGATTAACCAATCTCTGTCAGAAAGTTACGTTCCCACACTGTGGAAAGTATCACATATAATTCCCCTCCACAAAGGCGGACCCTCCACAGAATTAACCAATTACTGCCCCATAGCTATTCTCTCTCCACTCTCCAAAATACTAGAGAGATGCATACACTCTCAGGTCTCAGACTACCTCCTTACTAACAGCCTCCTTTCCAGTACTCAGCATGGTTTCCGACCAAACCATAGCACCACCACTGCCTTACTCTCCTTTACTAACACTATCCTTCAGCATAAAAACAATGGCTATCTCTCCTCTGCTACTTTCCTAGACCTATCTAAAGCATTTGACATGGTCCCACACAAACAACTTATCTCTGTCCTCAATAACCTATCCTTCTCACAATCGGTCACCAACTGGTTTCAGAGTTACCTGTCTGACCGCCAACAATCTGTTGTATGGCAGAATGACATATCTCCCCAACTACCTGTCTCCATAGGGTTTCCCCAAGGATCTATCCTTGGACCCCTACTCTTCTTTGTTTACACCAATAATCTAGCCTCTGCCACCAAACATGCACACTCATACAATACGCAGATGACTCAACCATCATCTGCTCAGCCCAGTCCCTACCAAAACTGCAAAAAGTCACACAGTAAGCCTTTTCCTCTGTTGAAACATGGTTATCCGATGCCCGATTAATACTCAACCCAAACAAAACTAAACTACTCATCTTCCAACCCACCAAACATACTCAAAACAACTCTCACTTTAACATCACGGCAAAAGACAACACCACTATATACCCAACTGAACACACCAAATTGCTAGGAGTGGAAACAGACAATAAATTAAAATTTGACATTCACATATCCATGACTATAAAAAAAGTCCACAAAAAACTAGGAGCGTTATACAGAAATAAGCAATTTCTCACCAAAGCAGCAAAAATTTCAATAGCAAATTCCCACCTTATCTCCACCCTACTTTATGTCTCTCCAATATATACCAACCTAAGGCAATGTGATCTAAACAAGCTAGAGACCTGCTACAACAAAATCACCAAATTCGCCACAGGGGCATCCTACCGTAGTCACCACTGTCTCTCACTTGCTGAACTGGGCTGGCTTGAACTCCCTCACCTCCTTCAGTGGTATCAACTCTCACTCACCCACAAACTAGTAAACCATCAACTAAATGTCGCATCCCTCCAGAATCTACTCCAACCCTTTTGCACCACCAGACCACTAAGATCCAGCAGCAAAAGATCACTAAAGCCAATAACTCTGCTGGTGAAGCACTATTCTCTTGTGCCATAGCCAAATTATGGAACTCACTCCCACCCACAATTACCTCCATACCATCATGCACCCACTTCAAAACTTTACTAAAAGCGCACCTAAAAACATGCTGGCTATGCCCTTGCAACTCCCACTCTAATATCACCAACCCCATCTAACCACTACCTTTCTTTCCACTCCACTAACTACCTTGATTATAGCAAGCTCAGATGCTCATAAGCCTAGTACTTATTATACAGCACAAACTTCTTCTTCTTGTAGCATTTGTTAATGTCTGGTATGCACTTCACAGAAAAAGATTCTAGTTGTCTACTGATGTACTATGTTCTTCATCTGTAAATATGTCACTATCCCACCACCTAGTGGTAGCCATCATTAGCTGGTTTTTGGGAGCATGTATCACAGGGACAGGGAATCGCAAGTCCCCACAGTGATGCAGGTAGCCCATCCAACAACCAATGGATGGGTTTAGGACCTAAAAAAAAAATATATATATATATATATATATATATATATATATATATATATATATATATATATGTATATAGATATATATATATTATACCCTTTGCTAGGTTGCCATTGAGAACATAAGCTCTCTGAATGATGGCACCTCCAGAATGCTTTCAGAGTAGTGGCTCTGTGGAGCCATCAGTGCTAAAGAAAGAATGGACTCAAGTGTGATATGGGGAAACTTGATGATCAGTAACACGAACGGTGAAACCAAAAGAAAGGGCTCCACCCACCCACTAATCAGGCAACATATATAGTCCCTATTATACGCCCAAATTCCCACAAGCATGAACCTTGCAACATTGAGCAGGGAATATTAAACCCAGAAGCTTGAATGGCATGACTGATCATTGTGTGAGATCACGGTGCAATAGAGATTGGGGTTTTGCTCATTTCCCCACTGTGATACGAGTTTGTAGTTACAATTAGCAGGGAATGATGGGGGGGTGCAGAGGGACTTGCTCCACTGCAAAAAAGAAGGCCTTGTGTTTGTAGTTTGTTGATCGAGGTTCTGAGTTTTTGATATTCCTGGCTCGATCTTGTGAAACTTTGAGTGTGTGTGTGTGTGTGTGTGTGTGTGTGTGTGTGTGTGTGTGTGTGTGTGTGTGTGTGTGTATATATATATATATATATATATATATATATGTGTGTGTGTGTGTGTATATATATATATATATATATATATGTGTGTGTGTGTGTGTGTGTGTGTGTGTGTACATTCACACACACACACACACACACACAAAAGCACATAATATATATATATATATATATATATATATATATATATATATATATATATATATATATATATATATATATATATATATATATATATATATATATATATATATATATATATATATATATATATATTATATTATATTATATATATATGTGTGTGTGTGTGTATGTCTATGTATATATAAATACAGGGTTGGCCAAAAAATGGAAATTTCTTAGTTGTTTCTTTGATGATTTTCAGTATGGCTTTTTCAGAAACTCAATAAATCATTTCAGTTTGCTAATTCTTTAAGAAAAAGCTGTTTAGCATGAAATTACTACATGTTACTTACCCACTTAAAGAGAAACAATGTCATAATGATAAGGCTCCATAGTCTTAAAAATGGGTAAATTGGCTGACTTAATGCCAAGAAAGTGTGTAAAAGCTGAGATTCTGCTCAAAGAAGGTATTCCTGAATCAGAAATTACCAAGAAAGTCAGAGTTAGTCAGTCATCTGTCAGCCAAATTCAGAAGAAACTGAATACTGGTGAAGGGCTATCACCCAGTCGCTGAAGGTCCACAGCTGCTCAGCATGATTTGTATCTGATCAGAGGATGCCATAAGGATCGCAAGGCATCAAGTAGACAGCTGCAGGGGATGCTGGAACAACAGGGTGTTACAGAGAGCTCCAGAACTGTTCAATGGAGACTTCTGGACACTGAGTTTTGAGCTTGGCAACCTTTGAAGAAACAGAGATTGTCCAACCAAATAAAGGCAAAAAGATTGCGCTGGGTGAAAGAGTTTCAAAACTGGTCAGAAGAAGATTTGAAATGGGTTGTTTTCAGTGATGAAGAGTAGAAAAGAAAAATCAGTAATAAACTTTTTACAGACAGTTAAACGTATAACTGAAGAAGCCAAGCCAGAATTGGTCTTTCCCTACAAACACCTTCTCTCAGAATGCACTCTGCTAGCCGTTGCTTCTGTGTACTAGCCCCAAATCCATGGCAGCCACTTCCTCCTGATTTAACTGATCACACAAACTACTTCCTCTTCAGGTCACAGTGCAAACAACATTTATTAAAACAGTTTAAATGCTTTTGTCCATATAGCTCTCAACCTTCCATCGCCAAAATGAGGAACACTCGCCTTCATAATGTGGAACAAATGGGCAAAATGTGGAACACATACTAATGGCTTACTAACAACTTCAACTACGAAGGTCATAGGATGGTTAAAATATGCTGGCTTTACTTATAAAGAAGATCCTTTAATGAATTAATATGATTAATTTCTATTTACCATGGATTTCACTTAAAAAAATCCTAACACTGAATGTGTGACAGACTTTTTCAATGTGGAACATTTAGGAATTTCGAGGAACATGAACTTTTTAAGGGCCCAAATGAGGTACGGTCCTCGTAATGAGGTACACTTGAGAGGTACCTAAACCAATATCTCCAGCTGCATAGTACCTTTACCTCCCACATACCTGATCCATGTGATAATTCACTCATTCTAAACTGTGATTCCCTTTCTCATATTATTACTGCTCTGAACAAGCTACACATAATCTGGTCCCCTCTTTCATCTTACTTGTCTCCATGTCTTTCCTAACTTAACAACTGCTGCGCATTTCTCCTTCATTACTTCACCTGCTACTTTAAAGCTATTCTCCCATGTTTTATTCTGCCTGTGAAACTGTGCATGTGCTTTGTTAGATCTTCTGTGTGTATATTGCTTCTCAGATATTCTATGCATACTCATAAATGTAAGCCACTGTTATTTGTATACTTTACATTGTTTTGTTACACTTTGATGTAATCCAGGCTGAGCTGTACCTTCTTATTGTTTGATCAGTGTTGTACCCCAGTAAACAAATTTAAATAAATAAATCACTTGGGAGCTTTTCTCCCCAGGCCTCCACTAAAAACAGGCTACTTGCCCAGTCGGACACTACGCAGTAATCAAATATAAATAAATAAATAAATAAATGATGGATGGTACTTTTGTCCTTTTTTATGTGATTGCTGTATTGTTTTCTTCTTTTTATATTCTTACCTGTTAGTATTGGATGATCCCATGTAATTATAACTTTTTCATTTTCAGTACCTCTTTGTGATTCACCTTTCTGTGTTGCTCAGCTACCTGCACTGGGTGATGAAACCCCTTTTCAGTGGAGGCCAGGGGAGAAGAGCTCTGCATATATTTTTAATACTCCCTTCAATTCTTTTGCTAGTCAGCATTTTTGTGGTAGTACTTGATATGTTATTAGTTTATCTGCATAGTACTATATTCTGTTTATTTCTGATATTACATAAAGCTTTTTTAATTGTCTTGATTACTATGTTCATCTGTTTTATCAGACATCTAACACTTTAGGTCTTAATTTACTTCCTGTATTCTCTTTCTTTCATCTGTCTTAATATGCCTGCCCATTTCTATTGTCTCAAGAAGATCTTCCCTTAGATCAGTTTCTTCTTGTACGAAAGTGCTCTCTTTAATTTCAATTAACTCTCCTGTAGAAGGTTGCAGTATTTTACTCTAGGGCACAGGTCCCACAAATGAGCTGATTTTTGACACATCCACACCTCTATGCTCTTAAAGGTCAGCCCTTCTCTGTTTATTGTGCATGTACAGTGAGCCCTGATGAATGCAGCCAGGCAGGTGTGCATGATGAGCAGCTCATTAAATAACCTGATTATGGCCACAGCTGGGATTGCAGAAAGATCGTATAAAAGTATGACTTAACCGCAGGGAAGTACTACCAGCAGTAATGTTTATCTTTCAAGCCTTGCTAGTGCTCTGTGCGATCACATGTCCACAGTTTCAGCAAGACAAAGAAGTTATGTGGCAGCCTTACAGGGTCATGAACTTGTAGAAGGTACTAAGAGAATTAAGATGAAGTTAGGAGGGTAGACTAGGTAGTAGGACTGTACAAGCAAACATGTAACATAGACAAAACTTCAAAGGGACATGGTGGCACAATCAGGAATGTGGAAAACAATGAATAAGGGTCATCAAGCATACAGAGGAAAGACAGTGGCACTGCTAGGGGTGAAGGTGAGCATGGCATTTAGTGACACCAGTGGTTACGATGCTGCTGCTGGCAGTGATGTCCTAGCCACTAGTGATGGTGTGATAAGTCTGGATGGTGGCAGAGGTTCTGGTCTGGATGACTCTGCATATAAATGTCATATAACTGAAGATAAGAAACATAAACTAACACATACATGAGTGGGAGAAAGTACAAACAAGTTAACCAAATGCAGACACAACATAAGCAGAGCGTGGCAACTTTACGTGTTCTATAATGTAAATGCAAGACACAACTTCCCTCCTTTACCAATGGCGTGCATATATGCAACTCGTATGTGAGTTTGACCTATAAATGTCATTATTTCGCATGTGTAAAACACTTCATTTACAAGCTGAGCTGCAGTGGCAGCGTGACTAAAGGTTTCAGGAAAACACACACCAGTTTATTGTCACATACTCTAAGAATGAGAAAATAAAAGAGCCAAAAAGCATATGACCTTGTGGGAAACTAAAACTTCATTTATAGATGGAGCTACAGCAATAGTGAGAAAAAAGACTTTAGCAAAACACAGTATTTGGGTGTCACACACTCACAGAAGGAAAGAATAAGAGATTCAGCAATGGTTTGCAGGTGTACTGTGCATGCAAATTGGAGGAATCAGAAACAATAATGAGTTGAGCTCTAATTAGCATAATCATTGCGTCCAGTCTAGTGAATATGCATAATATAAATGTGACACCAAACACAGCCTCATCATGCTATGGAAGAAACTGTACAGCAGCCAAGCCTGAAAACTACAAAATACTTCAGATACAGAAGATTTGGACTAGCAAACCAAAGCCATGCTTGTATAAGCAAGTGCTCCATTTTAAAACTTCATGTTTTTAAGTATTGCTGCTTTTTTATGCTATTGAACAAGCTGACATAGTAAGAAATAGGTTTGTCAGTATTTATAAGTATAATTTTGGGAAGGTGTATAGAGTGGCAGAGTGCAAGGCTAAAGTACTTGGTTGGGCTGCAGGAATGTTAGTCAGAATGGGAAACACACCCATCAACACATACTCAGAGCATCCAACACATACTCACACATATAAATCAATCAGAAACCTTGCCCACTTTAACCAAGAGACATTCAAAAACTACCCTTCAAGCTCATAATTGGTCCCCATTAAAAACACTACCCCTAGATGATGCTGCACAATACTTTAGCAACATCTTCTTGAACACACTAAATAGCCTAGCACCACTCCGTACCAAACGCTCAAAACCCAACCATGTCCCCTGGCTAACAAAGCATACCAAACAAACCTTCTTTGCCAGAGACAAAGCTTGGAAAATTAGGAAAAAATGCAGGACCTTAGAAAATTAACTAATCTACAAAAAACGTAGAAATGCCTCAACAAAAATTATCATAACTGATAAGCAAGCCTATTTGTCCTCTAAACTCTCCTCCCAAAATACAACCCCTTAAAAATTCTGGAAATACATATCCTCTCCACTGAATCCAGGTAACAATCAAAATCCATCACCCGCTCCTGAAAAAACCCTCTCCATATAGCCCATATATTCAATAACCACTTTATTGACACCATCCAACAATTAATCAAAGACTCACCCTCTAAAATAAATGCCATCTCTAGTTCTACCACCACAGACCCACTATCCCTCATAAATACTTTACTAGTTAATTCATCTTTCTCACTCCAACCTCTGCCTACATTCCTAGTTCAAAAATTACTAAACAAATTAAAACCCTGATCACTTTCTGCCAATAACCTACCACCAAAATACTTATAACTAGCAGACAAGGCTATAGCTTACCTAGTTAGCATTTTTATTAACCACTCTATCACTGAATCATATGTCCCCCTACTCTGGAAAAAATCCATTATTACCTCACTTCACAAATAAGGTAATTACCATGATCTCACAAACTACTGACCCATCTCCATCCTCTCCCCACTATCCAAAATCCTAGAAAAATGTATTCAGACCCAACTACTCAATCACCTCATCAATAATAACCTCTTATCTCCCACACAACATGGCTTCCACCCAGGACATAGTACAACCTCAGCTTTACTCTCCTTTACTGAATAAAGCTCTTGATGCTGGCCTACCCACTTCTGTACTCCTGCTAGACATCTCAAAAGTTTTCAACACAGTATCTCACCCTAAGCTTTTCCAACAACTGGACAAACTGGGTTGTTTTCAAAGGGTAACAATCTGGTTGTCCTCTTACCTAAACAAAAGACAGCAATTAGTTAGATGGCAAAACCAACAATCTGATTACCTGGCAAACAACACAGATGTTCCACAGGGATCCATTTTAGGACCACTACTCTTCAATATATTCGTTAATGATCCAAATAAATCCTAACATCAAAGCATACTAATTCAATATGCAGATGATTTAACTATGATCTCATTCTCCAATAATTTCTCTAACCTCCAAAAAAATCACCCAAGATGCCTTCTCCTCTATAAAAACATGGCTAAATGACTCAACTAATGCTTAACCCCAAAAAAACTAAACTGCTATTATTCTCATCAAAACCTCCAACTACAGAATTCAAAATTTTCTCTCATAACAAAACTGAAATAGAACAGGCACAATCCGCAAAACCTCTAGGAATTACTACCGACAACAAACTCTCTTTCGAACAACACATTCTCAATACAGTAAAGAAAATCCATTTCAAACATGGCAAACTATACTGACTCAAATGTTACCTTGATAAACAAACTACGATCAAATTAGGTAACACCCTGCTTATAGGTTCATAGGTTCATACTAGGCTATCTGCCCTGGGGCAATTATAAGGCTAGCCCGGTTCTGTATGGCTTACGCCACCCCTTGATTTGAGTATACTGTGCCCTTTTAAGGTTTAGTTTACTGTGCCTCTGTCTAATAGTGACACGGGAGTAATCCCTGGGACAAACTTACGATCCCCCATCTTCTATCGAGATTCTTCTTGAAGAGATTCAGTGAGGTGCTCTGCCTCACATGAACTGGAATTCTATTCCAGAGCGAAGGGAGCCTCTGGGTTATGAACCTGTCCCTCCAGCAAGTTCTATTTATTTCTGTGCTGAGGTTCAAGTCCCTCGAGCGTGTGGCTCTAAGGGATTTAGATTTACTGAGGTGGAGCATGTCCATTAATTATGGATTTGACATAGCTTTGTATGTCAGGCATAGATCGCCTCAAAGTAGGCGGTATGCAACTGAGTAGAGCTGGAGTTTTTTTAACCGAGCAGCATATGGCATCTGTTTTGAGACCCTTGATCCTCTTGGTGAGATACTTTTGGGGTCTTTCTAATTGCTGCAGGTGTCGGATAAGGTACATCCCAAAAGGGGCATTGTATTCTATGATGGGCCTGATGAGGGATGAATAAAGGGGCACGATTACCTCTCTTGATCTAGATGTGAAACCCTTCGTGATGAGGTGGGCTATGTAGAAGGTCTTTCTAACCACTTTGGCAATGTGGTTTTCAAAGGAGAGATTGCTATCAACTTGGGTCCCCAGGTCCCTAATAACTTTCTCTGTACTTAATGGGTTACCGCCTATGTGGTAATTTGTGGGCACATTGTTTTTGCCAAAGGGTATGACTATACATTTTTTGGCATTTAGCTTTAAACCATGGCACTGGCATCAGTTATCTGTCTCTGTGAGACCTTTTTGAAGGATGTTTGTGTCAGCTGGAGAGTTGATTATGGCGCCCAGTTTGCAGTCGTCTGTGAACTTGGTGAGCCATAGTCCTCCCACGTTTGCATGTACCTCGGAAAAGTATATACCGAACAAGAGTGGTCCCAGGACAGAACCCTGTGGGATGCCACTTGTGACCGGTTTCGAGTCTGACATGGCTCCAGCAACTTTCACTCTGTGGGTTCTGTCTTTGAGCCAGTTTGCGACCCATCTTGTGACATAGGAGTTTATATTTAAGCTGGATAGCTTATCTATGATGCCCGAGTGGGGTATTGTGTCAAATGCCTTTGCAAGGTCCAGATAGGCTGTGTGAACTACCTTCCCTTCATCTATGGCTTTGGTGACTGTTTTGAAGAAGTCAACCAGGTTCAAAAGGCAGGATCTGCCCTTGACAAAGCCGAACTGGGTAGGATCTAGTGTCTGTAGGTCCCCAATGTCTTTGTTTATGAGCTCCATGATGATTCTCTCCATAGCCTTGCAGACTAAGCTAGTCAGGCTTATGGGGCAATAGTTTCCAGGGTCCGTAGAGGCTCCACTTTTGTGGAGTGGGACCACTGTTGCTGTACGCCATTCTGTGGGCACATATCCTGTAGTGAGGCTGAGATTGTATAGCTGTTTTATTTGAGGGATTAGTTCCTCTTGGAGTGCATGTAGGACGCAACCTGGGACGCCATCTGGTCCCATGGAAGCAGTGTTTTTTGCCTTGGAGAGGGCAGCCTTCACCTGAGCATCAGAGATGTTTGGGAGGCAGCCCTCTGCCGGGATAGATACTTGCTCTTTTGGGGGAGGGAGAAGTTTGCACTGAACCTGTCTGCCAGGATATTGGCAATGTCTGTGGGTTCAGTGTATTTTTTGTCATTTAGAATCAACTCAGAACAAGTCTGGGAGTTGCATCCCAGGTTTCTAACATAACTGAAAAAGGCCTTATGATTGTCTTTGGTGTCCTGTGCAATTTTTCTCTCGAAGCTGGCCTTGGAGGATTTTATGAGGGATCGTAATTTTTTGCTAGTACTGATCAGAGATGCCTTCCCTATTAGGGATTTTGCTCTATCATGTAGTAGCTTCCTCCTTCTGTTGTACAGTTTATTTATGTCAGGGGTCCACCAGACTGGACGCCTGCCTTTGGATGATTGGGTCTTGGTTTTGTTTGGGATAGCATATTCCATGCATTCCTGGAGATGTCCGTAGAATGTGTTTATATAGGATTCTGCAGTTTGGGCCATAATTTCCACTGGCCCTGGGGCCTTGAAAGATTCCACTTCGGTTTTGAGAAGTGAGAAGTTCACTTTTGAGAAGTTTTTCACTGTGGTTTTCTGGGCTGGGGGTGGGGTCGGGATGTGGACATCCAGTGAGATTAATTTATGGTCTGATCTTACCAATGAGGGATATACTTCTGGTGTGGAGCATAGAGTCCCTATGTTGGTAATGATCAGGTCTAGTATGTTGTCCCCTCTTGTGGGAGTGGTGACTAGTTGTTCCATAGCATTTGAGTTTATAATTTCCAGGAACCTTTGGGCTAAGGTTCTGGGGCTTGAGTAGTGCTCCCAGTCAATGTTTGGGTAGTTGAAGTCACCCAATATAATGGTGTTCGGAGAGATCTTCATGTTCTCCAATGTTTTCAGGAAAGCCGAGTGGGATTCCTGACTTTGAGAGGGTGGTCTGTAGGATGCTATAAACTGAAAAGCAGTTTTGCCCACTGTTAGTTGCACATGGATGGTCTCCAATACTTCGTGCAATGCCACCAACCTGGAGGTGTGGATATCCTTGATAAATATGGAAACTCCCCCTCCTTTTGTGGTTCGGTCCGGATTTTGGGGCCGAAAAGCATAATATGAGGTATAGCCTGGCAGTCCTGGGGTGCTCTCTCGAGCCTTGAACCAGGTTTCTGTCACTGCACAGATATCGATGTTCTCCATACTGAAGAGAGCTTTGAGTGCGTGCAGCTTGAGGTTAAGACTTCTGGCATTTAGCAGCATTACCCTTAGTTTCTTGTTCCTTGTGCTGTCTATGGGGGTGGGTTTGACTTTTGAGCCTTGCCTAAAAAAGGCACTATGGGGGTGGCAAGAGCCTTTGCCAATATCCAAAAGCCCAGTGGTGACAGGTGTAAGCCGTCCCTAGCGAATCAACGTGGCTTGTCGAGCATGCCATCCCTGGCTGACAGACACTGGATCCCCTTTGAATGACACCAAAATTTTAGTCAATTGTTAAAACCGATCATTTTGTCTTTGTACTGTGGCATCATTCTAGGTGAGGGTAAGATGCTGCTCAAGGTCAGGGTCATACCAGCCTGGGCTACATGATCAGAGAGCTCCTCTATGTCTCTTTTCATGTAGTCCAGGGAGGTACATCTCAGGTCATTCACACCAGCATGTACAATGACTGAGTCATATTTGTATTTGCTTTGGAGTGACCTGAGTGATTGCATTATGTGGCGGATCCTAGCACCCGACAGGCAGCTCACCGTGACCTTCTCTTTATTCAGCCTGGTGAGCGGGACGGCAGTGTATCTGACAATAGAGTCACCTATTACAAGAGTATCAGGTGTGTTATTCAGCCTTAAGGGCTGTGGCTGCTTGGCACACTGACTTTGTGGGTTATGTGTTGTGTGTGTTTTGTTTTGAGGTAGCGTTTGCTTGGATGTCTGCTTTGGAGGTCTCTGTTGCTTAGGTAGATTTTTATTTAGAGCCTCCGAGTATGTTTTTGTGTATTTATGTGTTTGGTTCGCTGATGTGGTGGGACTATGTGATACTGGAATTGTGTTGTGTGAGGTTACCTTCTCCTCCTGACTGGTTACACCAGTTTTGAGATGAGAGAGCTCAGCCTCCAGTTTGGCTAAATAGTTGCATCTCTCACATATATTTGAACCTGTTTGGAGGAGGAGAGGGTTGTCCGTGTACATGAGACAGTTGTAACATTGCCTCAAAATTCCCAGATTCACCAGCTGGACTGGAGAGGAAGCCATTGACTGACCTTTGGACATGCTAGAGTAATATAGGGAAACTGAATTTAAGATGGACCAATAGAGGACAGGGTAATCGTAGAGAGTATAAGAGTAAGTAGTGCTTATGGTTTAATAGTGCTAACTTGTAGGATTACTTAATTGGACCAGTGAAGGGCCTTAGAATGAGAATATGGTGTTTAAATTGAGCGATAGAGCAGTTCTAAGGGAAAAAGTGAAGAGCAGACTTTGTGGAGCCAGGAATAGTTTAAACCCAATTAGATGGCGCTGCCAGCTGTTGTGCTATGCACAAAAACACGCAAAACCGCTCAAAAGAGGGTTTTAAGAGAGGAAGATGAAGGAGTTTTGGAATTGACCCAAAATGGCCAATAAAACTACAGTTTCAAGTCAGTAACCACTCCCACAGGGGAAGGCAGGCTGCTCAATGTTTTTCACTGTCACTGATCAACAGAGAGACTTCCCTTTAGCCCAAGCAAAAAATGGCCTCACAGAAACTTACAAACAGTTCAAGAACAGCAAGCCTGTAACTGAACTTTTTTAAATCTCAGAAAAGTGGGCAAAAAGCAAGATTTTTTTGTTTTTGTTTTTCAGAGATAGCAGAGGTTCACAAGTATCAACAAGTTTTAACAGTGCAGTAAATGACCCCACACAAGAGTGCTAGGCCAAAGACAGATAAAATGCAAGTTTTGAGAAAAAAACGATTTTAAAAATAAGTGCAAACAGGAAATTCAGTAAACAGCTCTAGGTTGTGCTCTAAATACAGTTACTAATGCAGAAATTAAGTTTAACAAGCCAGAAAATGCTCAAAATAGGCGTCTTTGCAGAAAAACTTAGCAAATAAACAGAGGAAAAATACTTAAAATCTCAAAAGTGGCTCCTTTCTTCTCTCAGCGTTTTCTGCTCTTGGTGGGTGCTTCACCAACAGCCAACAAGCCTGAAAAGATGCCAAAACCACGAGGCAACCAGGTTTTAAGAGAGGAAGATGAAGGAGTTTTGGAATTGACCCAAAATGGCCAATAAAAACTACAGTTTCAAGTCAGTAACCACTCCCACAGGGGCAGGCAGGCTGCTCAATGTTTTTCACTGCCACTGATCAACAGAGAGACTTCCCTTTAGCCCAAGCAGAAAAATGGCCTCACAGAAACATACAAACAGTTCAAGAACAGCAACCCTGTAACTGAACTTTTTTAAATCTCAGAAAAGTGGGAAAAAAGTAAGATTTTTTTTTTGTTTTTTTGTTTTTTCAGAGATAGCAGAGGTTCACAAGTATCAACAAGTTATAACAGTGCAGTAAATGACCCCACACAAGAGTGCTAGGCCAAAGACAGATAAAATGCAAGTTTTGAGAAAACAACTATTTTAAAAATAAGTGCAAACAGGAAATTCAGTAAACAGCTCTAGGTTGTGCTCTAAATACAGTTACTAATGCAGAAATCAAGTTTAACAAGCCAGAAAATGCTCAAAATAGGCGGCTATGCAGAAAAACTTAGCAAATAAATAGAGGAAAAATACTTAAAATCTCAAAAGTGGCTCCTTTCTTCTCTCAGCGTTTTCTCCTCTTGGTGTGTGCTTCGCCAACAGCCAACAAGCCTTTACAAGCCCTTACATACGGGAGCCCCATATTCACCAATCTCCATACATCACTCAATAATAACCTACAACAATGCTACTACAAGATAGCAAAATTTGCATCTAACTTGCCTAACCACTCACACCATTACAGCGCTCTCTCAAACTTATCCTGACTAGAATTTCACCACTATCTCCAGTTTAGTCAATTGACTACTGCCCGTAAGTTACTTTTCCAACCGGATAAATGCCCAGCTCTCCAATCAATCCTGCACATATACACCCCCAATCGAACCCTCCGCTCTTCAGAGAAAACCCTTCTAAGCATAGCTAAACCCAATAAGAGAGCAGGACAGTGCTGTATTCGTATAACATAGCCAAACTCTGGAATACCCTTCCCTCTTCCATTACTCAACTAGAATCCCTGAAGTCCATTAAAGCTGCACTAAAAAACCTACTTTTTACATAATCCCAGCTGTACATATGGTATACAATGTAAGCCCCCTTAATCCCGTAACTTATGCAACTATATTCTTCCTTTCTAATACCTCTGATATTTTCAATCGACTCCTTTGACTAAAATGTTATTATTGCACATCACTACTTGCTTCCTCTGCAATACAGCTGACCTGCAATATGATGCATGTATAGTAACTTGTATAACATATGCTTTGCAATTATGTGGTTCTGTAATAGTGGTTTGTCTTAACTGTGGAGCCTTTCTCCCAGATTTGTACTTTTCTACTGTATTGCTTTGTTGTTTGTATAAATATGGAGCTTTTCTCCCTGGGCCTCCACTGAAAATGGGTTTGTTTGCCCAGTGGACTTTCCTGGTCAACAAATGCCAATAAATAAATAAATACTCAGAGCCTCCTTTGACAGGCCTGAGGGCATGTGAGATCCGATGTGATTAGGCAGCCTGTAGGAGATGCAGAAGTGTGAGTGACCCTGAGAGAGGACCCAGTTCAATGCAGTCTTACTGGGCTTCTACTACCACTGTCAATATATGAATAAGGCTGTGGGACCTTTCACCATGGTGCCTTGCATATCTTTGTTTGTTAATATATAAATATATGTGATTTGTGAAACTAGTTTTTACTTTGAAAAAAAAAAACAATTAGCATCATCTTTGTCAGTAACATGCCATGGGTATTGCTTTGTGGGGAGCATGTTCTCAGTAGAGTTATGTACCTGACATTCATTAAAGTATTTGGATACATATATATAACTGTTAGGCACACAAACAGGATATGGCCTGGCTGTAGACTAATGTTGTCAGTATTGTTCAGGCACTTCCAGGAACAAAACCTGCAGTTCCACTATTTTCCATATCTACAAAACAATGCCTAAAAACAGGGAAAGCAGAGGCGCGTTGCTGACTCTAAGCCTTTTGCAAAAAAATCCACCTGTAAGCCAAAGTTCTCTGGTGGGTAAAATAACTTATTACTCCGGGCCCTGTGTCTCCATCAACAGCTGCTCTCTGTTTGGCATGCAGCTCACCAGGCCTAGTGGAAACATGTCTGGGATGATGTTGTGGCAGATATCAATGAGTTTGGGGCCACAACCACAGTTATGATATGATGTGCTGCAGGACCAGTGACATCATATGTACTGCCCAACAAGGAGCTCTACTATTGGCATAGGAAAGCAGGTCAGTGCATGGTTGATGCCAAGTGTACTACTCTCTGGTAGGTGGATGAGTTCCTAGCATCTCTCACAGAGGCAGTAGCACCTCAACAGAATTCCATAGTCTGGTGCTGGATGTTGGACTAGAGCTGGACTGCCCACAGAGACAATCTACTGGAGATACCCCTGGTACATAAGCCTTTTTTTCTTTGTAAGAATACCTGTAAGTGTTCTGCACCTCTCAGTCATTGTCCAAATCATTAAAGCTGTCTGATTTATGATATACAGGTACATCAGGGATTCACCATCCACAGCCATGTGCATAAGATATGTAATTAAATTATTTATTGTGATTATGTTAATATTCATAAAACTCAGTTGTATTTATATGTCTGGTGATGGGTCATACTTACACATGATGTTTTGTGCTCTGGTTTATTTGCAAGTGAATTTTTTATCCAGCACCTGCACTGTGGAACCATTTCTGCCACAGACATGGCAGAGATAATGAGGGTGATGCAGGGGTGTATATCATGACCTATGTGCATGTCCCATATGTGTGATTTCTAGGATAAATTCAGTCACATACTGGAATGAGCTGCCAGGGGTGAGGGGTCATCCATGAATCTGGTCCTCTGCTATATTCACAGATGGTAGCTGTTGTCACCTGATGAGCAGGATCCCACTATAACAGTGTTAAATATCCACAGTTATGTCTGTTGTGGAGGTGCTAATATCCAGGACAGAATGTTTCGTGGTTGCGGCATTTGCCATAGTGGTTCATCTCATAATTGCTCACAATCATGCAGCACACCAGTATCTAGCCAGAGTCTTGGAGCATCCAGTACATTTCTTGGTTCATGGTGGGTCTGATGAAAGTCTGTTTTTTTGCGTACTGGGCCAACCTTGCATGATGAGAGGGGGCGACTTTACAATGAAATTACTGAGTTTGGAAAGTATGATGATCATTAATTATAGGAAACTATTTCCAAAAGGTCTTAATCTTGAAGTGAATTTGAATATTTAAAATATGTAACATAATAACTGCATTTTGGATCCAGATATATTTTTTCAGGTACATGAACATTTTGTAACTGATGAAGCATTTGGAAAAATAGGAATTGTTTGTGTAGGGAATATTGTAATTGTATTTAAATTATTGTACTGATTTTATAAGGTCACATGCACTTTATAGTATTGTATGCATTTCATCATTAAATGTATTTTGAATGCAGTTAAAAATAATTACAGATGTAATATTTCAACCAATCAGCGGGGGGCAATGATGTATAAATGGAGTTCTATCAGTTTGTAATTTATCCTTGAATGCAAAATGCAGAGGTACCTGATGTGTTTAAATATAAAGTGATTAAGCTCCAGTAGAGTGTGTCTCGTTATTTGCTTTTTTTTTTTTTCTGAGTGGAATCATTCATTGTTATTAGTCATCTCATTATTGGATGGCACAGTGGTGCAGCGGTAGCATTGTCACCTCCCAGCAAGAGGTTCTCTAGTTTGATTCTCGGCAGGGGTGCCTTCTGTGTTGAGTCTGCACATCCTCCCTGTGTTTGTTTGGGTTTCCTCCAGGTGCTTCAGTTTCCTCCCACTTTACAAAGACATGCATCTGGAGCATTTCTCCATGGGCCTCCATTGAAAATTGGCTCATTCCAAGTTGGACTTTCCAGGTTAAAAAATGTAAAATAAAATAAATAATCTCCTGATAGAGCCAACTCTCACAGCTGGGGGCATGCACTGTAAGCTGAGACCTCTGCTAAGCATGCCTGGCACCTGTCCAGTGTATCTCCTGGTAGAGTCAGATCTCACAGCTGAGGGCATGCATTGGATGCTGAAACCTCTGTCAAGCATGCCATGCTGCCTGGTAGGGCCAGATGTCATGGCTGGGGGGCATGATGCACAGTGTGGCAAGCCTATGCATGGGTAGGCACAGCCTGGTGTTGGTTTTCAATGTGTCATTTTTCTGTTAGTGTATCGGCTTTAATCTTGTCTACAATGTACTGAAACTACATACACGCCACTGCCTCTTTGCTAGTGCCACAAAGCATATTATGCCCTCCTCCATCAGGCAAGGCATGACTAGCCCTTGCTACTGGCTCCTCGTCTGACTCAGCCTCTACTGCTTGATGTGCTGGGGATGCCTTCTGTCGTAACTGTGCATCATGAAGTAACATTTTCTAAAGTAAGAGATGCACACACTGACACCATTTTTGCACACATGCCAGAGTCATGCTGCAGGGCACCACTGCTTTAATCCAGACAGAGAAAGAGTGCCTTCATCAGTCCAAACACATGTTCAGTATTGTTTTTCTGAGAATGGGCATGATTGGACCTAAGGTCTGTTGGAATTTGTGGATTTCTTATGGGTGTCATGAGTCAGGATTCCAAGGCATATCCAGCATCAGCAACAAGAAGTCACCCCTCACAATCTGTAAGTACAGATCACAGGTGTGTCATGTGTGAGAGTCATGGTAACTGCTTGGGTGGCCTACACATATGTTGTAGATGATAGCCTGTGCATTACTGACTATCTGGCAGTTAGTAGAGTGATACCGTTTGTGATTCCTTCCCAGTTCACCAGGTGGGGCCTTTATTTTAATGTGGTTACAGTCTATGGCCTCCAGAGCTTCAGGGAAAAAGGCTTTAGCATTGAAATCCTGAATGTTTTTGGGTCTCTTCTGTGAGTTAAGTGGGAACCACACATGCTTCCCCCACATGCTGAAAGATGGCATTAAGAAGCTGATGAATTATTCTTGAGGCAGATATCTAAAATACTCCCACTGTGTCCCTAGCAAGTCACTGAAAGGTCCCTGAAGCTAATAATCATAAAGCCACACAACTGAGTTAGGTGCTCCATGACCACTGAGGGGCTGCAGATGAGGTTGACACACGTCCACATTTTCTTGGATGGTCTCCCAATCTACATGGTGCAGTCCACAATGTTAGTATCTTGGAGTCCATGAAACGTTAAGTAAAGTCAGACGACCTGGCATAACAGAGGCAATAAGAGCTTTTTACGGATACACATTTACTAATATAGCAGCACCCATTAACGTGATTTCCTTACTGTCACTGGTAGAGCACCATGTATTATAATCATTTCACCCTCCTTGTAGCGACAGCTGTGCCTTGATATAGATGCACCCCCAAATTTTAATAAGTCCAAACTAAGGCCCAGAAAGCATGTGTGGCTAGTAGTGTCCAAGGGAGTGAATTTAGCTTGCAGTGGAAGAAAAACAAGAAGTAATTGAGGTAAAGGTGTTTTGCTAACTGGAAATACCCAGAATTTATAGTGATCCAGGTAAAATACACATGTGGAAGGACTAACCAGAATAAGGACCATATCTAGTAGAGGTCATAAGAAAGAGTTATAGCTAAACTGCAAGCAAACTGCAGTCCCCTAACGGGGGCTGTGTTTTGTTGGTGTATTAAACTTCAGGGAAGCTGTGTCAAAACAGTGGGTGTATCCTACAGGTGTACTTTGTTGAAAGAAAACACCCAATTAACAAAGAATGTTAGCAATGTAGATTTTATTTTAAAAATAATAGAGTCCAAAGGCTGTATTCATTATGTGCCTTTCATTATGATGATCTATACTGTATATCTACAGCAAACTAATGTTTTGAAGGAAATGTTGTTAAAAAGAGGTTACCCTCAAGGTTTTTCTAAACAACATTCTACAGGAAGTTGTTGATAAAAGACGGAGGGGTCATTTCTCTCCATTGTTAGGTGACACAAGGGGTCTACAGGCCAATAGCAAAAGTACGGTTAATACCATGTTTACAAAATCTGCTATTTTCAGTTATAATAACCAGTTTAACGAAGTCAGGGAAACATTACAGTGCAATTGGAATCTGTTTGGCACCAGCCACGACTTTTTGCAGATGATGGGGAAAAGAACCAGAATTGTATACAAAAAGGACACCACTATAAAAAATATGTTAGAGAGGTTAAAAAAGGACAATGAGCAGGAGGGACGAATGACAAAGTGTGGCTTTTGCCTACAGTGTAAATATATGATTGAAGGGAAAGAGGTAGAAATACCTAATTATGGTAAATATGTGCTTAAAAAGAAATTTTCCTATAGTAGCAAGGCAGTAGTATATCTTGCCTTGTGTTCAAAGTGTTCAGGGTTTTACATTGGGAAGACCATTAATGCCCTTAGAAGCAGAGTTTATCAACACTATTATGATATCAGTAAACGTGAAACCAAAAATGCCTTAGCTATGCACATTTTGAATAATGACGGTCATGATTTTAAATTTATTGTCTTATAGTAGGTAGTATTAGGGGACAGAGGAGGGCTCCTGAATGATTTTTTAGAATTGAGTGAACTTAGATGGCAAATTAGATCTAGTGCCACAGAACCACCTGGGTTGAACAGTACCATTTCTGTAAGCCCTATCCTAAGATTAAAGCTGAAGATATTATATAGAAAGGGTATTTGTAACTGTCATTTTTAACAAATGTTGTTTTATTAATATATATATTTTTTGTATAGCACATAACAAGACATAATTTATGTTTTAAGATTCTTTAGTATGTTCTATTGTATGCACCACAGTATTGTATTATGTTTTGTATTATTTTAGTAAACACTGGTTTTGTTCAAGTGAATGGTGTTTCTTTAAGAAAGATATGAAGTCAGTAATTAATTAACTATGTATTTAACTTCAGGAATATAAGCTGCGTTGTCTGGTTTTGAATTCATTCTGATGAAGTTTCCATTTATAAGACGAAAGCACTTAATAAACAGTATTTTGTGATTGCTGGTCTGGTTCCTCACATTTGTTTTATAAACTATACTGACATTTTATTAGTAGAAATAAATTGATAGACTTTAGCTGAAAATAAAATCATAGCACCAACCCAACATAGTACTTAATTTGTAGTAACAGTTAAATCAAAACTTGGTAAGCACATACATTATTTTAAATAGTAGCCACTGAGTAAAGCTATCAAACAATGCAGACAAGAAGATCTGAAAAAGATCTAAAGAACAGATGAACCATCAAGTCAAAAAATTCTATGCAGAGGTGTCAAACACAGAAGGATACCAGTACTTGATACCAAGTTGTATATGACAAGAAGAAGTAATAAAAAGTAATGAAAACGTTAGTAAACAACTCAGAAATAGAACGATTTCTAAATATAGTAAGAGGTGACTGCTTTATAACTTGAAACAAGATCACCTTAAAACCAATCATGAAGAGAGAAAAAAGATGGCGCTTATCTCACATTATCAAATACAACATTACAAACAAAATAAAAAACACAAATGACCTTTGGGGAAAAAAACAGCTATAAAGGTCTGAATTGATGAAGAAATGAAAATGACTTGAGTTCATTATTCTGAAATGCAACTAATCAAAATAAAAATCACAAATGCTTCAAAAAAAAAAAAAAAACAAGAGGACCATACAAGTGATTAATTTGTGTCATACTAAATGCCCAACTTTTCCTGTTAATTGATTCCAAAAGTAGCTGTCCATACATCCTCCAGGTGCCACAACTTTCCGCCTCCATCCATCATGAGCAAACAAAGAACAATGTAAACATAGCAGAAGGAGTTTATACAAATGAAATTTAATCTAGCTTGATGCTAGTGCTAAGTAATGATTGTGAGCTAAGTTCAGAAGAAGCTAATAATTCAATATAAGTTTCAGCAATGCAATGGACATAGATCAGAGACATAACACTTAACTGTCCAGATTTTCAGAGAATGTCCAGATTTTTGCTTCATATTTTTGGTCTGTTCCTCACAAAACTTTAGGTTTTCTGGCAAAAAACTGAGGACTGAAGTCACTAAATAATGACATACATTTTAGTTTCAGACTTCATATCCTTCAGAAAATTCGTATTAACACAAATCCTGTTATTCTAGCAACTTTCTAAGTTTATACAGGCAATATTTAAAATTTGTCCCTATTTTGGGGTCTTTGCCCCCCTAATATTTTAGGCTTTGTACACATTTCTTTTGCTAAGAAATTGTGAGGTATCATCAAAGACAAGATTACAAAGTTATCAGACTGAATCTCAGTAAGCAATACCAATGTAAAATCATACTTGCCAGCAAATCAGCAGCAAATGAAGACCTTAAAAGCATGCAAAAATTATTTAAAAAAAAAGAAACCAAAATTATTACAAGACAATAGCAGGCACAATGATGATAACAGAAGACAGACTTTACATTATCATGTCTAATATTCCATGGCAATGTGTAAAACTTAGACCAATAGTGTCAAGAAGGGACCAAAAAATAAGGAAAGTAAGAAAGAAAGAAAGCATGTGGGCACATTTAACAAACAACAACAGGATTGCAATTTTAAAGTTACCTCCACACTGTTAGACCATCAAAAATAGAGATGCACATTTTTTATTCTGTTTCACGTTTGTTACAACATTCCTTTACTCGTTCATTCTCTTAGCAATTTAGAGGATTGCCATTCATCTATGGTACATATTTGGGATGAGTAAGGAAACCCATTTACTCACCTGGGGAATACAGATAGCATACTATCTGAGGACCAGTTTGGAGAACCAAGCACAGTGAAGAAGCAATACTAAGCATTACAACAATGTACTGATCTGTGTTACAAAAAACACTAGTTTTGTTATCAACCATTAATTTTTTAGAAATTGAACTGCAACAACATTATAAATGCATATGTAGGTAGAAACAGTCACAAAAAATACTTAGAACAAACCATTTTGCATCAATTCAGACAATGTAGGGTATTACCTATGCAGTAACCACACAACTCATGGTTTGCTACACACATGTAGACATTATCATTCCTCAATGACACAGTGGTGTGCCAAATAAAGTGGAAAATACTGTGAAGAAGCTGAAGTAGTCATCGGAGACAAGTAAAACGTATATACTAACCCTTACAATTATTGTACATATTAGCCCATAAATCTCTCATACATTCACCCATTTTTATTTCAATAACCTCATTTTACTTTGGATTAGTCTAACATGATGAATAATCCTTATTTATTTCTAATTCATTCAAAGTTTTTCTATTTTATAGATTCAATTTCCTGCATCACTTTCACACATTAATACTGACACAACTTTTTTAGTCTTTTCTGCCTCTTTAGGAAAATAGTTTCCTTCACCATTTCATATTTATTTACTAGGTTATAAATCAACATATTTAATTCTTTAAATTGTTTTTTATCACTCTTTAATTGTGACCTCTAGTTCAAAACAGTAATTAGCTTGTAGCGTTCTTCCTGATATGCATTTGACAATTCTTCCTTTGGCTTTCTGTAGTACTGCCTTTCACCATAGTGCCTTGCATATATTTGTTTGTTAATGTATATATATATATATATATATATATATATATATATATATATATATATATATATATATAGATGCTCCTGCACCTGTCACCATATTTATATCTTTGTTAGCTGACTGCTGTTTTTGGTGTATTGGCATTGTCATTTGTACTTATGGCATATATGTGCAGCTGTCTTCATCACTGTTTGTGTTCTCTTTGCTTTCTTCACGCTCTGTTATTGCTTTCTGCCATACACTTTACATGTTATCTACTACTTTCTTATGTTGGATCTTTTCTCTCTCTCCATGGCCTGCAGTCTTTGTGTTGTATTCTCATTTTATTGTTTATGCATCTGCAGTCATTTGAAATTATTTTCTTCTGCAATTAATGCATCTTGCTGGATTAAGTGCTAACATTTAGAAGAATATCATCTACCAAGTATCTTTAATCTGCTTTGTGACTCATTCTTCGATGTACAGCATTGTCACTCCTCCATTTTGTGCTTGCTTCTCTCACTTCAGTGTTTCTGTTCACTATTTATTTCTGTCTTTATTTCTCCTTTATTCTCTTACTTTCTATACCCCTTGACCTTCCTTGCATGTATTTCAGATATAGTAAAAGATCGGCAAAATAAATCAGCTTGTCTAAAATAATGTCTGGTTTAACCAATACTTCCTTACTCATTTCTTCATTGCTACATCTTTTCATGTTTTTATTTCTCTATTTATATTTAGAAATTCACAGTTTTGGCTACCACCCTAACTCTATTATAGTGCATCTCTGTGGCAATATTTTTGCCTTGCATTATGTAACTTGCATATAATATTGTTTACATTTTTCTGTGGTTCAAAGTGTCTGTTTAGCTTGTCTACCACATCCTGGAATCTGTCATCTGAACCTGTGGTTGCGCAGTAGTTATTAATAAGTAGTCCCACATGTCTACGAGTAGGGGCTGTTATTTATCATTTCTTGATATACTTACTGCATTTGCCTATTTAATAAATCTGTTTCTCCATGTTGTCCATTGCATTTTTGTGTGTCAGATTTTATGTCAAATACTGGAAGATTAGGTTTCCATCCAGGAGTCTTTCTTATTTTTTGTGTGCTTACCATGTACACGTTTTGTGCATTTTTTATATTGCTATATGTGATTTTCTTGTTGTATACCCCCTCTATTATACAGACTGCTGTGAAAATATTTTTATTTCCCATTTATGAAAAATAATATAATTTGCCACATATGTTTTTTTAGTTCTCACTTGCTTGTACTTTTCTTGCTAATGTGTCTATTAATTTTTCATTTGTGTCAAGAGTAAATATACCTTTGGGCCTATAAAATAAATGAACTGGATACCAGCAGTAAGGGAAGCTAGACTTCCATAAAATATTAGTATCGGGGGGGGGGTCCTTCAGATTTGACTAATAGGTATTGAGAAGCCGGGAAGCCCAGGAAGGTAACAGCTGTGATGGTCACTGAAATGATGGCACACATGTGGGAGGAGTATAGTGAGGCAATGACTTATGAATGGACTGACAGAAATTCTGGCAAACCATGCAGTGACTAAGGAAGGGTGACAGGATATAGCACCGGCTGTTCTTGTTAAGGGTAGGGAAACACTGGCCTTAAATGAGGATACTGTTAGATGATAGAAGGATCACTGTGTGCAAACCCAGAATCTGGGTGACATGGAATCCTCTTAGGAAGCACTGTCAGAAGCAACTACTGAGGCAGGATCAATTCCTATTGATGATCTCACAGTGGTGATTATACAACTCCATGGTGGATCTGTGAGTGGATGAAATCTGGCTAGAAATGCTGATGGTGCTGGATGCTATTGGTGTGTCATGGTTGACAAACCTTTTCAATGTTACATGAAATGGCCAATCGGGGTGGTGCATCCTATTTTAAGAAAGGGAAACTGGAGAGTATGCTCTTGTTACAGAAATATCATAATCCACAGCTTCCCTTGAAATTCCTGTGCCATGGTCCTGAAATGATTCTGGCAGTTAACACAGAGGAATCAAGTTATGAACAGCTAACAAGCTTCATAATGTTGTCCAAAGTTTCAGCCCATCTTGCAACATCCTTGAAAATAGGCCTGTACTTTTTGGGTTTATTTGGTTAGCAAATTACTAAAACAAAACATTTGCACTTCTTTTTTTTGTTGTTGTTTTGTCTAGGCTACTCAGTGGTCATTTTTGACTATATACCTGGTAAATGCCATGAACCTATGAACATCTGGCTCTGTCCAATAGTCAATCATCTGAATGGGAGGGGGGGTGAACAATGCAGTTTCCATCCTGACCATGGAAAATGGATCAGCTCTTTGCCCTTGAATTTCTATTGGAAAGGTTGGAAAAATTTGCCGAGCATCTCTACATGTATATTGTGGACATGGAGAAGGCATATGACCAAGAATCCTGGACTGACCCATCAGGGGTGCTAGAATAGCATGGGGTTCTAGGGCCACTGTTGTATGCTATTTGGTCCCTGTATTTTTGTTGAGCAAGATCTGTGTCGACATTCTTGGTGCTCAGCTAAATACATTCAAAGTGATCATAAGACATCTCCAGAGATATGCCTTGTCAGCATTCTTGTTCGAGATTTTCATTTGTCAAATGAGGCTTGGAGAGAACCCAGTTTGTGCATGTGAGGTTTACATCTCTGTTGTTTGCAGATGGGTTGCTGTCCTGCCCTCAGGTGACTCTGATCTCTGATGTACACTGAAGTGATTCACTTCTGAGTGTAAAGTAGCTGGCATGAGAATCAGGTGGGATGAGAGTCAGAACGTCTAAATCAGAAGTTTTTCTTAAAGGCTGAATTGTTCTCTGCAGGTGAAGGGGAGTGGCTCTCTCAGGTGTTAGCATTTAAGAATCATGAGATCTTTTTCAAGAGTATGGATAAGAGAGAGATTGGAAGATTGAACAGTAGATGGGTGCAGCTGTGGCAGAAATACAGGTGTTGTACAAGATGGTGGTGGTAAAGCAGAGATAATTCCTAAGATGAATCTTTCAATTTGCCAGTCACTTTATGGCTTCCCAGCCTCAATTAAGGACTTTGGGTAGTGACTAAACTGATAAGACCATAGATACAAGCAGTGTAAATTAGGTTCCTTCATGAAGGTGCTTGGTTCGGTCTAGGGGACATAATGAGGGGCTTGGTGATCTGGAAGAATCTTGAAGAAGAGCCACAGTGTCTCAGGATAGAGATCAGCCAGCTTAGGAGGTTTAGGCACTTAGTAAGCATGTGCCAAAGGTCTTTCCCATGGAAGTGCACCAGGCACAGCCCACTGGAAAGAGGCTTTGGGGTAGACTCAGCATATGCAAGAGAGATTATGTCTCCCAGCCAGCCAGGCAGCATCCAGCCATCCCAAGGGATCAGCTGGAAACTCTTTCTGTTGATAAGGATGTCTGGCTTTCACTGCTCACTTTGCTACCACTGCAGCCCTAACAGACTGTTTTAAAATGGCTGCCTTGATGGATGGTCAGATGGATAGATGGATGGATGGATAGATGGATAGATGGATAGATGGATAGATGGATGGATGGATGGATGGATGGATGACAGTTCAGCTATCTTTTTTTTTGCACTATTCTTTTAACAAGTAATAACAAACTACCTCATCCCTAGTTTTCTTTATATCATGTCAGGATATTTATAGGTAAGTCAGACCTCAACAGATCACTGTACTGAAGTTGGAAGAGTAAATCTCTAGGTATGGGCAGTACTTAACATGGAATGCTGGGAGTGCACCCTTTGGAGGTATCACATATATGGGAATACAGTAAATCTCACAAACATGGCCAGATTCAAGTAGGCAGAGCCCAAGTGATAAAAGAGGCAACGCAGCTACTCAAAAGGCAGCAGACTTTCAAAATAAGCCAGAAACATTACAAATGACTAACTGTACCTCTGAATACTCTTATCTTTCAGTCAATATGTAGGACTCTCATAAAGAGTACAGAACGACTAACTAATAAGTATATACCGTGTAATTCAGTTTATGTATAGTTCATAAACCTTACTTCCTGGATTTTGTTCCCTGATTCTCTCTTCAAAAGTAGTTGTTTTTTTCCTCCTATTCCTGAGCATTTGAATGCCAGTGTGTGTGGTTGGGTCGCCACAGCGGAACTCCCGTCCGCTAATGATTGGCAGTAGAGTTTTACATGCTGGCTTGCTCAACCAACGCCAAACAAAGAACAGCAGAGGCCATTCACACATTCACAGCACACAGTTTAAAGCCCGAGAATTCCCAGCAGCGCCAGCGATAACTGTGCGACAAGCGCTACCGTGTAGGTAAAGCAGGTTCCCAGAACTACTATGAGTCTTCACATGGCACAGCTGTTGATACTTCTTTGGCCATTAGCTCACTTAGCAGGAAAGCTCAGATGCAAAATAAAGCTACAGGATGAATTTCCAACTCATTTCTGTATGCATTTTACTTTTCCCACTTTTTAACCATTAGGCCTTTTTCAGTGCAGATGCCCATTCATTCCCCTACTTAATGTAATTGGCCTGATTTTTGTGAGGCAATTATCCAAACATCTATGAGGAAGTTTCTGTTTTTATGGCTTAGTTCTTGACTTAGCAGCTGAAAGAGAGGTGTACTGTTGCTCATGCTGAGTCTGTTTTCAATGTGCAACTGTTTTCTTTAGCAAATGGCTGTCAGTATTTGTGCTATAAAACTTGAAAGCAGTATTAGAAGCACAACAGGTAGTCTACTTGCCTTTGGTGTGGAGAGGGCTGTGAGTTCTGCTCCCACAATAGATAGAAGGATTGTTGATACCGGGGTGTACTTTAAGGGGGATGGGGGTGCTGCACTTCCAAGGGTGTCCTCCTTTGGATGAGATGCCTAGCAACTATGAACCGGTTGACAGTTTGTCAGCCATTCCCTAGTGCAATATAACCTGCAATACCTTTTTTAATGTAACATAGGCAATTTATTCCTCAAGGGCATTCAGTGAATTTGTAGATGAAACACTGAAATGTAAAGTTGTTTGCTAGAAACAACCTCTTCATTTGCAACAGATCTCTTTAATGTGGAATTATTCAGATAACTTTTACTTATTCAGAGATTGTGCATATTGACTGATATTGGTGGATTATAATGACAGAAGTCTGAGTGGCTTTTTATGGATGAAATGTTCTGAAATGGGTAGAGTTGTCATTATTGGTTCATATGTCTCATTTCATTGTTTGCTGTTAAAATGTCCAAAACTACACATTTAAACATATTGTAACAAGTGGTGCTGTATTATACAAGGAATATAATTTAATACAATCAGGAAGACGAATTAAAGAATGCATGCATGCATGTATGTATGCATGGTCCTAAAAATGTGTGCAAAGGGCCTATGGTTTGAAAACAGCCCAAAGCTAAACTTAATCTGCCACTGGACAGATGCATTTTCTTTGAATGTGGATTTCAATGCCATTTCAAGGGCAGAGAAGTTTAATGTTCAAGCTAACTCGGTTTTCATTCTGAGACTGTATTGTTTTGTTTTGTTTAGCAAATGGCTATCGGTGTTTGTGCTATAAAATTTGAAATAAAAAATTAAAATTAAATCCAAGTATCTGTAATTAGTGTAGAAGTAAATAAGAAAATAGTATGCGCACTGACAGATTTAACTAGTGTCTATGGTATTGAGTAGAAGAATATATTTACAAATAGAACAGGGAAGATTAAAATTGCTATTATTGAGAATAATTATAATAAATAGGATTTAAATTGGATGAAAGAATATTAAAAAATAATTGAAAAACATGATGAGGCACCAAACATAACATATAAAAATAGGAAAGGCTTCTATGTTAAGAACAAGAGAAGATACAAAAAAGTAAACAAATTCAAGGTTCAAAACCCTTTCCCTGTCAGACCAAAAATTCATATATAGATACTAGTATTGGACATTGTCATTGTTTTAATGTAGATACTGGAGGACATTTAGATGTTTTACCATGATTGTAGATCTAAAAACATAGTATATTTAGCACAATGTCAACTCTGGTAAAAAATAATATAATATAAACAAAAAAAACTACAACACGAATATAAGCTAACAATAAGAAACATAATATAATAAAGATAAAGAAAATAATATATGCAGTCAATAATGAAATATTTAATAATATGGGTCCAACATCATTTTTAAATCAGGGTCTTAGAATTAGTTAAAAGAACCAGCAGATTAGAAACATAAAGACCAGCAGATGAGAGAATACTGAAATAAGAAATGTGGTTAATTGTGCAGCACACAAGTATGGTTTAATGGAAAAGATTACTTTAAAACCATTTGGCAGCCAAGGTATTTAAACATTTAAAGTGCTTTGATGTATTTTTTTTTTTTAATAAAGAAATTTTTTTTTTTTTTATATATGTATATACATGTATGTATAATTCATTTTATTATAGTAATTTTTTTATATATTTATCAAGTGAGCACCACACCTAAAAAACTTTTACTATTGTTCAATTAATTGATTGCCTGCAGAATGTCATGTAAAATAAAGGATTTAAAGGATTTATCTCTACGAGAATCTACTGGATTTTTAGCTATTGGTGCACCTTTGGATTTGTTTGCTGCTTTGCTATTTTTATTGATACCAAGGTGCTTTACTCGGCTGAGGTGTTTGTTTTGGACTCTAGTGTCTATGGTAACTACGGTGAAATAGCCAAGTTATGTGAAACTGGAATGACAGCGTGGGTAGTAGGCTGCTGCTGGGGGGCTGCTGTGAGGGGGACCGATCCATTAACTTGCCTAGGGCCTCACTTGATCATGCTCCAGTTCTGGACTTCACTTTGTAATACCTTAAACGTGGTACAGTAGAGGCACATGGAATATATGCAAATGATCCCTTAAGGATGTATCAGTGTTTTCAGATATATCTTTTCTGAATATCTATGACTTTTTAGTTTTTATATCTTTATGGGTACCTTCCACTCAATAAAGCCAAACCTCACCAGCTGTATACTTGCCTTCTTTCAGTTTTTTTCTGACCTTCCCAGCATAGCATTTGCAGATTGTTTTGCTAAACTTTAGGACATAATGTTTAACAACAAGCCTGATGTCTGTAAATCTGCAAAATATCCTATATGTAGCTGAAATACTGGTGTGTACTTAGCAGCCAACTAAAACTACGCAGCTAAAATTACTTGCTCGTATAACACAGAAAGGATGATAACTTTAGATCAAATCTAAAATCATTGAAATCAAGCAACACTAAAAGTAATTTTTTGCAGGAGTGCAAGCTAATTACATATATCAACTCTGAGAATGCACAACAGCAGGGTAAGGGCAAGTTCCCTGACCCCGCTGCAACACAATCCCATACAAAAGGCTACCAGAAAAAAATTCCATAGTAAAGAACTTTCCTCATATAAGCATTCACTTTTATTTATGGGGTAAAAAAGCAGTCGCTGACATGACCATTCACTGTTTTGACCTGCAAAAAAACAGCCAAGAGTCCTAGTGCCCGAACCAAATGAGTACATGGAACGATAGAAATGTCACCTACTAGAGAAATCCAGCACCAAAAACACAGCAAATTGAACAAACCTTCCCTTTAATAGTAAAAATAATCCAGATAGTGAAAAATGGCTTCAGATAACCAAAAGAGCTAAACAGCAGACCAGTTTCACATAGAGCGTCATCACTGCAATAAAGAGACACACCTGTCTCAGGTTTAAATATCCTTCAAATGAAAGCAACAGACCCCACTAATAACACAACTGTAAAACTACACTCAATTAGACATTAAATGAGCAAAAACGCATTAACACATATTAATACAGTTATAAATATATTATGGGTAAATCAATGAATTTACCACTTTAATATACATTTTAATAAATAATTTAAATCGATACTTATTTAAACCAGGCTTATACATTATAGTCCATAATTTTTCCTTATGATTTAATAACTGATGTCTAAAAGAGTTTGACAGTCCTGTACCCCTTATACTATTGAATTCTACAAGCATGTACCAGCATATGCTTATACAATGCACTTCTAGGAAGTTTACAATTTATATCACTTGTGCACTGCAATCCTACTTTTAAACACCCTAGAAGTTTGACCCATATAAAAAGCCCCACACTGACAGACAGCCATATAACCAACTCACTCTGTATTACATGTAATAAGATGTCATGCTACTACCTACCATCATATTGCTATTGACTTCTCCATTAACTGTGTTCCATTTTTTGTACCATGAGAGATGTTCCCCAATGTTTTTGCCCCTCTGATATCTAAATTGACATCAATCTCCTAGACACAGATCAAAAAATTAATTTGATTTTAGTATTTGCCAATGTTGATCCAATATTTCCCTGATTTTAAAAGCGTTGGTACCATAAGTAATGATAAACCTAACATTTGAAGACCCAGCTTCCAAAACCTTATCTCTAATCCAAACACATTCAACAAATCATCCCTTTTAATGTTAGAAGCTCTATTCCTAGCCTATCTAACTAAGGTGGCATCATCACCTGTTTTTATAAACCTATTTTCCATTTTAATTGCATCTGACCGGAACTCATCCTGATTACTACAAATATGCCTTAGATGCAAAAATTGTGCTTTTGGAATATTTACAACCGTATGCCTTGGATGGCAACTACTAGCCTCTAACAGGACATTTTTTGTGAATGGTTTCCTATATAAATTCATGGCCACCATGCCATCAATCAGTTCAGTAACATTTCTGTCCAAGAAATCTATAGTGAACAAATCAAGTCTTCCTATAAATTGAAGGACAAACCCATTAGAATTCAAATAACTAACAAAACATCTCCATTGATCAATATTACCTGCCCAAATACACCAGCAATCATCCAAAAACCTCCTCCACATGATCAATTCCCTCGTAAATGGGTTAAAATCATCATAAATAAGGCCCTGTTCAAAATACCCCCTGAAGAGGTCAGCATAAATACAGCAAAATTCATACCCATGGCTGTCCCTTTGATCTGTAAATGACAGTCCTTCCCAAAATAAAACACATTACATTCTAGGATGAACCTAATAAGCCCCAACAAAAATTCAATATTTTCCATTGAATATAGACCTGATCTATCTAGCCAGTACCTAGCTGCTGCAAGACCCCCTTCATGGGCTATACACGTATAAAGAGACTGTACATCAAGGGTGCAGAGAAAAAAATATTTGGGATCTGTACCTCATCCATAAGTTGAAGAAAGTCCATAGAATCTCTTAAACATCCTCTGATAAGTCCTAGTAAAGGTTTCAATGTATTCTATAAATACATAGATAGTGGTTCAGTTAAATAACCCTGTTCCAATGCTATAGTCTTCCAGGTGGGTTTATCACTGTCTTAAGTATTTTTGGTAACATATAAAACCTTTGCTGCTTAGGGTCATCCACCATCAACTGAATTGCTAACATTTCTGAAATCAAACCTTTAGTATTTGCTTCCAAAAGGAACCCATCTAGTAATTTTTTTAAATCTAAAGTAGGACCTCATGGCAACCTGAAATAAGATTTACTATCACTAAGTTGTCTCCTAACTTCAGTTTCATAGCCAGAAGAGTCCCATAATACCACAGCCCCACCTTTATCCACTTTGGTCTCAACCAACTCCTCACTATTTGTTTATTATTATTTTATTTGTCATTTGTTAACCGAGTTACTCCAGCTGAGCCAAAGGCCCATTTTCAGTGGAGACCTGAGGAGAAAAGTTCCATAAAAAAAAACAAGAGATTAACATGCATACACAAGAATATTACCATAGTTATATCATACATTCCAAAGCAATAATTCCATAGTTATAGCATTGCACAGATTTACATTAAGAGAGGGTTACAATAAAAGTATATACAAAATAAAAAGCTGAGTGATCATTAGATGAGATTTTTTAGAAAAAAATAGACTTTGGTTCATACTAGTATGTCATAATATTACAGAAAACAGAACTAGATTACTAATAAAAACATGATAGCTTTGCTATTAAGAAAAAGCTAGAGCTAGAGAGACACGATAGTGTTGCTATTAATGAGTATAAGTAGAAGAAGGCTCTAAGAATTAGAGTAAAGTGACGTAAAGAAAGGTGTCGGGGGTCTAAATAGAGTCCTGGCAATGGCAGGAGCTAGAAGAAGGCAGTTTTTAAGTTTAATTCTGAAGTAATCTGTACAGTTGATGTTGTGAATATTTGATGGGAGATTGTTCCAGGCTTGGGACACTGTGCTTTTATAAAGGAGTTTGCCAAGTTTTTTGTTGGTTTTATAAATATTAAGAAGGTGTTGATCAGAGCTGAGTAGAGTTTGAGAGGGGGGTGTAGAGTGATATGAGAGAGGAGAGGAAAGGACAGGCTGAGGGTTGGTTTATTAAGGTGTGAGTGAGCTGTAGCTGGTAAAGAAGAAGTTGGGGGGGACTCAAGCCATTGAAGCTGTTTTAAAGCAAAGCACTGATGGGATTTGTATGGTTGACTGATGGCAAATCGAGGTATGTTGTTATAAGTTTGTTCCAGCTTGGTTACTAAGGTAGTCTGTAGAAATGTGAGTATAGGAGAGGCATAAAAAATACAGGGTAGGAGGAAAACCTGCGCCAGAGTGGGTTTGGAGTTAGAGGCTAGGAATTTTTTGTTTCTATAGAGAAGACCCATTTTTTTGATTTGTCTTTTTAATAGAGTGTTGTATATGGAGGTCGAATTTTAATTGGTCATCAATTAGAATACCCAGAGGTTTAGTGTGAGAATCAGCTTTAATAAGGTTGTTGTCATGTGAAGAGATGGTAAAGGTGGTTTTACTGTGGGAGAGGGATTTAGGAGAGAAAAAGTAGGAGTTTGTTTTTTGCGGGGTTTAGGATGAGCTGGTTGTCAGTTATCCATTTTTTGATGTTGTGAAATGTGCTTTGAGTGATATAGTGGAGTTGAGAGATTTCATCAAAGCAGGAGATAAAGGTAGAGTTGTCTGCATATTGAATCAGGGATGAGGTGGTACAGACAGAGTGGAGGTTTTTGGTGAAGATGTTGAAAAGAAGAGGTCCTATAATAGAGCCCTTGTGGGACACCAGTCTGGATAGGTAAGAAAGGGGAGTATGCAGAAAGCCATCTGACTGACTGCAACCTGTTGGAAAGGTAGTAAGAGAACCAGAGAATAGCCAAGGAGGAGAGGTTCAGGTCAACTAGTTTAGTTAGTAGTTTAGAATGTGAGATGGTATCAAAAGCTTTTGAGAGGTCAAGGAAAAGACATGACACCAGTAGGTTTTTATCTCTGGCCTCTGCAACAGTATGGATGAAAGACAGAAGGGCAGTTAATGTGCTATGATCTGGTCTAAAGTCACGTTGAGTAGCAGTCAGAAGGTTATTGTTAATTAGTTAAGAAGCTGTTTGTGAATGCATTTTTCGAGAATTTTAGAGAGTGGTGAAAGAATGGCTATGGGTCTATAATTTGATGGATCGGTGGAGTTACTGCCTTTGTGTAATGGAATGGTGCAAAAAGATTTCCAAATGTCAGAGACAGTAAATTCTTGGAATGACCTATTTACAAGTATAGAGACAGGGTAGGTATCGATTGAGCTGCAAGTTTAAGATACAGGGGTGGGAGGTTATCTGCAGAGGGGGAGCATGGTTTTGGTTTAAGTAGAGGAGATGTTATGTAATTAGTGGACACAGGGATTAGAGAAAAGGGGGGTGTTGGTACTGTTGGGAGAGGTGTGTGGAAGTGATTTGCTTTGGTCTGTGCAAGTCAGTTTGTGAATAGATTCAATGAAATAAGGATTTAGTAGGGTGGCGATTTCTTGAAGAGTATTGTTTGGATAGGGGGTTTGGGATGGTGGGTCTTCCAGGGTGTAGGATCTTGTTAATGGTGCACCAGAATTTGTTAGAGTTAGAGTTGTGGGTGAATGGGCCTCATAGTAGAATTCTTTCTTGTTATTGTTAATATGCTTTTTTGTGAGATTTCCAAGCTCTAAGCAATATAAATTGTAAGCTCATTACTACTCAATCTACTCAAAGCCTGTTTCTCTACCTCATTTAAATTATTACCATAGTTTATAAATATAGCACTTTGATTAACATGCAAATCTCGTAGTATTTGTTCTTCAAATAGTTTGACCTTAGGATGATGTTGTGCTTGAAAAGTCATTTTTTTTTAACCCTAAACAATTTTGTGGACATAAATGTTGCTAAACTGACTGATGTCACAGTGGCAATGAATTTATAGAGGAAGCCATTCTCAAAAAGTTTCCTGTTAGAGGCTAGTAGTTCCCATCCAAAGCATACAGTTGTGAATATTCCAAAAGCAACATTTTTGCATCTAAGGCATATTTGTACTGATCAGGATGAGTTTCGATCAGAAGCAATTAAAATGGATAATAATGTTTATAAAAAGGGGTTATGATACCATCTTAGTTAGACAGGCTAGGAATATAACTTCTAACACTAAAAGGGATGATTTGTTGAATGTTTGGCCTAGAGATAAGGTTTTGGAAGCTGGGTCATCATATGTTAGGTTTATCAGTACTTATGGTACCAACACTTTTAAAAATCAGGGAAATATTGGATCAACATTGGCAAATATTAAAATCTGATGAATTTTTTGATCAGTGCCTGGGAGATTGATGCCAGTTTGGATATCAGAAGGGCAAAAACATTGGGGAACATCTCTCATGGTACAAAAAATGGAACACAGTTAATAGGGAGCTCAATAGCAGTATGATGGTAGGTAGTAGCGTGACATCTTATTACATGCAATACAGAGTGAGTTATTTATATGGCTGTCTGCCAGTGCAGGGCTTTTTATGCGGGTCAAACTTCTAGGGTATTTAAAAGTAGAATTGCAGTGCATAAGTGATATAAATTGTAAACTTCCTAGAGGTGCATTGTATAAGCATATGCTGGTACATGCTTCAGCTCATTTTATTTTTGTAGAATTAGATAGTATAAGGGGTACAGGACTGTCAAACTCTTTTAGACATTAGTTATTAGTTCATAAGGAAAAATTATGGACTATAATGTATAAGCCTGGTTTAAATAAGTATCAATTTAAATTATTTATTAAAATGTATACTAAAGTGGAAACTTCATTGATTTTCCCATAATATATTTATAACTATATTAATATGTATTTATGCGTTTTTGCTCATTTAATGTCTACTTGAGTACAGTTTTACAGCTGTTTTATTAGTAGGGTCTGTTGCTTTAATTTGAAGGATATTTAAACCTGAGAGAGGTGCATCTCTGTATTGCAGTGATGACGCTCTATGTGAAACCGGTCTGCTGTTTAACTCGGATTGTTATCTGAAGCCGTTTTTCTCTATTTGGATTATTTTGGATTATTTTTCCTATTAAAGTGATGTTTTGCTGAATTCACTCTGTTTTGAGTGCTGGATTTTTCTAGTGAGTGACTATATATATATATATATATATATATATATATATATATATATATATAAACACTTTCTTTAGTGCTAATTCAGTTGGCAGAAGCATGCTTAAATAATGAAGTAAGTATCGTGATTGCAATCATTACAATGCAGGTACAAACCCTTTTGAATGGTAAGAGAACAAACGGACATTAAAAATTAATTTTGAAATTAACATGATAGATTAACAAAAAGAAAGGTCTGGCATAACATCATGTACTGCAGTGTATTTCAGCATTTTGATTTTATAATGCCAGCAATTAAAAAATGGTACATGAAGTTTAAAAAAATAAATAACATTCAGACAGAAAAAAAACAAACATATGTTCATCAAGCTAATTGCAATATAAATATGACAGCTAAATATGCCTACATAACACCAATACTGTGTTGAAGCAGTCACCTGAAATAGACAAGAAATGAAATATAAAAAAATAATAAAATAAGACACCAGCCTACCTCAATTCTGATACCATGTCAGAGAAATCCCAAAATAATTAATTATACTCAGTAACACAAGAAAGTAGCCAGATACAATAAATGGAAAAAATATGAGCCAAGACATCACTGGCCCCTATAAATAGTTTAATATAAAGAAAGCAGAAAGCATGATAGTATATGTTAATAAAGTGCATACGGCGAATATGCCAATGCATTGGTGTAAGTATTTAGCTTGCCACAGTAAAATGGAAAAGTTATTATTTAAATCTGGAGCATATAGTGACCCTAAATTGACCATCCACAGCTTTCCCTGTCATTCAACATCCTATCCCACTCTGATTCAATAATATTTGACAATATCAATTTGTCTAAGCCAACAAACAAAAAAAAAGCTGCTGGATATACAAAGGAATGTTTTTAAAAAGCACAGTACTCATGTTTGTACATTAAATCACTCAAATGTAGTTTTATGCTTTGCTTGAATTTTGTGGTATTTGTCCAACATACAACATAGTACATGCAAAAATAGTCATGTAAACCTCCACCTCAAAGTCACAAGTAATAAATTCCTTAATCTCAGAACTCTTAACTGATGTAAAAAACTTAATATAGGATATATATTTGCAGAAAAAGTATTTATCATGTGGTACAGCACTCCTTGGCTTATCAGCAGCATTTACCTCATGGTACAATGCACCTTGGCTTATCAGTAGCATTTACCTCATGGTACAATGCACCTTGGCTTATCAGTAGCATTTACCTCATGGTACAATGCACCTTGGCTTATCAGTAGCAGTAACTGTGTTACCGTGCACCTTAGCTTATCAGCAGCATTAAACACTTGGTACAGTGCCCCTTGGCTTATCACTAACATTAGCCATGTGGTACAGTGCACATTGGCTAATCAGTAGCATTAACCATGTGGTACAGTGCGCCTTGAATTATCAGTAGCATTAAACATGTGGTACAGTGTACTTTAAGTTATCAGTGGCATTAACCATGTGGTACAATGCACCTTAATGTATCAGTAGCATTAACTGTGTGGTACAGTGTGCCTTGGCTTATTAGTAGCATTAACCATGTGGTACAATGTGCCTTGAATTATCAGTAGCATTAACCATGTGGTACAGTGTACTTTAACTTATCAGTTGCATTAACCGTGTGGTACAATGCACCTTAACTTATCAGTAGCATTAACCGTGTGATACAGTGTGCCTTGAATTATTAGTAGCATTAACCATGTGGTACAGTGTACTTTAACTTATCAGTAGCATTAACCATGTGGTACAGTGTGCCTTGATTTATCAGTAGCATTAACCATGTGGTACAGTGCGCCTTGAATTATCAGTAGCATTAACCACGTGGTACGGTGTACTTTAATTTATCAGTTGCATTAACTGTGTGGTACAATGCACCTTAACTTATCAGTAGCATTAACCGTGTGATACAGTGTGCCTTGAATTATTAGTAGCATTAACCATGTGGTACAGTGTACCTTGACTTATTAGTAGCAATAGTAAGATTCTGATTATTTGAAAATGGTTTCTTAAAGTGAGAACAGCTCTGAAACAAATTTTATTTTTATCCCTCTTATATGCAAAATTATATGCTTTAGGAACCCAGCTGCCAAGAAGTGTATAATTATGAAGTAAGTACCAACATTTATTGACTATCTGTTAAACATTAAACGTATTGGAGCCAAATACCATAACTGATCTAATTTTGTTTGTTTGTCTCCTTACCTCCCTAGTTAACAATGTTATAAACAAGTAGTTCCTGCCTAGAGCATCTGGTTGTACATTCAATGGCTTTCTTGACTAAAGTCAGATGATATCTTTCCTGTACAGATCAGGACTTAAGATCCAACCTCTCTTTTTTGAAATCATTAGTACCACTGTATACTTTCTTAGTCCTAATAAATGTTGAATATGGGAGAGTCTTAATAATATGTTTAGGATGACAGCTGATGCCCGTTAACAAGGCATTTTTAGTAAATATCTTAACAGTAAATGGATTCCTGTATGATATCATCTAAAAATGTAATGACAGTCATGGCCAAAATGTGGGTAGTGAAAAGATAACAAGAAACTGTAACGCCAATACTATAATTATTGCTATTCAGATGTGATGAAGATCCATTTCATATCAGACAGTAGTCATCCAAACAGTTTCTCCATGTACACACAACAAAGAAAGAAATTTTGTACACCGTCAAAAAGAATTTGTTTCTCAAAATATACCACAAATAAATCAGCATATGTGGGTGCAAATGCAGCATCCAAGACTATGCCAGACAGTTGATGGTAGCATTCTCTTTGAAAGTAAAATACATTATATTCAGAACCACCTCTAGTAGTTTTAAAATAAATTTATTTAATTCAAAGGTACAGAGATCTGCTAGCTCTAAAAACAAGAATTAACTTCAAGCACCTCCACCCAAGGAACTCTAATATATAATGAATTTACACCGAGCATACAAAGAAATTCAATATTTTATACAACTCATGAAATGAATAAATGCATTAGTATCGTGAACACTGAAGGGTACATGTGTATATAATGGCTTTAAAATAATTTCCAAGTATTGTGCTAGGAGTTCAGTGCTGGTTGAATGCAAGCATATTTGTTTATTTACTTTGGCTGTTTTTGTTGGCCCAAAAAGTCTGACTGGGCAAAGTCCCTTTTCAATGGAAGCCCAGGGAGAAAAGCTCCAACAACAATTTACAGTTTTCAAAAACATGATTAGTACAAAAGAGAAAATTAGTACACAATAAGAAATAATGCACATGAGTATTTTAACTAGAATATATACACAAACTAACTGCATTATATTAAAAACAAGTGAAGAGTAATGTATAGAACATACAGTATGTAAGGAAGTGTTTGAGCATATCACACAAATATGTTATATATTATGTTTGTTCAGTTATAATAGATGAGGGTGGCTTAGACTACATAGTTAATAGTATTTCACGTTGAAGACTTAATGGTTACAGTTCTGGGAAAGGAAAAGAAAGAGCATGCATTTTTAATAAAAAAGTGATGTTTTCACTAAAAGGAGAAAGAGTTGAAAAGAGAGATATTATAGGAAATGTATAGAAGAGTTATGGCAGATAGGTAGAGCAGTCACAGCATAGGAGATGTGTAAGTTGCATAGTGGGCAGTGTTGGCCTGTGTGGGTATAATGGATTTATTAACTTGTCGAGGAGCACAAACAGATCCAGTTGCTGTAAATGTTGTTTGAGTAGGGTTTTGTAATGCAGGAGATTCTCTGTCTGTTTTATGTGAGCTGAAATTGCCATATTTGAATTTCACTTATTCATATCAGCATTCAATATGATTCTTTTTTCTCTGATTGTTTTCTTAATTACATGTACCAATTGTTTTCATTTATTGGTATTGCTAAGTCTACAGGCGGTATTCATAGTCATTTGCACAAATGCGATAGAGGTATTCCTGATGCTTAAAATTGAGTGTAGTAAAGCTACGATTTATAGAGGCATTTTATGCTAATGCACAAGGCCTAAAAAAATAATGAGATGCAAATGAGAAGTGTTGCAATGTGCAATATGCAAATGAGGCAGTTTTGCAATTTATAGTCCAACATCCCTGTGTTTTGTACATTTGATATTGGAGTTGCAATCAGCGATCTTGCTTACCCAAGTAGGGACAAGCACTTCCCTTATACACAATTGAATTATTTGCAGTAGCCCCTTCACTAGTTTGTATTATGTATGCAAAAACACTAAAATGACAAAATAAATGATTTTTCCCAGCAATCACTTCAGCAGTCTGACCATGTATGAACAAGCATTTCCCTGACACACAAATGAACTACTTGGGTGATAGTTCTATCATTACCAACAACCCCTTCGGTAACATTTCCTGGTACGCACAAGCACTGAAATGAAGCATTCACCCAACTGACTCCTCAGTAATATGTCCAGATATGCACAAGCACTGAACTGAAGCATTCACCCAACTGACCCTTTCATTAATATCTTCAGGTATGCACAAGCGTCAAACTAAAACATTTACCCAAGTGAATCTTCCAGTAAAAATGTCCAGGTATGCTAAAGCACCATCACATCTCCGTACTCGAATGAAAAATGGTTACTTTCTGGTGTAACTTCAGGGTGATTTACACACTTTCTATGCACGAGATCACTATAGATTCATGTCTATGAATCAAAACTCATGCACATATGTGTAAACCCCCCTTAATAGCATAGCAACTGTCCGCCTGTCAGATATGCATAAATAATTTTATGCATTTCTGATAGGGGGCGTGTTCAGAAAAAAGTCATCTGCATTTCTATAGTCATCCTAACAAACCTGGATTTGCATAACATCGTAATGTCACTCTTTGTGGATCACCACTATGAATATGCAAATCCCTGGACTATGAATACTGCCCTACATGTCTGAAATACATATATGAGTATACTGTATGCCTTTACACCAGACTTTCTCTTTGCTATATCTATCATGTTTGTTTGCAATGCTTATTTTAATATCTGTTTGTTATGTTGCCATTTAATAGTATTCACTTCTATATTTTGATGACGGCAAGTCTGTGATATTTAGCACAATATTTAAAAGTGCTCTTGGTAACTGCTAATTAGCAATGAACAGGACAATTTATGGTGAAATCATGCTCTTCATGTTTGTAACTCAAGTACCATTAATGAAGGTTTAACTTGTTTATAATGCTGGATTCTGTGTACTAGTTGCATTTTCTGTTTTGTGCACATTTGGGATTGCATGCAATGGCTATACACATACACACACACATGTGTGTGTGTGTGTGTGTGTGTGTGTGTGTGTGTGTGTGTGTGTGTGTGTGTGTGTGTGTGTGTGTGTGTGTGTGTTGAGGTGAAAACAGTAGTGGAATAATCAACCATAAGAAACTGACATTTCAGATGCTCAGGTAAGAGCTGCCCTCTCCAAAGCAAAAAACACAGCATCAATGGGACCAGACGGTGTCCCGGGCTGCGTCCTACATGAACTCCAAGAAGAGCTAAACCCAAACATAAAACTACTGTTCAATCTCAGCCTTACTACAGGATATGTGCCCAAAGAGTAGCATACAGCAACAGTGGTCCCTCTCCATAAAGGTGGTGCCTCAACGGATCCTGGAAACTATCACCCCATAAGCCTGACTAGCTTGGTCTGCAAAGCTATGGAAAGGATCATCATGGACCTCATAAATAAAAATATTGGGGACCTACAGACACTGGATCCTACCCAGTTCGGCTTTGTTAAGGGCAGATCCTGCCTCTTAAACCTGGTTGATTTCTTTGAAACAGTCACCAAGGCCATTGACGAGGGGAAGGTGGTCCACACAGCCTACCTGGACCTCACAAAAGCCTTCGATACAATACCCCACTCGGGCATTATAGATAAGCTCACCAGCTTAAATATAAACCCCTATGTCACTAGATGGATTGCAAACTGGCTCAAGGACAGAACCCACATGGTTAGAATTGCTGGAGCCATGTCAGACTCCAAACCAGTTACAAGTGGTGTCCCACAAGGCTCAGTCCTGGGACCTCTCTTGTTCGGTATATATTTCTCGGAGGTACAGGCCAACACGAAGGACTGTGGCTGACCAAGTTCACAGATGACTGCAAACTGGGCGCCATAATCGACTCTCCAGCCGACACAAGCATCCTCCAAAAGGGCCTCATAGAAACAGACAACTGGTGCCAGAGCCATGGCCTCAAGCTAAATGCCAAAAAGTGTATAGTCATCCCCTTTGGCAAAAACAAAGTGCCCACAAATTACCACATAGGTGGTAATCCATTAAGTACAGAAGAAGTAATTAGGGACCTGGGGACCCAAGTTGATAGCAATCTCTCATTTGACAGCCACGTGGCCAAAGTGGTTAGAAAAACATTTTATATAGCCCACCTAATCATGAAGGGATTCACATCTAGATCAGGGGAGGTCATCGTGCCTCTTTACTCATCCCTCATCAGGCCCATAATTGAGTACAATGCCCCTTTTGGGATGTACCTTACCAGACACCTGCAGCAACTGGAAAGACCCCAAAAGTACCTCACCAAGAGGATCAAAGGGCTCAAACAGATGCCATATGCTGCCCGGTTAAAGAAACTCCAGCTCTACTCAGTGGCATACCGCCTGTTCAGAGGCGATCTGTGCCTGATGTACAAAGCCATGTCCAACCCGGAATTAATGGACATGCTGCACCTCAGAAAATCCAAATCCCATCGAGCTACACACTCGAGGGACTTGAACTTTAGCACTGAAATAAATAGGACATGCTGGAGGGACAGATTCATAACCCAGAGGCTCCCTTCACTCTGGAATAAAATCCCAGTCCAGGTTAGGCAGAGCAAGAGGAATCTTGATGAGTGGATGGGAGATCGTAGGTTTACCCCGGGTATCACTTCTGTGTCACTGTTAGACAGAGGCACAGTATACTAACCTCGAAAAAGGGCATAGCAAAATAAATTTAAAATGGGTGGCGAAAGCCAAACACATTCTGGCTAGGCTTATAAATGCCCTAGGGCAGACAGCCTAGTATGAACCTATGAACCTATAGTAGCATAAGAAAACAGATGGGGGAATAAATAGAAAAAGGTGAGTTATACAAAGCCTTTGGGAAACCTATAGAGCTAGGTTGCGCACTCTAATACCAGTTAACAAATGCTGAAAAAAAAAAACACCTTCACCATGGGAGTTCAAGAAACTAAAATGAAACATGGCACAGTAGTGATATGGAAAAAAAATAAAATCAAAGTGACACAAACAATAACAATATGAATCCAGAGTAGTGACACTGAACTTACTGGGACAGTTTTTAAAAAAGAAAGTAGACTCACTTATAACCAGTCAATTTTATGTCTCAACACAACTTACCTTTTTAGCTGTTTGTACCCATAGAAATAAATAAGCGATATTATTATGGCAGCAGTAGGCACAAAAATCCATGCCAGCAATGAAAGTTCAAATTCTGAAATGAAAATTAAAGGGAAAGTAAACATTCAAGCTGCTTTCCTCTGTGTTCACCTATCAGATTAATACACTCAGAATGATCTGTGATAATGAAACTGGTTTTATTGTCTTGTTTTTTAGCATTGTGTGTTTACTAATCCATATTGTACTATTTTACACACACACAAGCAAAACAGTTTCATAGGTGATGATTAGACTAATGACCACAAGGAGCTTATTAAACCTTGCTATGCTTTGCTGAAGAATTGAAGATCTGCAAAATAGATCACTGATGAAGTACTGTGTGTAATAAAAAAGACCTGGGTAATAGCCCTAAAATCAATAAGGCTTATCAATGTGCAGAGGTGATATCCATAGACAGCAGAATGCTGAGTTACATAGTTAGGGAGACTGATTAAACAGACAGATTGTTCAGTTTTGAAAACTACAAAACGAAAAAAATAGCACAGAGCAGAGCCACAAAAATGCTGAGAGAAGTGAGAGTTGGAGATCAAGGGAAAGTGTTTCAGAAATAGCATAGCATTCCAAAGGATGCAGTACAAATGTAAAATATGTATTTATGTATTTGAATTCATTAACCAGGGTAGAACACTTATCACAAAAGAAAATGAAGACTGATTTAGAACGGGTAATGAATAATGGTGTAAAAGGATAGCAATACCAGCAGACTTCTGGAAGGAAACGTAAGGGTGATACAGAGACATATTTATTCATTGAAATGGTTATGAACTCTTTCCCTTCCTTAACTGCAAAGGTGAGCAACACAGAATACAGTATGGAGTTCAGATTACAGTGGCCTAGATGATGGAATAAATCAGGTTATAGAGGAGGGCAACTATTTAGCTAACTAACTGCACCATTTAAATATATTTTTAATATTGATAGATTTATTTGTCACATTGAAAATGTAATATAGTGCACAGTCTGTGCTTTCTTTGATTCCTGTAACTTTTCAGTTGTTGTTGCATTTGTAAAGAATGAGTTCTGTGCATTTTTCGACAGATATTTCTACAGATGATAGAACAACAAAATGTCAGTATGTGAATGAGTGTCACCTGAGACATTTATTTTACCTTTAAAAATTACTTAAAATATTTAGCATTTTTCTCCTTGTTACTTAAGAAATCAGGCAAAAAAACCTTCACCAGTACACGGTTATCTCATTAACACATTTATTTATTATTTATTTACTGCCATTTGTTTACTGGGATAGTTCACTGGGCCATTCACTGCCCACTTTCAGTGGAGGCCCAGAGAGAAAAGCTCCTAAAAAGAAAACACAGAATTAGCAATAAGAAACTTTACATAAATAACATTTTACAAAATTAACTATATAGAATTTACATGAAACATATATGCAAAGGCAGACATTAGCTGCTAGCTCAAGCATTATTACACAAGATATAACATTTTACAGAAAACTGAACTATGGACATTTTCATGACAGTAATTGCAAGGCAGACTGACATAAGCATTTTGTGTGAGCAGAATAAATGCAAACTCAGAGATACAGAAACGTTAAATGAAGAGAGAAGAAGGGTATATTGTGGTAGTGTAGTTATGGTAGTTATGGACACTTACTTGCTAGAGTAATGTGGAATACGAGTGCAAGAAGAAGGAAATGACTGTCAACTTATGAAGGAAGGAGGCTTGACTAGTATAGATCCAGTTAGCAGACAGGTATTCGCATCAAGATGTTTTGAAAGAAGTATGACTCCGAGTGGTTTGAATTGCTAATGGAAGGGTATTCTAAGCTCTGGCTACCACACAAGACTACAGTAGTTGCCCATCAGGTAGGTTTGGCTTGTGTGTATGCAAAGGTGTTGTTTTTCAGACCTAAGGAACCTCTTGGGAATATAGTGGGTAAATAAAGAACTTAAGACAGGACAATTTCAGGGTTTAAAAATTATTTCATGGGCAGTAGTTAACGGCAGATAGGTTCATAGGTGTGTACTAGGCTAATGGCCCTGGGACCTTTACAAGCCTAGCACATAGAAGTGCCCTGGCATTGTGCTGCCTGTCATTAGTTCACAGTGCCTCTATCAAATAGAGCCACTGGAGTGATCCCCAGGGTGAACTTTCTATATCCCACCCACTCATCAAGATTTTTCTTGAAGAGGGCTAGTGAGGTGCTCTGCTTGACATGTATGGGAAGTCTATTCCAGAGCATGGGCAGTCTCTGGGTTATGAACCTGTCGCCCTAACATGTTCTGTTGATTGTGGTAATGAGGTTGAAGTCTCTGGAGCATGTGGTGCGGAGGGATTGGGATTTCTTTACATGTAGCATTTCTAACAGAGCTGGTCAGACATGGCTTTGTAAGTCAAGCAGAGATTGCTTCTTAGTAGACGATATGAGACAGAGAATAGCTGAAGTTTTTTGAGTCTGTCCATGTGGGACATGTGTTTAATGCCTAGGATCCTCTTCATGAGGTACATTTGTGGCCTCTACAGCTGTTGCAGGTGTCTAGTGAGGTACATGCCAAATGGGGCATTATACTCGATGACTGGTCTAATGAGGGAAGACAAAGAAACCTAGAGCAATCCCACCAAGGCACGACTCCACTGTGTTCACAGGAACAACGTTTATTAGAACACACCTCCTTGTAAAAATAAAACCATAAATGCTGTTATCGCCACAAATGCGTTTTTGTCTCTTAATCACTTCCTCAGATATAATGGAAATGCATACCTATTACAATTCTTCCCTTAAATACCCTATACTTAATTAGTGCTGTTACCCAATTGGTGCATTTTCTTAATATAATCACATATACTTAATAAATATCCCTCCCTATAAAACCTTTTAAAATAGTTTTAAACACATACATACATATCTACAAAAAACATTCTCTAACATCTTTCATTTCATAAATATGTAAATATAAATACAAATGTAAATATAAATATACTTATTTAGTACACACTAAAACCTTTTAAAACCTTTTAAAACAATCAATTCTCACATAAAACGCTGGACAATAGCACCATCTTGTGTCCAAAGATGAAATTAAAGTGCTATACATGTATTTCTTAAGCAAATAACTCCAACAATAATGCTTGCAAAAATAGTAAAAACAGTGACAATTCATTGTTGTTCTAATGAACTAGAGAGCAATGATGACCTCCTTCTTCCTGAATGCAAAACCCTTGGTAATGAGATGTGCCACATAGAAGGACTTTCTGACCACAGTGACAATGTGGTGGTCGAAGGAGAGGTTGCTGTCAGCCTTTGTCACAAGATCTCTTATAACACCTTCAGTGTTCAGTGGGTTCCCATCAATGTGGTAATTAGTGGGAACTGAGTTTTCTCAAAGGGGATGATGACACATTTTTTTGGCATTAAGCTTAAGGCCATGGTTTCAGCACAAGTCATTGGTCTCAGTGAGGCCTTTCTGTAGGATGTTTGCATCACTTGGGGAGGTAATAATGGCTGCCAGCTTGCAGTCGTCTGCGAATTTGATCAGCCAGAGTCCCTCCGTGTTGGCCTGGACTTCTGAGAAGTAGTTGCCAAATAGGAGAGGACCCAGGACTAATCCCTGTGGGACTCCACTCGTGACTGGTTGGCAGTCTGACTTGGAGTCCTCTACTTTCAAACTGTGTGTTCTATCATCTGTGAGCCAATCTGCTACCCACCTAATGATATAAGGGTTGATGCCTAGTTTGGTAAGTTTATCAATAATTCCTGACTGAGGAATGTTATCAAAGGCCTTGGCCAGATCGAGGTAGGCTGTATGAACTGCCTTACCTTTATCTACCACTCTGGCGAATGAGTCAGAGAAGTCAACTAGGTTGAGCAAGTATGAACTATCTTTCACAAAACCAAACTGCGTGGGATCTAGAGTTTGGAGATTCCCTATATCCTGGTTAATTAGGTCCATGATGATGCACTCCATAAACCTAAATATCAGACTCATCAGGCTAATGGGGTGATAATTTCTAGGGTCTGTAGTCGCTCCTCCTTTATGGAGAGGGATAACTGTAGCAGTGCACCATTCGGTAGGGACAAAGCCTGAGGCTGTGAGTGAACAGACCACACAGATGTGGTGCCAGTTCATTCTGTAATTCATGTAGAATACAGACAAGGATATTGTCAAGTCCATTGGAAGCTGTATTCTTGGCCTTAGACAATGCAGCTTTAACCTGTGCCGCAGTAATGCAGGGTGCCTGGCGTTCCTCCTGTCCTGGGGGGGGGGGGTCAAGTTGACATTGCATCTGTCGGCAATATCTGTTGGCTCAGTATAGGAGTTACCATTGTGCAGTAACTCAGAGAAAATCTGGGTATTGTCATGAAGATTCTTGATATAACTAAAGAAGGCTTTGTGGTTGTTTTTAGTGCCTGCCGCAATCCTGCCTTCATAGCTGGCTTTAGAGGTTTTGATGAGGGATCTCAGATTTTTGTTGAGGCTAATCAGTGAATTTTCCCAGTCTTAGGACTTCACCTTTTTCTGCAACAATTTCTTCCTTCTGTTGTAGAGTTTATTAATGGCAGGGGACCACCAGACTGGCTTCCTTTTTTAGTAGGAGAGAGTCTTCTGTTGGGTATGGCTAGTTCCATGCATTTATGTACGTGTTCGTACAGTACATTGGCATATGATTTGGCAGTCATGCATCTATTTTCCATTGACATGGGTGCTGTGAATTGAGCCACCTCTGTTTTTAGTAGTCCAAAGTCAGTTTTGGAGATGTTTTTCATGGTGGATACCTTTGAGAGGGGGTGTGAGTGAGATGTGGATTTCCGTAGTGATTAGTTTGTGGTCAGATCTAACCAGGGAGGAATTGACTATTGCTGTAGAGCAACGGTTGCTCATGTTAGTAATAACCAGGTTAAGGATGTTGCTTCCTCTAGTGGGGGTAACAATGAGCTGGTCCAGGGCATTATAATTGATGAATTCCAGGAAGCGTTGGGCCACTGCATTGGTGCTTGAGTAGTTTTCTCAGTTGATGGAGGGGTAGTTGAAGTCTCCTACTATGAGAGTGTTGAGTTGGACCTTGATAGATTCCAGGGTGCTTAGGAATGTGGAGTGAGAGTCAAGGGACATGGCTGGGGACCTACAGCAGGCTATGACCTGAATCACAGTTTTACCCAATGTTAGTTGTACCTGAAATATCTCAGATGCATTATGCTGGGCTACTAGTCTGGAAGTGTGCATATCCTTTATGAATATGGAGACACCACCGCTTTTGTAGCTTCAGTCCATGTTTTGGAGCCAAAAGGTGTGGAATGAGGTGAGGTAGTTTGGAAGCTCAAGCCAGTTTAGTGAGTATTGGGGTATGCAGTGATGGGTGGAAAGTCTGGCATTTCTTGTGAACTTGACAATTTTATTATAACACATTTCAAGTTTTGTTTTTAGGGAGGATAGCAGGTTAGTAAGCAAAGGGTGACCATAGGTAAGAAAAGGAAGCAGATAACTGGCAGCAAGTACCTGTTTAGTGGAGGGAGAGAGGAAATGTCTATGCCTGCATAGAATACCTATTTTTTGGCATGTTTTATTAATGTTGCGCTGTATGTGCAGGTTGAAATTTTAGGCTTTTATCCATTGTTACTCCCAGCAGTTTAGTGTGGCTAACAACTTCAATTTTTCCATTGCTCTGTGACAGAATATTGAATTTGGATTTGTTTATGGAAGTACTTTTCTTAGGGGTAAATAAGATTAGTTTGGTTTTGTTAGGATTTAGGAACAGATGGTTACTGAATAACCAGGTTTCTATGGAAGTAAATGCCGACTGAGTTGAGTTGTTGTAGATCTGAAATAGTGTCAGCAGAGAATATAATAGTAGAGTTATTAACATATTGTATGAGAGACCCCTGATCGAAGGAGGAGTGAAGATTATTAGTAAAGATACTGAAAAGGAGTGGTCCAAATATAGAGCCTTGGGGAACTCTGGTAGGAGTATGAGGATAAGCTGATAGAAAGTTTTGCCATTTAACTGCCTGTTCTCTGGCAACTAAATAAGTGGAGAACCAGCTAAAGGAGGGAGGTGATAGACCAGTATTTTTCAGCTGAGATAGAAGAACAGAGTGAGAGACTCTATCAAAGGCTTTTGATAAGTCAAGAAGTAGGGTGGATACAATTTTGCCTGAGTAGTTTGAGATATCAGTCGAGTTGCCTCCATTTTGAAAAGGGGTAGAATAAAAGCTGTTTTCCAAAGTTTTGACACATATGACTCTCAGATGAACCTGTTGGTGAGTATACTAATATGGTAGGCAATGGCTTCTGCAGCAAGGATCAGATATTCAGTGGGTAGCTTGTCTGCTACGTTAGAGCTGGGTTGCTCTTTGTGCCAGGGTTTAGAAGTGATCCTACAGACGTTCAGATTTTTTGGGGGCTATGGTTTGAAGTTTAAATGATAGTCTTTTTATTTTTGGATACTAGTCTTTTTACTTGGTTGAATCTCAATAGGTCTGAAAGGTTTTTATGTTTTTCCCACTGTTTCCATGTTTTATCTCTAGTTAGCATTAGTTCTTTAGTAGGTTTGTTAACCATGGAGCATGGTTGGTTTTCACCCTTTTTACTTTAGGGTGCAAGACTATCTAATGTTTTTAAAAAGGTAGTGTTAAAGAGTTGTAGAGTGTCATCTAGAGGTAGATATTTTAAGTTAGTCCAATTCATACTTTTCAGAATGTTGATGAATTGTCTGCGGGTTAAAATTTGTAAGATTCCTAATATATTTATAATGATGCTGTTTATGGCATGAGGGTGCTGTTCGATGAAAAAAAGCTGGTAGGTGATCACTTATGGCATTAGAGAGAGTACCGGAAAAGGGGATTTTTGCAGGGTCAGAAACTAGTATCCAGCCTAGGATGTAGCCTTCCTTAGTGCTGTTATTAAATCTAGTTGCAGAGCTGATAAGCTGAGTGAAGTGAAATAGATTAGTATTAGAGGATGGAGTTTTAGAACAAAAGTTTAACTAGCTGATATTCCCATCACCCAAAATTACGATTTCATATTTAATAGTGATAAAGACCCAGGATAGGATTTCTTCCAGGATTGGTATATTATTACCAGGGGGAATGTAAAGAACTATGATACATAATTTTTTGATTTATTCATTTTTGTGAAGGAGTCCAGAATTTCAGCATTGGAGAATTGTGGGATGTTTTCTTTATATGGGATATATTGTAGATACCAGGGAAAAGGAGTGCTATGCCACCTCCTTTCTTGTGAGGTCTGTCACTTCTTATTGCATTGTAGCCACGAGGGAGAAATTCTGAATCCTTTATATTTGGCTTTAGCCAGGGCTCAGTAGCAGCAATGATATCAGGTTTTTTAAGAGATACCCAGGCATGAAGGGCAACAGTTTTGTTACAAATACTTTGTAGGTTTAAGGTTACAATACATACTGATTTACAAGAGTTACTGGAGTTGGATGGTATTGGAAGAGTGATGGGCGTGGGACCTGGATTAGAGTTGATGTCACCAAAGAGGGGTAGTATTGAAAACAGTGTAGGATGGAGAAATGAATATTGTAGTCACCTTGAGATGCTAGTGTGGAGAAAGAGGGAGAGAGTTGAATTTATAATAGGAATAGGATTTTTTGTTGTGAGAAGTAGCACTTTGGAGAAGAGTAGTGGAGTTACTTGACAGAGACTAGGTGATATTTCTGAGTAGCTTTCAGTTGGGGATGATAGGAAGATGGTTCTGGATGATGGCTTAGTAATAAATAAGGTTGAGTTGAGTGAAGAATGATGCAGTAGTAAAAGCAGAATCAGTGAAGCATGAGATAGGAATAGTACATGTAAGCTGGGGGGAGCCATTTGGGGAAGTAGTTTGAATTGCCAATGAGAAGAGAAAGTGAAAGGTCTCTTGGATGTGATAGGCTAATTTGAAGTAGGCTAATTTTAAGTAGTTGGTGGAGTTATGGGATGTAAAACAATCAGTAAGCTATCAAATCTTCTTCTCGTGTTATCAAGTGAGATTCTCCTACCGGACTGATTGACTGGGATATTAAGTCATTCAAAACTACAAATAGGATGTGTAGCCTGTAACGTAAACAAATGGAAAGTGAGGGGATAGTAAATTAGATGCTAAATTGTTTAAACAAAAGAAAATGCTGTAAGATTGAACCAGCATGGCAACTATGCATCTAGATAGAGATAAATGTAGGTAAAAACAGAAAGAGTTAAAAATGTCAAGGAAGTAGCTATGTAATCCGAAACATAGACATGGCAGAGATGTAAGAGAAACGGCTTAAGAGAACATCTGGGAGCTGAAGGCAAATTAGGAGCAGAGGTCCAAAACTATCTGCAACAGCTAGAAGCATACAATACTACCAATGAAAAGAAAAAGTTAAAAGACCGGAAGCTACTGGACTGCTACAGCAGTGTGGGGAGGGGTGGGAGATACTAGTGCATTTCGGTGATATGCAGCGGGCAACCATAGGAAACTCAATTTTTTCAGAATGTTAAAATGGCACATACATTAATATAGTAATGTGTAGGTGCAGCTAAGGTTCAGATGAAGTTGCAGGAGCCACAAAACTTGCTATCACACAGTCGGGAGGCTTGTGGGGTGCAACATGCTAATGGACTTGACATCTATGAAGAGGAGAGACAGAAGAGAGGTTAGGTGAGTTGATTATTCCATCAGAAATCCAGACAGTATTAATAAGAAAGATATGGAGACAAACAGAAAGAAGAGGTAAAATAGTAGAACAAGGAACAGCAATGAGCAGGAGATACAGTAAGACACAAAAACAGGAGGGAAATGACAAAACGAGAAAAAGAAAAGAAAAATAAATAAATAAATAAAACAATGTAATGAGGCACAAAAATAGGTCAAAGTTGGGCAGACTGGTAATGAGCTAAGGGAGACCAAAGTGAGTGATAAAGGAAGGTGGGAACAGTATATAGGTCACAGCGTCTGATGTAAGGCAAAGCAGCTCAAATCAACAAGACAAACAGCTCAATGTCCATTACCAAATATACACTGGCATCAGCAAGTATTCCACACTCATTATAGTAATATACCTATGTATCTCTTGTTAACTGTTTTATGTACAGCCAGTAGCAAAACATCTATAATGGCCATAATGATGTGCTTTCAGATTTTTGCAGCAACGCACTACTTGTAACACTCTGTCATGAGCACACATGCATTTCCTTTCCTCCTTACTGTACAGTTTCCTTTCCACATAAAAATGAAACTCATGATACGTGGCAAGGAAACATAATGGCTTGGGAAGCATAAAATATGGTATGGCTGGATTGGAAGTGCACAACGTTATTGGAAAGATTTGCATTACCTTTGAGTAGACTGGACAATTACTGCATTAAGATGTGTGAGGGAAAAGTTTCTTGTAGAAATTATGAACTGCAAAACATATGCAGACTGCAAAAACAAATGTTGTGAAGGGCAGGATGTTTGGCATGGCACTCTGTAGGGCAGATGAAGTATGGAGAAGAAGTAAAAGAACCACTGGCAATCAGTGATCACATTGCAGGATGGCTAGCTCTCTGGATAAGACAGAAGAACAAGAAGGCCAACCTGTTATACAGCATCAGTATCTAATGTAATTGCACAGATGTATGCACAGTTATAGATTTTCATATTCATTGTTACTATCACTTATGCTAGTTTTAGCAAAAGTGCACTGCCCCATCTGAAAAGGAAGTTTCTGAAACACTAAGGATAGCATATTCTATGATCCTACAGTACTTGGAATAATCATCTGGTTAGGTCATTTGGGATTTTCTACTACTGGAGAGGTTACAAAATCAACATCTCTATCAGTCATTAATGCTGAGTATGTATTCCTATATTGTTAAACACCTTCTCTTTCCTTAACCGTGACAACCAGTACTGTTCAGTCATCTCCCACTACAAATGGTTAGTTAGTTAGTTAGTTAGTTAGTTAGTTAGTTAGTTAGTTAGTTAGTTAGTTAGTTAGTTAGTTAGTTAGTTAGTTAATGTGATCTATCATCTCACTTGGCCTAAAATACTGGTAGGTCATCATCAGGAAATGGTTTGGATAATTTTCTTTCTTCTTTTGCGAGCATGGGTATATACTGGTACTGGATTTGTTTTTGGGGGAGAGGGGGTGTCCTGCTGTTGGATTGATGGTAGCAGTCATTATTTACATTGCACCCCATACCCTCTCAACTGTCCAGATTTTCACAGAATGCCCAGATTTTTGCATCATATTTTTTGTCAGCTTCTCATAAAATTTGTGATTTCCTGGTAAATTATTGATGATTGAAGTCACTAAATAATAACATAAATTTAAGTTTTGGACTTCATAATCTTCAAAAAATTCACGATACTGGAAAACTTATTATTGTAGCTACCTTCTAAGTTTATAACAGCAATATTTAAAATGTGTCCCTGACTTTGGGCCTCTATCCCCATTATTTTTAGTTTTGTCCACATTTCAGGCACTTACTGGTTGAGAGGTGCATATGTTACATCCTCTTGCGTAGCACATGATTTTTATGTATTCACTTCTCTCATAACTGGTAGTAAGCTATCAGCTTGTTGAATATTTGATAACTGATATGATTGATACATATCTGGCAAACATAAATAAAGAATAACATCAAACCTTGACTATGAATGGTAAAATAAAAATTAAGACCTTTATTTAATAATGAAATTTCATCAAAATGCGGAAGACATGAAGTGATATTTGCTTAATGTTTAGACCGCAGACCTAGTCATGAATTCTTTATTATTCTTTGGTATGTCAGTTTTGTTTTTATTGTTTGTCTGGGTTATACATAATAAGTCTCCATATGTTCTTAATTTATTTATGTTTCCCAGATGTATTCATTTGATTCAAGCTGTAGGCATGCATGTTTCTGCCTTCTTATTGACCTCTTCAGCACAGCATAAATGGATACTTTGGCTATACTTTAAATACTGTGTGTGCATTCACTGAATTTGAATATAGATGTAGCATTAGCGGTGCTTTTGGCTTCGGAAGTGCGAACCTCGGGTCTATGAATACCATTCTATAACAAAAAATAAACTCTCACTATAATACTAAAATAATAAAACAAAATTATCTGATACTATAAAAACATTAAAACTGTTTCAGAAGTACAGTAAAAAATATACGAGACATCCCTTTCATAAAAACCTACAGAAACTATGTAAAGCTCTCTTTAACAAGCAAATCATACGATTAGTATATTCCACTGAAATAAATAAAAACAGTAATTCAAACTAAAAAAAAAAGATATAAAGAAAAATGGATAAATAGAGCACAGATGAATGTGACACATGATTTCTATTTTTTTATTGAAAATCATCTGTACCAACTTTTTTGAACAAGATGGTTGTACAACAGGGTTTGGGACATTTGCCCTTTCCCTATTGTAGTGCAATCTCAAATATGGAATATAATTAGCAGAGGATGTTTCACTGATTTAATGTTTCAAACTCGACAGTTCAGTGATTCGTGTTTACGAATTATGACATGTTGATGATATGTGAGAATTTCATATAGATATATATATATATATATATATATATATATATATATATATATATATATGTGTGTGTGTGTGTGTGTAAACACACACACACACACACACTCTCACACACACACACATGCACGCACACCAACAAAAACAAATGGAAATACGTTCCAAACATCAAGTGCAAGGTGAAAGTTACCTCAAATCCACAAAGGAACCGCACTCAAGATGAAAGAATAAATTGATGCATTTAATGGCTAAGACAAGATCCACTTTGAAGTGTGTACCTTCTTCAATGGAACCTGAGGATGGCATTGTGTAAGCTCTTCAGAAGCTTAGTCATTTGTTATATTTGAAATGATAGTTTCATGCAAATTCTGGGAAATGGATGACTATGATTTTCATGTGGTAAACTTTAAATACCATAAATCCAAATTTAATTCCCCATACCATCCCACAGTAAAACAGTTAGATAGCATGGTCATGCATGATTTATATTTCAACAATTCTTTAAGGTTGAGCCACAAGAAATAGAACTGAAATATACTTGAACAGGCCGCACTTGTGAATTTGTAAAGATCCAAAATAACAACTACTGACAAAGGGGGATGGTGGTAATATATGATACAAACTTCAGGGCAGGGAAATTTGAAGTCAACTAGTAAATTCTACTTTTTCATTGCAAACTATCCCTGGATCTCCCTGATAAATTCCAGTATGAAATTAGTTGTTTTCTTGAAAATAGGGTATAAAATAATGTGATTTTTCCACAGCTTAAGCAAGAACTTGCTGTAGGGGCACCTAACCTGTAGATTTTCTTTTGTTTTACTAAAAGTGCAGAAAAAACATGAGATAGCCCCCCCCACACACACACACACACACACACACACACACCTCCACTTCCAAAGAGCCCATTATGTCAGGCAAAGGCTCTCTTAATAACTTGCTTATATGTTCTTGCAGAAATGTTTAAAACCATCTCTGTCCTGGAGATGTTTGTTTCTATTATGTCAGATCTGATGGTGTCTGATGGTGCACATTTGATATAAATGTACTTTATACATCAATATTTCATGGGAAAAGGACTGCTGGCATTAAAATGCTGTCTAGATGTCTCAGATCTGTACAGTTTTGAGTTTAATGATGTTTTGGTCCAGTTAACTGAAACAGTATTGACTAATAATGCATTTTATTACAACATGGAGTGCTGTTTGCAAGTTAGAGGTACTGGAAAGAAATCTATGCAGATTTGTTTATGACATTTTTTGATGCTGAGTATAACTCAAAATGCAACATTTCCTTACATCTTTGAATATCTGGCATAGATATTTGAATGATTCCTTTATGGTGTGGACAAGCAGCTATGAACTGTGTAATTTGTGGAAATATGTAAACAATGAGTTTTGGATCAAATTTAATATGCTTTTTTTTATGTTGAGGTCACTAAACTCACTGATGGCAGCATACTGACTACACTTTCTAGAAACCCCTTTTCAAAAACACATTTCTACATTAAAACATCTGCCATCCATGCCATGTACTTAGGAACATTTCAGAATCACATTATATGAGAGCAAAACAAATTTGTAGTGACCCATCATTTTGTGAGGAGATATTTTTAGACCTTACACATAGGTTCAGACACAGAGGTATACTACTGGGGATTTACAACATGGCCAGGCAGAGGTTTGCAAAATGGACAGAGGTGACATATTAGAGTATGCTTCCAGAAGGAAGAGCACACTGGAAAACAGCTGTTTTGTTACTACTTACATTGTCAACTCTTCTGAGATAAGGAACCTTATTAGCAAACAGTGGAAAATTTTACCAAGCAACAACACATTAAGAAGATAGTAGTGCTTTAAGAACTTTATTAGAACATGGATTTGATTGGTTAACAGAGTTTAAAATTGTTGTGTGTTTGTATGTATATATGTATATATATATATATATATATATATATATATATATATATATATATATATATACATATAAAACACAAGCCCAAGGAAGACAGCAACTCCAAACACAATGGTGGTCACTCAAACAATTACTGTTGTATTTTATAATAAATTGCCTTCATTTATTAATTCGGCTCTACGAAGATTCTTTATCGACACAGCGAGTGTTACACTGGTCAATTGTTTGAGTGACCACCATTGTGTTTGGAGTTGCTGTCTTCCTTGGGCTTGTGTTTTATAAGTAACTGTGGTCTTGGTATCGTTGTTTGGATATATATATATATATATATATATATATATATATATATATATATATATATATATATATATATACATATATATATATATATTTATTTTGAAAAGTTATGTCTTTGTGTTAAAGATCTGATGAAGCTCATGAAGCAAATGCGCTTATCTATTTTTAATTTACCGGTTATTTGTGAATAAATTAGTTCAGTTTTTATTCATTCTGCTTCACTCCATTTCCTTTATTTTTGGACTTGGCAGTTATACTTTTTGAATCTGGAAAGGGAGTGTTTATCAGGTGTGTCGGCAGTACTCTTTTTACTGATTACATTAAGAAGATGGTTAGGCAATAAACGAAAATTTGGTTATGGAAGAAACAAGTACTTGTCACAGTTTCTAACCAACACCAAAGGGTAGTAAACCTAACACTGCCTCCCAAGTACAGCATGGATTCTACCATACAGATAAGAACTGTAGTAACTAACAATACTAGAAACATAATTTATCTCGCAAAATGTTTCTGTGGTGCCTTAAAAGATAGAATTTATGGACATATAAGTGACTTTAGATGTTAAAAAAAAAAAAACAAGTGCTTCATACAGTCAGACCTTGGTTCACTCAAATATTATATGCATTGAAGCCGTTTCCCAGAGTTCTAATATGCATAAAGCATGTTTACAAAGTGTTCTGGATAAAAACAAAACAAAGTGAATTGTAAAGATGGGGCATTATTTCCCCATGGGTTGAACGACCACTTATGAATTTCAGTTTTTAAATCAAAAGCAAATAGAATTATTATTCTCTTTTTTTCTTTCTATTTTTCACCATGCGTATTGGTGTAAGTCTTTCATATCGTTGTATAACCCTGTCAAGATGTAACATGTACAGATTTATATCTTGCACTGAGGAAGCTGTAAACTGCAGTGAAACAGTTTTGCAGCTGGTGTACTAGATGTCAGTTTAGCCATTAAATATAAGAATTTATTTTGAGTCCTGGCTCTTTTTGGATTTTATATATATATATATATATATATATATATATATATATATATACACACACACACACACACACACACACACACACACACACACACACACACACACACACACATACATCAGTTGATCAAGTTTTCAAAAACTCAAACTACATATGGTCGAGACCATATGATCGAGTTTTTGAAAACCTGAAGCTTTTGAATGGAGAATTTTTCGTCTAATACTGAAATTGGTATACATCATTTGCAAGTGGTGTGTGGGGTTCAGGGTGGCTTGCCCCCCTGAAAAAAAAATTAAAAAAAGATAGATTTTGTGTTTTTTGAAGGAAGGGGTTTATATTTGAGTTTTCGATATTTTCTTCCAGTTTCCAAAAAGTCGATCATCTGACACAGACATATATATATATATATATATGTGTGTGTGTGTGTGTGTTTGTAAATAGGAGTCAGAGAAAATAAAATATCACTGTAGGTGTATTTGGGCTTTGTTGGGGAGCCCTATACAGATAACATGGGAATTGGAAGTATGAAAGAACTGCATTGAGAAAAAGCTCATTACTAGCTTATTTGCATGTCTCTAAAATGAACACTGTACAGCTAAAAGTAATCATGTTAGTGTTCCCCCTATAAACCCATGCAGTGCTGTTGCACAGGCACCTACAAACATGCGCGCGCACACACACACACACACACACACACACACACACACACAGTCTGGCATACATTTTTCACTCAAACACATACATATGCACAGGCAGTCACTCTCTCTCTCTTTCTAACACACACACACACACACACACACACACACACACACACACACACACACACACACACACACACACACACACAGTCTTTTTTTCATTTTCCACACACATACATGCACAGGCAGTCACTCTCTCTCTCTTTCTAACACACACACACACACACACACACACACACACACACATTCATTGTACTTATCTATTGTTGTGCTAACAGTCCTACTCCTGCCATAGAAAGTAGCATGCTTTTCTACCAGACCTTCTGCCACACTATTGTTTCTCCTGAGACCTTCAAGGAAATGCACTTGGTTAATTTGCATTTGCCATGCCCTTGTAAACCGCATTTGCAAGCAGCTTTCCCCAGCATGATCATGAGGCAGTACAAGCCTAAGCCTCCTTACCACTGTCTTGGAATTTTTTCCTGCATAATTTATTTATTTATTTATTTACATTTGTTTACCGGGTAATGTCCACTGGACAAGAAGTCCTTTTTCAGTGGAGACCAGGGGAGAAAAGCTCCAGTGAACATAATTATACAATAACTGAGTCAGGTATACAAAGTGATACAGGTGCTATATAATAACACAGTCAAAAACCATAGACAATAATGAATAGCATACAATATAATTACAAGTCAGTGCAAGTGTAGATATGATATAAACATTTAACTTAATATGAAAATTATTATTTTTTTTTGTAAAGAGGGATCTAGATCACATGATTTAGAAAAAGCTATGGCCAAAGTGGTACCAAAATGAGGGTGGGAGTGGGGGGGAAGGTTAGTCTGGAGCAGAGCATGGGCATAGCCAATGTGATATGAAATATTATTTTAGTTCCTGCTTAAAGTATCTTGTATGGTCAATAGATAGGATTTGTTGAGGGAGTGAGTTCTAGACTTTAGCAATCTTGTAGCACTATAAGGAGTCCCCATAAGAGTCTAGTGATTTATTCATTTTAAGTAGGAATTTGTCTGCTGATCTAAGAGAATTAAGGCTTCTGTAGGGCTGGACTAGGTTAATCAGGGCTGGGCAGTGCTCAGGTTTATACATCACTGTGTGGGCAATTAATAATTGGTTTAGTGTGAGTACATTTGGGAGTTCTAGCCATTCTAGTTGTTTGAGGGCAGTACAATGATATGCTTTTTGCAGTGGGTTAGTTGCAAATTTGGCTATCTTGTTATAGCAGGATTCAAGTTTATTTAGTCCAGTTTTACGGAGGTTTGTGAATATCTGAGAACAGTAGAGAAGTGAGGATAATAAGTGGGTTCTTTCAGTGGCCAGTCTAGCGTGGTCTGAGAGATAAGGTTTAGCTCTGTAGGGTGAGCTGATTTTAATATGGACTTTTTTAATAGTTTGAGCTATATGTGTATCAAATTTTAGTGCATTGTCTATGGTAACCTTGAGGAGTTTAGTATGTTCAACTGGCTCTATTTTAATCTCATTGGAAGAGAAAATAGAGAGGGATTGACACTTGGTTAGTGAGGAAGGATTTGAAAAGACCATAAGCTTAGTCTTATTAGGATTTAGTATCAGTTGATGGGCTGCTAAGTATTTTTCAATATTTCTAAAGGCAGTCTGGGTCCTCTTCTGAAGTGTCTCAACTTGGGGTCTGAGCAGATGAGTGAGACGTCATCTGCATATTGAATGATGTTAGCTGGACTAGCAGTTGTTGTAAGGTCATTGGTAAATATTGTAAAGAGTAATGGTCCTAGGATTGATCCTTGGGGGACCCTACAGAGATGGGAAGGTGGGAGGAGAGTTTATTGTCCCACAGGGTAGCTTGCTGTCTGTTTGAGAGGTAGCTATGGAACCAATATAGGGTCCCATGGCAAAGGTTGTAACTGGCAAGTTTGGTTAAGAGGATTTGATGTGATATGGTGTTGAAGGCCTTTGACATATCAAGAAATGTAGCAGAGACAAGTTGGTTGTTATTTTTTTTAGGTGGTTTATAGAATTATTAAAGCTAATGAGCGCTGTACTAGTACTGTGTTTTGGTCTGAAACCATGTTGTGTAACAAAAAGAAGATTGTTATTTTGGAAGTGGTCAATTATTTGCTGATGTATACACTTTTCTAGGATTTTTGCTAGGGGTGAAAGTATGGCTATGGGTCTGTAATTATATATGTCTTTGGAGGGGCCTCCTTTATGCAGTGGAATGATATGGGATATGTTCCATATGGTAGGTACATATTGTTCAGTAACAGAGCAGTTAATTAGGATTAATATGGGATATAATGTGCTGAGCAAACCTACTAGCAGCAGCATAGGGCAGTGTGTTATGTGCTCATAATCCTGCGATTCATCTATATAGCTACAGCTATATGAGGAGCGAGAGAGTTAAAATGTAGCTACAGATACATTTTAACTTTTCTTGCTTTTGTAGGCCTTGTCTATTAAAAACAGTCAGGATTAAATTAGTTAATTCAGCAGAGGATCAAGTCACTTGACTGCTATTTACTAAGGTATGACAACATTTTTTTGATAATTAGCTTTGTTTTTTTGTGAATTGGGTATCATTGTAGACTTTATTCATATTCCTAGCCTACTGCTACGACTACATTTAATATTTTACTCAAAAGGCAAGAAAAATCATTTTGTACCTTCTGGCATCGTCCATTGGACTTCTGAGCTCCACTCACTCCATGTTCCACCATAACCATTTGGTGTTTTTTGTGGTTTTATCATATTTCTTATTTTGGCCGCATATTTTGTTGCAGGTTCCAATACCTTTTCACCAAATATGTAGTCCAGAGTATTGTAGTCAAGTTTTTTTACCTGTGCTGTCTGAATAGAAACAGAACAAGAGCAGAAAGAAGAATATTAATTTCTTTACATTTTTTAATGCACAGCGTTTGCATTTTAATATCCATTGCACAAATATACTGATCAGGGCTGAGAGGAAAAGTCATGAAATATGCTGAAATACCACATACAATAGAAAATCTTCTAGGTGCATTACAGTGATTTTAGTGGTGCTTAGGAATGGACTTGTGAGTTATTAATTTACTTAATTGTCTTCTGTTGATTGTGTTAGTCCCACTAGGCTAGTAGCCTTTTATCAGAGGAGACCTGCGATAGTATTTATATTACTAGGGGAAATTTGGCCAGGGCATCAGGGAGCTTCCCCTTCTCTTTTCTGTTGCACCAATGACACTGTAATTATCACTAATCTATCTGAAACACCTACCGGAGAACTAGCCTATTGTGGTCAATTTGGCACCCTGTCAGAAGTTAAGACATTCAACAGTTTGAGTCTGAAAACTGTGAGAAAATGTGTGATTTGTTAGAAATAGCTGTAAACTTTGAAAGTTACTGATAACCCCACCCTTGCATCCCCCAATGTGATGATAAGCACCCCCACACTCCTGCTACTTATATATACTAAGTACATGATGGTACCTTGGAGAAAAAGAAATTCTTTGATATACATGCATTTTGGTCTTTGCAGGTACTGTATTTCCATTTGACAAACTTAAATTTCCACAGTTCCAAGGTATTTCACTTACAGTTCTTAAACTTACAATGGGAAACTTTATTTCTCAACATATTGCTGTCAAACAGCCTTTTTCTAACATCCCTACCACTGCAGAGTTGGCTGGTAGAAGGGGATGATAAGACTTATTGAATACTCTGCTATCTGATAAGGTGGGGGAGTGAGATCTATCTAGGTTGTGCTACTTCAAGATAGACTCCAAGGAATTGTACTAGCAAACTCTGGAAGTACATGTGGACTCTGGTTGGTGCATGTGAGAGCACATGAGCTTAGAGCTTATACAACTGTATTGATTGCATGGAAAAGTCCAGTGGTTAGGAGAGAAGATGGACTTCAAAAAAGCTTCCGGGCAATGACTACAAACTTGTCCAGTTGTAGAATGGCATTAGTATCTATGATCTCAGTCATGGTGACAACAGGACTAACAATACAGCCATTATGGTGGTAGGACAAGGTAGAAATCAGGGCTGCCCATTACCAAGCTAGTGCATGGGGTAAAAATAGTACTCTGTTTAAAAAAAAAATCCCTTATAGAAGAAAGTGGATGTAGATATATGCTCACTCTGATGGCAGTGAACCATTCACTGTTTATCTTCTGGAAGCGCTTTGAGCTCAAATAACAAATAATGAATAATCTCACCCATGGCAGAGCAAGACCTGTGGAGATGGAGAGAAAACCACAATAACAGCTGTGCAGTGCACAAGCACACGTGACCACCTTGATGCATTCTCATGAGTATAAAATCAAGAAGATGAGAAAAGCAACCATCATCCATAAATGGCCCAGTGCACACTCTGAATCTACTTTTCACCATATGAAGGAGTATAAAGGGGAGTATAATGTTTCTGGAAAAGGGGAAAACAATCAAAGGGAGGCAGGGAAGGAATAAAAATGATGGGGGAGGGAAAGGCAAGGTTTTATATATATATATATATATATATATATATATATATATATATATATAGCTGTAGATAGATAAGATATATATATATATATATATATATATATATATATATATATATATAGATAGTTAGATAGATATGTGCCCATTTCTTTTTTCAAAGAAGGAAAGGTTGGAATGGATGTAAAGGAAGGTGATGTTATGGTAAACACATAGCACAGACAGGACTAAAAGGAGAGGTCCTGATATACTAAGGGAAAGGGGAGGACAGTAGCGTTAGATCCATCAGACAAATAAAGGGAAAACAGTGGTAATGGGAAGAATTAGACAACAAATGCGGAGGGGAGGCAAATACACAAAAGGAAGTGAATATTGTAATGGGAAATAGGGTGGGCATGTCTGTCAAACCACCCTGTCCATGTCATCCCTCAGTGGGAGATCAGACACCAGCCTGTACTCCCTCACCACTTGGTCATAGCTGAGATGGTGCTGCTAGTGCTGGGAAGGAATGAGAGTTTACCAGCTGTAAGAAGAGTCTTTCTAGACAGACAATGCAGGCGTCCATGCTCTGGTCCACTAGCCTCTCTATATTAGCCAGCTGCCTGTAGGTGGCAAATGAATCCCCCTTGGCAGAGCCACTGTCAGGAACAACACCACTCTCAGCCAGTGAATCTCCACCAGGGGCAGGGGATGAAGGTATATCAGGCTCCCCCTGGAGAGGCACCAGGGAGACCACCCCTAGCTAGCAGTGCCACAGATCTACTGGCTGACAGGTCTTACTGTGGGATGGTGGGGCATGGCATAACCAGTGGCACTAATGTAAAATAAAAGGAGAGAAATAAGATAACAAACAGAGAAAAATAAATGAATAAGTAAGGACTGTGGCAAAGAGGGAGGGGAGAAACAGGGAAACATCACATGAAATGTAGTATGATGTGCATGTATCTTTTAATTATTCTATTCCCTAGTAGACCATCAACATATCTGTAAAACCCAGGTATCAAACACAGTTGTCTAACAGATGTCTACTGATATATTGCTATGTGTTATCTATGTGAGCAGGGGATATTGGAGGGTGCACTACCTATACTACCTATTACATACAGTCAGGTGTATCCCAGCTGGTACACCTACAAAGTGCTACAACATATCAGCATGTTACTATATGTCCAAATGGCATTATGTATATAGCAGTTAATATAACCCTGGCATATGTGCAAAGGCATACACTCAACTGTTTACAATTTACCTGACTTATTAATGTGCTAAGCTCTCTAAAACGAATATAGGTCATTAATAACAGAAACAATTCATATACTATATTTTACAGAAATGCAGACAATGCTAGGAGAAGATAAGCAGTTTAACAATAGTAAAGAAGGAGTATTATTGCAGTCTGTAAATGGAATGGTGTACTCACCTCTACTCCTGGAAAAGTGCTGCAGTCTCTCATGGAATAGGAGACTATTCTCTAGAATAGCCACCTACACAAGAAAAAAAACTATAAGAACTGCAGGGAATACTTAGAATGTATTCTGGCACCCTCACAATGACCTCTTCTTCCGACCAGCCAAGAAGATGTTGACAGCACTTCTGCAGGTCATTATAGTGCTGCCTGCACTGCTCACCAAGTGAGGCATGTCTGTGGCATCACTAACAGCCCTGGTAAGAGAGTGCCAGGCATGCACCTTATTGCAGGGACTCTGATATGAGTTCCCAAAGCAGGAGCTCTTGGTGGTCCATGTGCACTATGTGCAGGAAGATTTTAAATTCCCTACAGAACCATCAGGACATCCTGCCAGTCACACTGCCATTAGGAAACCATACAATAAAGACAATAACAGGTAGCAGCTTGCAGTCACGTCCCTTTCATGTTTCACCAATTATCACGCAACATAGGGCAACTCAGTAGAATGACCTTTAACAGGGACTGAGATGGTATGTGCCAATATTACTAAGGTTTAAGTATGCCAGAATGGTTTGAGAAATGAAAAAAATATACAATCATTGAATGCAGTTTAACATTCTGAGTGACATTTCACTTTAGCACCTCTACTCACAGCAGCTGTATAAATATCAAAGGGAAGTTCCCTGCTTGTGTTATGAACCTGTGCTTGCATACTCATTGTGCACAAATGGATACACAATACCCTAAAAACATCTTAGTGTAACTTTGGTTCTAGCCTTGATGCTTTGATTGAGTGATTCAGAAAGATTTATGAGGTAGATCCTCATTTGCATAATAATTGTGCTCAGGAGCTCAACTCTAAATGACATAAACCCTGACAGCTGCATAGATTCTTTTCAGGTATAGAAAGAAACATGGCGCACAATTAGTGAAACTTGCTACACTTGTGTGAAAGCAACTTCTGAAGGAGGAAAAATAGAATTGCCAACTGTGTGAGGTGGGTTCTATCTTCTAATAAGTAATTCTTTGCTTTGCTGCACTATCTCCCAGGTGTGTTCTTTGTACAAATTTTGTGGGAAAAATTGTGTTCTGAAAGTGCTACTACCATGTGTAATATACTGCTGCACTGCCAATGGGAGGAAAGCAAGTGCTAGAACTCAATGTGAAAGGTAACTACAGACACTCCTTTTAAGGAATCTATACGTCAGCATTTAAAGGTGCCATGCTAATAATTATAACTTTTGAAATTGATCATTTGTAGTGTTTAGAACAACAGCTTGTGCATGCATCAGTTATGTGATTTGATGTACTTGTAGGATTGCTGTTCAGCTTAGCCATGATTGCTGAACACACACATGGGACATGCATAACTAAGGTCAGTCGGCAAGTATTATTTGTAGCTTCTTGCTTTATGCGACTGGGGAAGGGGGATTTGGGGTTGGCTGGGGAGGGGGAAGCACTCTGCCATATATTCGGGTATGGTAGTCTTTCAGCCTATTGTATGTGCCAGTATTAGCATAACAATTACAAAGGTTGAACAGGGAACTGCACATGGTATAAAATGGAAGGCCAGTATACTCACTTGGTGTATCCTTTCTCCACACAGTTTCATGCCTGGTTAAGGAAAGACACACAAATGCAAGTTCTTCCATGTTGAGAATGAAATCCTGCTTCAGGTCTTCCATCTGTATGGCTGATGACTGTTCAGCCAGGAGAATTCTGACAGGACCTACCATGACTATGTGTGACAGGATGCAGACAGACATTAATGTTATTGGTAGCCCAGAATAACTTAAGAACAATTCAGATGCAAAACCACTGACATTGCCCACTACGACTGACATAGCAGGTCACCAGTTACAAAAGTTGTTACTTTACAATGGTTTTCACATAATTTCAGCTGACTCTACAAAGTTTAAAAAATATTTTTCAGTAAACAGGCCTTGATGACCACCGGTTAGTTATAACTTTTCTTTCTATGTTATGTTACAAGTCTAGGTACTATGGCTAATTCAAGCACAATTTATAATGTTTATAATAAGCACTATACACATATGTTAATACATATTTTTCTAACATTTCCCTCCTGTTAATACTTTTTATTCTATTTTCAAAAGCATAAACAATTTGCTTCTTCTCCTAACCTCTTCCTTTGTGGATCTGTAGCTAAGAGAGTCATTCAGTTTAAACTTATGAAAGTGTTTTATTCTTCAACAGTTCTTCAATTTCAGTACTTTGATACAAAGTCTCAGAAACTGATATATCTATAAAATCTTTGATTAATTTTTTCATGCAGGGAATGCCACAGCAAATACATGCTCCTAACAGTAGTATTCCCACACAAATGGCAATCAATATGTTCATTAGGATGGAACCCCACCCCCCCAAACAATTTCTGGAAAAAGTCTGTCAGTGGGTTCGGGCCTGGCCTGGTCATGTCTGACACTTGCTGAATCACCTCCAAGTGGTCGTTAATCTCGTGTTGGTTGTCAGGAATATAAGAACAGCACTCGTCTTTGATTAAAGCACGTACCACCTCTTGCTGCTAGGGTGAAGTCAAGAGCCATGCGGTTTTGAAGTACCACAGTTCTCATTGCATTCAGTTCATCAGTCATTAATTCAAGAGCAGAAAAAGTTGCATTGCTCATGACCTCGAGAAGTTTGGATAGTTTTCTCAGTTCCCAAATTGATTTAACTGCACCATATGCAAGGGGCTATTGCCAGCCCAGGATATAATAGTGTCACTCAAGTCCATGTGTGTTAGTTTATTCTTGTCTTTCACCGAGTTATGGTTTCTCCAGCCTGCTTCGATCTGTCCCATTGGATTCTCAGGTTTCTTGATTGGATTTCCAGGTTTATTTGCAACATCTCTGACGTTTCGAATTCTCCCATGAGGTAAAGCTGTAGTGTGTCGTATGGCCGGGACCAGGTAACCCAAAAAACAACTGCCGGACCAATTCTCAGGCAACCATTTGTATGCCTTTTTCCCACACACAAAATAACAGTTTTCTACTTTAGTATTGATATACACTTTCCCTGCATGAAACATTGACATGCAAAAAAACTGGGTGTACTGTCCAGTTGTGATGAATAATAAGCAATGGGTCATTGCTTGTCCCCATGCTGTTGAGTCAACACTGATGTCATATAACCTCGCTTGCAATCTACAGTTTGGAAAAGACGTTTATGATAGTTTGGCAATCCTAAAACTAATGATGGTGCTATCATTTGCTTCAGTTTACAGAAAGCTAATTCTGCTTCTGGTGTTCATTGTATTAAATCTTGTGCTGCCATAGGCTTCTTAAAAATCAGGTTGGCTAATAGTGCAGATTCCAAAGCATAGTTTGGGATCCAGCTCCGACAAAAATTAGTTGTACCCAGGAAGGACATCATTTCCTTCTTGGTTGTAGGTTTTGGTGCTTGTAAGATCACTATTTTTCTGTCCTCATCTAATGTTCTGCCATCTTTGAATATTACATATCCAAGGTATTTAACTTGTTTTCTCCAAAGCTGCAATTTATTTTTGCTTACTTTGTGTCCTTCAGCGGCCAAAAATTTCAATAATGCTACAGTATCTTCCTTACAATCTTGCTGGGTGGGGGCGGCCAGCAGGATGTCATCAACATAAAGTAAAATTTGACTACCTCTCGGCGGGGTAAATCCCACTAAATTACTTGCCATCTCTTGTGAGAATATTGTTGGGCTTTCACAATATCCCTGTGGTAATTGCATATATGTATACCGCTTTCCTTGAAATGTAAATGCAAACCAATACTGGCTGTCAGGGTGCATCGGTATTGAAAAGAATGAATTGCTGATATCTATCACAGAAAAATACTTCTGTTGAGGTTTTAAATCATTTAACAAGGTGTGTGGATCTGGCACCGTAGGTGCTCTTGAAATTACTGCATCATTTACAGCTTGTAAATCTTGGACCATATGCCATTCTCCATTTGCTTTTTTAACTGGGAATAAGGGTGTGTTACATGGCGAATCAGGAGATTCCACCAGTATTCCCTCTTTAAGTAAAGCTGCTATGATAGGTTTAATACCTGCCTATGCATCTTTTCTTAAGGGGTACTGTCTTTTTTGTGGTCTAAATGCTGACTTTGGCATGATAGTAACTGGTCCTGCTGTGCGAATAAGTCCTACGTCTGATTTTTCTGTTGACCAGAGAGTTTCTGGTATGTCTAATAAAGCTTTTTCTTCCTCTTCTAATGAGAAGGTTTCTCAGCTGTCTTCACTGGACTGCAAGTGTACAGCTGGATGTGTTTGTGTTATCCAGTTCAGTTTCTGTCTTTGAACTCCCTGTTCTGATAGTTCTGATTATGTCTGCTTTCCCCATTTGGTAACTTTTTCTCCCAGATTTACCCATTTTAAATCTTTCTCTTTTGTTAAACTAACATGTGGTAAATGATTTGATTTATAAAGTGCAAAGAATTCCTGGGGTATGAACAGCTAACCACACTGTTCCTGGTATGTCTAATAAAGCTTTTTCTTCCTCTTCTAATGAGAAGGTTTCTCAGCTGTCTTCACTGGACTGCAAGTGTACAGCTGGATGTGTTTGTGTTATCCAGTTCAGTTTCTGTCTTTGAACTCCCTGTTCTGATAGTTCTGATTCTGTCTGCTTTCCCCATTTGGTAACTTTTTCTCCCAGATTTACCCATTTTAAATCTTTCTCTTTTGTTAAACTAACATGTGGTAAATGATTTGATTTATAAAGTGCAAATAATTCCTGGGGTATGAACAGCTAACCACACTGTTCCATTTCATATCCCAGTACAGATTACACAGTGCCAATCTGTTTGCACGATTTTTAAACAATTCTTGTTCATATTCTTTGTCAGGTCCTGGTGTATTACAATAATACAGAGTACAGTGCAACAGGTGTTGTATATCAATGCAATGGGAGGGGAACTTACTGATAGCTACATTCATTAACTCTTCAGTAATTGCTCCAGGGCCGGTCGTAACCAAGTCCTGGCTGTACCAATAAAATGTCTCACCTTCCGTTTGCACTGCAAAAGTATTAGTTTGTCGCTGTGCTTCCATACCCTGCATAGTTGGAACTACTGCTATGCCAAATAGTTGCATAAGATCTCTGCCCAAAAGGTTCACTGGGCATTTTGCAGAAACAACAACTTTGTTTTTCTGGGTCAATCCTGAAACAGGATCTGTTATTGTAATGTTATGGGAGAGAGGCTCCCGATACAGCTGTCCATTAGCTGCTTTTACTAGTATAAAATCATGTGATTCTAAATTTTCTAGTAGTTTGGAGGGGTGTACCAGGGTTCGTGATGTCCCTGAATCGCACAGAAATTTGACTTCCCTCCCCTCTACCAGGAGTGTAACTTCTGGTTTTGTGTCAGCCAAATAGAGCTCTTAGCTCAATAAGGCTAGGTCTAATATTTCATTTTCTTCACTATCAGTAGCTTCCTGCACTTCCATTTCTTCTATCACATTCTCTGCTCCTTCTATCACATTCTCATTTGTCCCTTTTCTATTATTCCTATTTAGTGATTCCTGACTTTCATATAGTCAGTCCTCACCCCATCATTTTTATCCTCCATTGCTGCCTTCTTATTTTTCCTGCAATCCTTTGCCAGGTGTCCCTTTTTACCGCATTTAAAGCATTCACCTCTCTTCTTTCTCCCTTCAAAGTCTTCTGATCGCTGATCAGATTGTTTGTTTCCCTGGGCATTCTTTTTGCCCTTTTTTCCGAACTGTACTAAATAAACTTCTCCATCCTCTACAGCAAATACTTGGGCTTTCTTTCTCTTTTTGTTATTAAAATGCCTTTCAGCATGTCTAGCATATTCAAGCAGTGATTGTAGTCTGCTTGTATGATGGTCTACCATATGTTTTGTAATGAAACTGCTTATGGGTACAATACTGCCTTTTAAAAATGCATTCTTTAATTGCTGCTCATATGGGGAATCTTGTGTCTGGTCTTCAGGAACTTGCATTCCACAATGGTTATTAAAACATTCTAGCAATCTAGAAAAATATCTATCAACAGTTTCACTTTCTTGTTGGATGCATTGATTAATGCAAGTCTAGTCTGCCCTAGGCTTCCATTTTTCAGAGATTCGGTCTGTTAGACCTTTCACTCTGTTGTCTAGTTCTGCGCTGCTATGTGGAAGGGGCTTAAGTGCAGCATCACGGGGATTCCAGTTGCCACTGATCATGTGCCAATCTGGACCAACTATTTGCCTGACTACTTTTTCTACTTCCTCTCCGTTTAAGTGATAACTTAACCTCATGCCTTGTAAGTCTTCTAAGAACTTTCTAAAATTAACTTTTGGATGGGGAATTCCCTCTGTGGCTTTCTGGATATCTTCTGGTGTCCACGGTCTGTATACTAGGAGAGTTGGGACCTGCTCTTCTTGTCCTGCCTGAGGATTTGGTACTTCTATGAGTGGGCATATCTCTTCTTCACTCATAGCTCATGAATTTCCATTTATTTGATATAATTCAATATCCTCTCTCAAATTACGTGTTCGAGACCTAGTCTCGATAGGATCTCTAACAAACGGTTTTGGTTTTGTAGGAATAGCTGGGTATTGTGGAGGTGGGCCAGCTTGTTCATTTACTTCATATTCCAGTAAGGGAACTGGTAAGGGAACCAGAACCGGAGGGGGTGGAGGGGCCGATGCTATAACTAAGTTATTATCCTCTTTATCTAAAAACAATGAATTTTTATTCTTTTGTTCCCTTTGGTTTACTTCCTCAATCCACCTGTGTGCCTGAGGAACTCCCAATTTGTGCTGTTTTTTAACCCGATCTTTGGAATTGGTTTTTAGCTGTCTAATAAGTTTGATAAGCGAGGATTTCTCTAGTTTCCCATCAAATTCATATTTGTTAACCCATTTTGTATAGTATCTAACATTATCAGCACGTTGTGATTGCATATATTTTGCGTCTTCGGTTAACGGTGGGTTTCGGGGTCTTTTTGTGCACGTATTACCCATTTTGTTCTAACTTTTAAATGTTACGTAACCCTTCTTATTTTTTAACGTGGTACCACGAGTGTTTATAGTCTCTTCAGACTACCTGCCTACTTATTCTGCTTCCCTGATCTACGACAAGATAGCAATCTTTCTGTCCCTGAATTTTAACAAATTCTTAACAGAACAAATACTATCAAGTCCCTGATCTAAAACAGAAAAAAGTAGATTCACCCTACCTGAGCCTCAGCGATTGGTCACTCATGGTTCAAACGAAACCCGCCTTCAGTCGTAGATCAGAAAAGTGGCTGGACTCTTTTGCACGACAATTCAGTCGGAGGTCTTTCGGACAAGAAGAACCGATGTGGTATCTTCCCTGCACAGTTTCATGCCACCTGGCCCATCTGATCCAAGGCTAAACGTAGGCTTCCGGCTCTCGAAAGGACCAAAAAATGTTAAAGGAAAATACTTCAAAGACCAATCAGCATAAGGTTCAGTTTAGGTTTCTTTATTCTTGCGCAAGGAGACAAAAAAATGCAGATACAGAGTTTGTCTAACTAAAATCAGGAAGTGTCACAATTAATATACCTTTCTTTCAAGACATTGCCCACTACGACTGACGTAGCAGGTCACCAGTTCACAAAGTTGTTACTTTACAATGGTTTTCACATAATTTCAGCTGACTCTACAAAGTTTAAAAAATATTTTTCAGTAAACAGGCCTTGATGACCACCGGTTAGTTATAACTTTTCTTTCTATGTTATGTTACAAGTCTAGGTACTATGGCTAATTCAAGCACAATGCAAGTACAGATCTCTGAAGCAGTCTATTGTTTCTAGTATCTAACTTTCTTGCAGCTGTGCACTTTTTCATCAACACAAACAGAGCTTATTGTCCATAATGAATGGGTCTACAGAAAACAGTATTATTCTTTATTCAATTTCCTGATCTAGCAGATAATCACCTGCTTCTCAGTACATTTCCAAAGGTATAAACATGTATTTTGCTGTGCTAGCAAACTAGGTCAGAGTGCATCTTGCAGTGTCAGAAAGCACAATTTCAGAAAAGCATATTTGCAGTTTCAAACAGAACTAATGCTTGCATATAGAATAAAAATGTATTAATCTTACTTGCTTATAATAAGCACTATACACATATGTTAATACATATTTTTCTAACACTCATGCTTCTATGGGTGTCATGGATTTTTTCATAAGACTCAGCCACGGTGCTGCAACATCTGTGAGTCCTAGCATACCTCACACAAAATCCTTGTATGTCCCCATTTCCAGACATACACACACTCAGTGACAGTTACCCCCAACAGCATTAACCAATGGCTCTTCCACTTGTATCAGACCCACACTACACAAAGTTATTCTCACTTACAACAAACACACATAGCTCCCTGTGGAAGACACTGCATGCTGTTGTTCCCATCCCTTAACTGTGCAGGTGATGACAACTGGGCCCTGCACTTTGTATATTATTTGTGTTGCCTTTGTCAGTTGCACAGTATAGCCAGTCTATGCAGGGGTAAGTACAGTCTTGTTGTATGTTTGCATGCATCACTTATAATGTAGTGCATATGCTTTACTATGGGCCAAACCCATGTGTCAGTCTCTGCCTCTTGGCCAGTACCACGATGTACTTCACCTACCTTCATCTTTCATGGTCATCTCCAGTTACTTGGTCTTCCACCGACTCTCATCTAGCTCACCCTCCACTACCCGGTTAAGTAGCAGAAATTCCTTCTGCAATTGCCCTCCATGCAGCAACTGTTTTCTATCATTGTACATACTGAGAATATCTTTCCACATGTACATGATCATACTGCAGGTCATCACCAAATACATCCAGGCAGTGAAAGTGTGCATTCAGCAGCTCAAACGCATGCTCACTGATGTCTCAGGTTTGTGACAGGGTGTAGTTGTATTCATTGTCTGCCACAGTATGTGGAGTTTAATTAGGTGTCATCAAACCTGGCTGCAGGGTATATCTGACATTGCCAACAAGATTCCCCTGAGGAAACTCACCCGTTACAAGCCATTGATTCAGGTCATATTTGCGTCATTGTGTGGGGGTCATGGCAGCTGCTTGGGTGGTCTGCAGACATGCTGTAGAAAATGCCCTGCTCATGGAGTGACACTTTATGGTTCACAATCCTTCACAGTTCACCAGGTGAGGCTTTTATTTAAATGTGGCTGCAGTCTATGACCTCCCCCACCCCCATGTATCTCAGGGAAATAAGGTATATTGTAAAAGTTCTGCAAGGTGTTTGGACTCTTCTCTGTGCTGTGAGGAAACCACATAAGTATTTTATTTTATTTTATTTTATTTATTTATTTATTTAAACATTTGTTTACCAGGAAAGTCTAAGACTGGACACAGGTCTTTTTTCAGCGGAGGTCTGGGGAAAAGGTCCATGAGTAACAGTAAATTTGAATGCACGAATTACAAAAATCAGTAAAGTATAAAGTAAACAAAATGTAGTATACATAAGAAAATACAAATTTGTTACATCATGACAACAAAACCTAGAATTTTAACACAGCTAGTACTATTTGTAAAGTATGACTTATGTCAAGATATAAGGTTAAAACAGGCCACTAGGAATAAAAAAATTAAACACAGGGGAAGAAGTTGGATATGATTGGGGTATACTGTGATATATCAGAGCATTCATGAGGGGTTAGTACAGAAATATAGCCACTTATTTTTTAGATAAGCTTGAAGTGATGGCTTAAAGTGGTTAATGGATGAGACTGAGAGAATGGAGTCAGGAAGGGAGTTCCATATATGAGATATATAACTGGAAAATAAAGATTCTCCTGTAGTGTTTTGGCCTTGGAGATGGTGAGTAAGTGCTTATTTGAGCGAAGTGGTTTGCTGGAAGTGTAAGGAAGGATGTGATTTTGTAGTGCAGGGATTCTGGTTGGTTGTGTTAGGATTTTGTGAGTTAGAGAGAGTTGGTTGTAAAGAATAATGCTGGGAAGTTCAAGCCAGTCTAGTATCCTTAAAGCTGTACATTGATGTGTTCTATATGGGCAGTCAGATGCAAACTCACCAATTTTATTATAACATGCTTCTAGCTTAGATAAGTCAGTTTTCCTAAGATCAGTTAAAATTGGTGAGGCATATAGCAAAGTGGAGAGCAGATGGGTTTGTGCTAATGTAATTTTGGCCATTTTGGTTAGGAACCTTTTGTGCCTATATAGACTTCCAAGTTTTTTATGAACTTTTTTACTGTTAGGGAGACATGCAAGTCAAATATTAGGTTACTGTCTATTTCCACTCCAAGAAGCTTTGCATGGGTTGTCAGGGAGATGATAGTATTGTCTTTGGCTATTATGTTAAATGGTTGGCATGAGAGAGATGTCTTGTTAGGTTGGAAGAGTAAAACTTTACTTTGTTATGCTCCCCCATATCTTATAACATTTCATTTAGGAACCTGTGGAATATCCTTGAGTCAGATGTGTGGTATACCCCTAGTGTGTGCCTGTTGCTAGCTGAAAAGTTTCTGGAGCTATTATTCCTAAAGTCAGTCATAGTTAAGTATCTGCTGGAATAGGTATTCTATGAGTTTCACAGTCATGCAGATGTGGACAATGCATATCAACTGGCTCCCGCATGATGACTCCATCCACACAGTACCTATCTATAATATCAGTGTTGTAAAGGACATGAAGTGTTAAGCGAACTCACATGACACTATGTCACAGAGGGCAACAACTTGCAGCATGACTAGTGTCAATAATAGTCTATTTCAAATATACATTTGGTAAAGCCACAGCTACCCCTAACAAACTGCTGCTACACCAAGATTTTTTGGGGAGGTCTACGCTGATTGCCTCAAAACATTGTTTCTTTACTCAGTATCATACAAACTTCTGAGAGGTGATCTTTGCCTGGTATACAAGGCTTCCATGAACCCTGTTTTGATGAACTTTTTGCACATCTGCAAAACGAACAACATTAGAACGGCTAAATTAAATTTTGCTTGTGACAAAAATAGGACCTGTTGGAGAGACAAATATGTTTCTTAGAGAATTCCCATTCTCTGGAACAGGCTCCCCATCCATGTGAAGCAGAGATTCTCCTGATCCCTATTTAAGTGCAAATTGGACCAATGGGAAATTCAATACTGGTCTGGTTCTTATGTCTCTGATGGACAGAGGCAGTCACAGGTAAATCATTCCATATATAAATGAGATTTGTGGGTAACATCTGGATTGCATGGCTAGGCTTATAAGGGTTCTAGTGGTCTTTAGCTTAGTATACACCAATAGAACCTAAGAACCTAAGGTAAATATAGATGACAATGATAAGAGTAGGAGTACACTATGTGTGCAGTTTAAACAGTGTGACAGTTCATTTAAAGAGACATCTGGAAGACACAATTAAATACCAGTGACAATGACAGTTAAAGAGAATAACATTTAGGCTTATAGAAAGAAGAGTTACAAGAAGTCTAAGAAGGAATAAAAAACAATATTTACAAATGTGCAACATGCATCAATTTACTGCACTAATGTAGTTTAGAAATAACATACTGGTTAGCTGTGCATATATGTTCCAGTTGTTATAGGCCTGATTTAGCCATCGTCAAAACACTGGCATTATTATTCATTACTAAGAAATTGAAACAGCTCCTTTTTGAACATACTAGAGAATTGTTCTTTTCGGATATCTTGAGTTACTGAGTTACATTCTGCAGGTGCAAGTTTTACACATTGCCTTGCTGAAATGGGGTCCTGACAAACAAATGGCATTGTTTTAGTGGTGCATAGGAAATAGTTTGTCTGTGTTGCAGTATATGCGCTAGAGATGGACAGTATGAACAGTGAATTAATCTGAATGACAATAAGGTTGAGTAGGAAAGTGGTCCTAGCAGTTACTGATATCAATCTGGATTTCTCTACCGAGACACATAAATGTTCTATTGACCTACCCTGGATTATAAATCTCCAGATCTTATTAGCAGTTACTTGCAGACCGTGGGTGTTCTGTGTACAATTTACAGAAAATAATGGTAAATTATATTCTCTTCTTGGCATTATCATTTATAATGTTAGTGCCTGCAAGGATTCTCTTGTTAGTTCTATGATGTTTTGTGCTTGTGAAGCAAAGGTCTGTTGCTGATCAAAACTTATACCTAGGTACCTTTTCGTTCAGTGAATTGAGGGTCAGTTTTTGGTGTATACCAATAGCATAGTAGTCGATTTTCTACAATTTAATTCCCTAGTTAAAGTCTTGTTGTAGCTTCTCTTATAATTTGCTGACTGACTTATCTGAGTGTAATATGATGATGTCATCTTTGTATAGTACAAGTAAGGGTATATATCAAAAGGTTGTTTTTTAATGACAATGGAGAACAGTATTGGGAACATGACTGAACCTTGAGGTACCACTACTGAAAAGGTTCTATTGTTAGCTACATTAGGATCATGTGTGATGGTGAAAGTCCTGTTACCCAAGTATGAAGTGAACCAATATAGTGCACTGCCACCTCTGCCAAAGGTGGCTAGTGTTTTATTTATTTATTATTTATTTATTTATTTAACATTCGTTTGCTGGGAAAATCCAACTGCGACAGAGCCCATTTTCAGTGAAGGCCTCGGGAGAAATGTTCCAGATGCATGTCTTTGGAGTATGGGAGGAAACCGGAGCACCTGGAGTAAACCCACATAAATGCAGGGAGGACATGTAGACTCCATACATAAGGCACCCCAGCCTAGAAACAAACTGGAGAACCTCTTGTTGTGAGGTGACAATGCTAAAAGATCATATTTGGTGATTTGTTCCATTAGTTGCATATACAAAAGGTTTTCTTTTACCTTAGCTGGAGAACAAACAACTGAGACTGGCTTATAGTCAGAGGTACATTTTGGGTTTCATCTTTGGGAATTGGGATTATGGGAGTTGGGAATGATTCCTGTTGTAAGTGTAAGATTAATAATGTGTTGCAGTGGATTGCAGATTTATGTTGCATCTGTAATTCACTTCTTGTTCATTAATGTATTTGTTAGCTCATTTTATTCTAAGCAAACATATAAATGTACACAGTCATACAAGGGATTTACAGCTAATGGTGACATCTGCTGGTGTTTTGTATATGTGTGTGTGTGGGTTTGTTAGTGTATCCTGCATCCCAGAGTAATTATGGTATAAAGGAATAAACCAATTTAAGTAAACAGGGATTTATAATATGAGCATATTCTGTGGGGTACGATTCATGGTTTTCTTCATTTGTTTATCATTAACAGTGTGTTTACTGGCTGTGAATAACCTGCATAACATATAGTTGACAAATTTCATGTTAAAATATTCACTATGAGTACACATTTAAATTAGTTTCCTTTTGTAGGCCCAAGGGTGTTTGGGCTACAACAGTTGGTCTGAAACTTAGTGCAGATGATACTTGGTGCAGATGAGCTAAGGCTATGAGCTGTTAACGATCTGCTTGCTCTAGTGTGGGGTTTGAACTCCTTAGCCTTTGTTTGTCTAGTGTGTGATCAAGTGACTTCACCAGATAGTACTCTTGGGCTGTCACTGTTCGTTCGGCTGTCCCACACTGTTAGCAAATTCATTACTTATTTGCCTTTGGAGTTCCTGCACCCTTCAGAGGGCCCCTAATTTGTTCCTCACTATATAGTATATGACTCTGAATCCTTGCACATGCTGTAGTTTAATAGATTATAGATACATATTTGAATAAATGTCAGTTGCAAAGAAAAGAACTTTACTGTTTTTCATGTTGTCTGTTTTCAATAGGAAAGCATTCTGTTTTGTTCATAAAATATCTGTTGGTGTTTTTACTGTAAAAATGTTGATAAAAGTTTTAATTTAATCTCTGCGATCATTGTACAAATAAAGAAGAAACTAGTGTGCACACTGACACATTTCAACACTGTTTTATGGTAACTGGGGACAGACATTCGTATGGCTTGGGGGTGGGGGGGGTTGCCTGGTCCATTACTTTTCCTAGGCTCTCATTTGACTATGATATGGATCTGCATTTATTGTTCAGAAAATGCACATGAGTACATAGCTTTATACTTATGCCCCATCTTTTTAATTTTCTATCTTTTAAAAAAGCTAAAGATGAAATTCAGCATTGTCTGGTTAAGTGACTTGCTTAAAGTCACACAGTAGGCAAATAGGGTTAGAAAGAATCAAACCATGTACCCTTAACTACAGAAAGCGGCTCACCAATAGGTTAGAGTTTTCATCCTCTGCATTAACTGCTAGACCTTTACTCATGTCTATTTAATGATACATCACTAAGGGTTAAAATCACTAAAGTTTAGAGTCAATTGTTAATGTAAGTTATTAAACTTTCATCATTTTTGTTGTTTGAATGTCCATATAATTCATGTTGATGCAAAATATGTTGATCGGTTAACTTTTTAAGTGAATTACAGTAGTATGCCTCTTATCTGTCTCTGATTTTGCAGAACATCACTGATTGTGCTTCATATTTATGGCCTGTCCCTCATTAACCTCTTTTTTCTGATATAAAGGATTACTGTCAGTCAATAATTCCAGGCATTACAGCTTCACAGTTTTTATTTTTCAGAGAATGCATATCCATGTATCACTTATTGTTTTGTTAACATTTTAAGTGATATGGATTTGTCTGGTATTTATGTTAACAAGCTGCTACTTGTAGTCAAAGATACATGGTTTAAATCCTTGCACATTAATTTACCTACTTTGTGACTTTGAGCAAGTCACTTAACCAGACAGTGTTCTCAGGTCACCCCTGAAAAGGGGTGCTTTGCCTTTGGAGTTTTACCTAAATATTGTTTAGAATTTGCCCCTTTTTGTCATCATTATTTTTAGATTTGTTCAGAATTCTCATGCAAAGAAATTGAAAGTATTTTGGTCTGTCCCTTGTGAAATTTATAGCTTCCTGCAAATTGTTGTGGATTGCAGTCACTAAATAATGACAGAGGTGAGTTTCAGATTTTGTGTCCCGCAGAAAATGCTTGATAATACAAACTCTTGTTATTCTATCAGCTTTCTAAGTATATGAGAAAAATATTTAAAAGCTGTTCTTGATTTTGTGTCCTTGTTTCTGATTCTTGAGCTAATAAGTTGTGAGAGCAGACAGGAGATGCTTTGTATGGTTTTGACATCAGTGAACTGAGATACATTACTGGGGCATTATTTATGAATTTATTCATTCACTTGATTTCAAGCAAATAACCAAGGAATTCAGTCATGCAAATGGCTGTAACTGACGGCAGTGTGATGGTATGTGTGTTTGTGCAAATGCATGTGAGCCAAAGATCAAAGTATTAGCAATGTAGTAGGTAAAATGAAATAATAATAGATGATGTGGGAAGAAAGGCTAAAATTAAGGTATCACTAAGAATGTGAAAGTAACTGGTTCATTTTTGTGTGTGGGGAAGCTGGACATTTGCAACTTGCTCTCGAGCCTCTAATGTTTGAAAAACTAGGAGTCTGGTAAAACACAAAATATTACAACTGCTCTATAACTTTTTGTTACAATGCAACCAAGTTACTGTTCTGGCAAGCAGAAAGAGCCTGCTCTTAGCTATATAGCTTGATGATGACTGGAGTTGATTTGAGGTTTTTTTTGGAAGCGGGTTGCTTGGCTTGCACACCTTTGCAATTTGAGTTGTTTCTCTCAAGAGTCTATAATGGTTGAAGAACTGTGTATGTGGTAAAGCAAGTAAAAATTTATATTTTAATCATGCTGTCAGTTCACTACCTAGTTCTTAGTAAATGTGCCACAGTTTGCCCATTTATTCCACCTAATAAGAGGCAGTATGGTGTTCCATATTTTGAAGATGAAAAGTTGAATGGCTGCAGTTTCTTTGATTCTTTTGGATGATGGTATTGTGGATGTCATGGCAATGTCAATCCACACCTCCATGGCTGAAAAATGAAGAAGCCTCAGCTTAAGAATTTCAGAATATGTCATTTAATGATCTCAGTCTCAGTGATTAAACATGCAAATTCTTAAAGTCTTCTGTTGAGACTTTTTCACAGGCAGTTATAATAGCATCCAGAAACTCATAACTGCGTTATTTAAAATCCCATATGTCCAAAAAAGTATTCAAATGCTGGAATGGGTTATTGTTACCAGAAATTCTCATTGGAGTACTACCCACACCCCTCAGCTGTCCCTACTTTTGCAGAATGTCTTCAAGTCTGGCTCAGATGTTTGTCTTGTCTCTCATAACATTTTTGATTTTCTAGTAAATCGCTCAAGATTATAGTCAGTTAGTAAAGCCAGTCACAGTTATTTACTTCTTACTGTTCAAACATCCATTTTGATCCCAAAGTTGCTCTATTAACTTTTTTAAGTGAATACAAGTAATATTTACAAATTGTTCTTGGTTTAAACTCTCTCGTATTTATTTTAGCTTGGTCCAGAAGTCTTGACCATGTAAGTTGAAAGGCATAGTATTACCCCAACACATTCAGATCTAAATTATTTCTATTGTTTTTATTTCAGCAAACCAGAAAATAGACTACTAGGTTGTTAATGTTGCTGCATTTTCTTGTCACAGTTTTTGTCTTTCTTGGTGCTGTTTTCTTGGAGGAAGATAGAAAACTATCAAGTTTATTTATGGTTGCCACTGGATCTCATTTACTTTATCATATTTTTGTACTCTGACTATTTTAATGCAACAGAGTCATTAGCTGATTGAACCTGTTGCTGTAAAATGATCTTAGATATTTTCCCAGAATCCACTTCATGCCCCAGTTATACAAGTTAAGCTAGACATGTGAATACAATGGCAGTAGTGTGTCACAGGCATCTTGCACAGCTTCTGGATCCTATTTTCATTTTGCCTTTTTTTGCTTGAATTACTCTGAATATAGTATTCTAGAGCAGTTCTTATCTCATTAACAGTAGTTGCAAATGCTCAACAAAACAAACTAGCTGAATTGCATGTTTTAAGGCTTCCAATTTTTTTAGTCCAAATGTTAAAAGATCCCCCTTTTTCCAATTTCCTACATAAGGTTGAGGTGCTGTGTCAACTGTCAACATCTGTCCCAATTAAATATTGCTCTCCTATCTTCTTTGACAATCATGCCTGACTCTCATGGGTTCTCTCACAAAATCTGCTCATCTCTTTGCTGGACACCCTTGTTTCTTCTTACCTTCTTCCTGCCTGCCCCAAATCTTCTTCACCAGACTATCTTCTGCTTTCCTGCACATGTGCCTGAACTACCATAATCAGTTCTCTTTGGTCTTTTCTGCAAACGGAACTACTTGATTGTCTGCTCTTATGTCCTCATTTCTTTGTCAATCCCATAATGTGCATCCTGGCTCCTATCTCAGAGATTTCATCTCTATCACCTCTAGCTTCCACAACCACTCTGCCTTCACTGTACATGTTTCTGTAACATACAGCAGTAGTAGTTGCACCACTGTTTTGTACATCTTATTATTAAGATTCCTTGGCATTCTTGTGTCACACACTATCTCTGACCCTCTGTGACAGCTGGATGCAGCCCCTCTGATTCTAGCTTTGATTTCTCCTTCAGACTTCCCTTCTTCTCAACCACCCCTATTAGATATTTGAAGCTGCTAACCTGTTCCACTATTTTCCCTTCTATCTATTCAACTTTCAGCTTCTTCTGATTTCTACCATTTGCTGGCATTACAGCTGTCTTATCTTTACTCAGTTGCATCTCATGTGCCATCAGTTTTGCACTCCATTCCTGACTCATTCCTGAAGCTCTTTTTCAGATTTTGACTGCATACAGCAGCTTTGTTGATCTAACCCCTCCAACTAGTTTGCTAATGTAGTCCATCACCAGTACGAACAGCAGTGGGCTCAGACCCAAACCCTGGTGCATATCCACTCCCACTGGGAACCCCTCTGTGAGTCCAAACTGTTTGCACTTGCTTCATTTGCATCTTGTACATAGTCTGCACTAATTCTACCAATGTTTCTGGGAGTTCATACCATTGCAGGACTGCCTAAATCACCTTTCTAGAGAACTTGTACTATGCTTTCTGCAAGCTAGAAATACTCATTTGCACTCTTTCTTCATCTCTATTTTCTTCTCAACTGTTACACTACAAACATTGGGTTGATTGTGCTGCATCCTGATCTGAATATGTACTGCTCATCTAACATCTTATTTCTACTACTCTTATGTATCCATTTATGAATCAGCCTCTCCATTACTTTTATGTAGTGTGACAAGAATTTGATACAGCTATGCTGCTCTCAGTTGTGAATGTTTCCTCTCTTCTTGTACACTGACAGTTATCTGGGATAAGTCTTTCTCTCCATACTGTTATGAGTACCATGTGGAGCCATTTCATTTCTGCCGTGACCTCATCTGAGTCTGCTAGTTTTCTCGATTTAATTTTCCTTAGTGCTGCTCTTATTTCTTCTTGGGTGGGCTTCTCTTCCTCTCCTAGGTGGGCTCCTCTTCTTCTTTCATGGTAAGCTGTACAACTTCTGTGGTTTGTTTTTCATTCAGAAGCTGCTGGAAGCACTTCTTACATCTACCTTTAATGTCCTATACATGGGTGAGCAAATGGATGCTGAGGTCACTTATGAAGGGTATCTGATGACTATCTGTCTTTGCTTTGCAACCTGATAGATTTTCTTTGTGCCATCTATTGAATCACTTCCCAGATGCAGGTAGAGTGTCTCTGATGCCGTGTTTGCCATTGCAACTACTCATTTAGCCTCTTTGTTAGCCAAGTAGTATTCATTTGTAACCTGGTTTGTCTTTTCTAGCTCCACTTTTTCTTGTATTCCTTATTTCTTTTGATGACTCCTGGATTTCTGCAGTCCACCACCAGATTCCCTTATGTATCTTATTGCCATAACTAACTCAGCCACATATCTGTCCTGCAGTCCTCACACATGCTGTTTTGAGGTGCTGCCATTCTTCTTTTTCAACTCCATCTATTTTCTCTTCTTCAAGAGGTGCTAGAGCCCTGAATATTTCCCTGAATTCTACTGCTTCTCTCCGGTCAGCTTCCAGATCTTCAGCCCAGTCTCTGTTGACCTTCTCGGTCTACTGCTTGCAATTGATTATAGGAAACAGAGATTTATGCTGTGGGCAGACTGTTTCATTTGGGAGGACTTGCAACTGCAGATTCTATCCCACTGACCTTTCAGTACTAAGAGGAAGTCAACCTACGTTGAACTTTGGCCACTCTTCTATGTAACTTTGCACTGTCACTCTTGATGAAATATGTAATAGCCAACATCAAGCCATTTGCCTGACAGAAGACCAGAATGGACTCTCCATCTTTATTCATGTTGTCGCACCCATGTGGACCCAGGTGGTCCCCATATCCTGTTCTGTCTGGTCTAATATGGGCATTTAGATTTTGTATTATCAGGACTAACTTTTGACTGAGGTGTCAAATTATCGCCATTATCTAGGAGCAGTTAACTAACCACTCTTGTTTCAGCTTCAAACAGCTTTTAAATTACTTTGCTATTCACCAATGTCTGCAATGGTAAGGTGGGAGTTTTATCACAAATGTTGACAAAATATGCTGTAGTGTTTAAACATATTTTCCTTACAGTTTGGCACACAACAAAATAAGTCCTTCCTTTTCTCCTTGAATTTGGGTTAATATTTTTTCTCTCTTCTTACTGAGGCAGCAATGTCCTTATGCATGACATTTTCCCACCCCTCTGTTGTAAAGAGAGATGGACCTTTAATTTGCTACACTCCATCATACTAACACCTCCAAACCATCACCCTTGTGCTTGGCAAATGAGTAATTTTGCTCTGCTGTGAACATTGCCAGGATTTGTAAAATTATGGCATTGACTGTTTTTTCATAGATAAATTGCCTTTCATTTTTAATAGTGGATTATGGATGAGTTTTTAATATGTAGCCTCTAGTTCATATTTTATTGGTATGATGATTTTTTTCACATTTACTTGTCCAACCAGCTAGCTACTGTGCCATCACTGAGCCGTGGCAAGAAAAGGAACGTCTAGCCACCGCTAACTGTGAAGCATCACTGCACCACCCTGAAGAATTATTGATTTGTAAATTAAATCACTGAGCAGGCGGAGCAGTTGTGACATTCTGCTGTTGATCAGAAAAAAATTATTTTACTGACTGTGGAAAAAAAATCTCCATTACAGTCCATTCCATTGAAGATTGTGGTTCATGTTTCTACTCTCCATGGGAATAGATATAGGCATACATTGTGTTTTATAATCAGAGCTCTTGGTTTCTGCTGTTTTGTTAATGATGGTGTCCCCGGCTGTGTGCTCCATGAACTCAACGAGGAATTAAACCCACAGCTAGGACAGCTGTTTAATCATAGTCTTACCTCTGGATACGTACCCAGGGAGTGGTGCACTGCAACTGTGGTCCCACTTCACAAAGGCGGTGCCTCCACCGACCCTGGAAATTACCGGCCCATTAGCTTGACAAGCCTTATCTGCAAAGCCATGGAGAGGATCATAATGGACCTCATAAATAAAGACATAGGGAATTTGCAGACTTTGGATCCATCCCAGTTTGGCTTTGTCAAAGGCAGATCATGCCTTCTAAACTTGGTTGACTTTTTGAAACAGTCACCAAAGCCATTGATGAGGGAAAGGCAGTCCATACAGCCTACCTCGATCTGGCGAAGGCCTTTGATACAATACCCCACTCGGGTATCATTGAAAAACTCATCAGCTTAAATGTTAACCCATACATCACAAGATGGGTTGCAAACTGGCTGAGTGACAGAACCCACAGGGTCAGAGTTGCTGGCGCCATGTCAGACTCAAAGCCTGTCACAAGTGGTGTACCACAGGGCTCAGTCCTGGGCCCACTCTTGTTTGGCATCTACTTTTCCGAAGTACAAGCAAACACAGGAGGGTTATGGCTGACAAAGTTTGCAGATGACTGCAAACTGGCCATAGTAGAAAACACATCTGACACAGATATCCTTCAGAAGGGTCTCACAGAAACGGATAACTGGTGCCAGAGCCATGGCCTAAAGTTAAATGCCAAAAAATGCATAGTCATACCCTTCGGGAAAAACAAGGTTACCCCTAGCTACCAAATAGGTGGCAATCCACTGAGTACAGAAAAAGTTATCAGGGACCTGGGGACCCAGGTTGATAGTAGTCTGTCATTCGACACCCATGTAGCTAAAGTAGTTAGGAAGACCTTCTACATTGCCCACCTTATCATGAAGGGATTCTCATCTAGATCAAGGGAGGTCATAGTCTCCCTATACTCATCACTCATCAGACCAATGATTGAGTACAATGCCCCATTCGAATGTATCTGACCCGACACTTGCAGCAGCTGGAGAGGCCACAAAGTTCCTCACCAAAAGGATAAAGGGTCTCAAACATCTGTCCTATGCTGCCCGACTGAAAGAACTCCAGCTCTATTCAGTCGCACCGCTGCTCAGAGGTGACCTTTGCCTAACATACAAGGCCATGTCAAACCCAGATTTGATGAATATGCTTCACCTCAAAAATCTAGATCCGTCAGAGCCACAAGGGCGGAGACTTAAACCTCGACACGGCTATTAATAGGACGTGCTGGAGGGATAGATTCATCACCCAAAGACTCCCTATGCTGTGGAATAAAATCCCGGTATATGTGAGGCAGAGCACCTCGCTGGCCTTGTTCAAGAGAAATCTTGACCAATGGATGGGAGATCGCAGATATACCCCAGGGATTACCTCAGTGTCACTGCTCAACAGAGGCACAGCAAAATAATGGGTATAGTTCCCCATACTAAAGGGGTGGCGTAAGCCACAAAACTATGGGCTAGGCTTGTAAATGCCCTCGGGCAGATAGCCTAGTATGAACCTATGAACCTATGAACCTATGTAACCTTCAGCCCTGTGTAGACCCAATCATACCTAAATAGCTTTAAGCATTTCCTGGGGTTACTCCAATATGCAGATTCTGTTTTATTGCATGTGAAAAAAATCATCCACAATCCATTCCAGTATAGAAAACCATTCCTTTTTCTCTTATCATTTATTTGCCTGATCTACAGAGACTTCTTTCATATCATTCTGTCTAGTTATCCCAGCACAGGACTGTTAGTTTTCAGCAGCTAGTGCTGTATCCTTTGTTCTTGATCTTAAACAGTTTGTCATCCAAGAAGGATTATTAATATGCAAATTACTGACATGCAAATTAAATCACCACACAGAGCAGTACACTGTATACAATGTTTGATAAGCGTGACATATTAATTTAGTCTTTTTCAAAGTGGAAACTATCCCATTAAAACTTCTTGTGTTATTAGTAATTAAACTAGTTCTTTCTCTCTTGCACTTCAAATAGCCTAATCACTTTGCACTTACCATTTTTGTAGCTATTATTGTAGCACACCTAAGTGCCATCAACACTAGTAATTCTTCACGGAAATAGCTCCAATACTTAGTAGTTATGACCACCCCTCCTGGCATGATTAAAGGGCAGTTCCCTGTGCTTTCTCCTATAAACCTGGTACACTTGGGCATTCTGAGTCAGTGTAGCAACTGCATCATGTACACAGACAACCCTCTCCTCTTACCTCCCAACACTCAGACTTGTGAGAGATGCATTTATATCACCAAATTGGAAGCTTTGCACTTTCCACCCAAGACTGGACTAGCTGGTCAAGAGGAGAAGGTCAACACCTGCACCACATCACATGGAACACATAGCCCTCCAGAACAGCCACTATCACAGCTCTCACATAAAAACATAAACCACACACCCACCTTCATGGAGGATCTTAATAGAAATTTACCCAAACAGCAGAAACCTCCAACACAGAAATGCACTCGACCACCAAAACACAGCACAAACCACAAGACACATAGCTCACCTACACAGTGTGCCCCTCAACCTAAGCCCCTAAGGCAAAACAGCTTGCCCAATACACTAATAATAGGTGACTCAATAGTGTGGCACACTGATGTCCCACTCGCTAGGCTGAATAAGGAAAAGCTAACAGTCAGCAGTCTATCAGGTGCCTGAATCCGACACACAACACATGCACTCAGGTCACTCCACAAGTACAAGTATGACACTGTCCATGTGGATGTGAATGACCTGAGATGAACCTCCCTGGATTACATGAAAAGAGACATGGTGGAGCTCTCGGATTATGTGGCGCAGGCAGGTATGAAACTAGCCCTGAGCAGTATCCTACAGTCACCCAGAATGATACTGCAGTACAAACAAAAAATGATTGACTTCAACAATTGGCTAAGTTTCTGGTGTCATTCTAAGGGGATCAAGTATATGTCTGCTTGGAATGACATGATTGACAGACCTCAAAGTTTTGCCAGAGATGGCCTGCATCTGTCACCTCTGGGTTTCCAAATACTGGTTAAGGCTCTTGCCACCCCTATAGTGCCTTTTTTAGGCTATGTTCCAAAAACCAAATTACCACCATAACAGCTAAAAATAAATGCAATAAGGGTCATGCTGCTCAACACTAGAAGTCTAAATCTCAAGATGCACTCACTCGAAGCACTCCTCAAAATGGAGAACACTGACATTTGGGCTGTAACGGAGACCTGGTTCAAAGCATCAGAAAGCACCACTGCGCTACCAGGCTGTAACTCATTCCACACCTTTCGGCCCCAAAGCATGGACTGAAGCTCCAGAGGTGCTGGTGTCTCCATATTCATAAAGGATATGCACAGCTCCAGACTAGTAGCCCAGCATAAGGCATCTGAGATACTTCACGTACAACTAACATTGGGGTAAGATGGCAATCCAGGTCATAGCCTGCTATAGGTCCCCAACCATGTCCCTAGACTCTCACTCCATGTTCCTAAGCACGCTGGAATATATCAGGGTCCAACCCAACACTCTCTTACTAGGAGACTTCCACTACCCCTCCATCAACTGGGAAAACTAGTCAAGCACCAATGCACTGGCCCAGTGCTTCCTGGAATTCATCAATTCCAATGTCCTGGACCAGCTCATTCTGACCCCCACTAGAGGAAGCAACATCCATGACCTGGTTATTACTAGCATAGGCAACTGTTGCTCTACACCAATAGTTAATCCCTCCCTGGTCAGATTCAACCATAAACTAATCACCATGGAAATCCACATCTCACCCACACCCCCGAAAAGGTACCCACCTTGAAAAACTTCTCCAAAGCTGACTTTGGACTCCTAAAAACAGAGGTGGCTAACTTCACGGAATGGATACCAATTGAAAATAGCTGCCTGACTGCCAAATCATACACCGATGCATTGTACGAACTGTACGAGCCATACCCAACAGAACCAAGACGCTCTCCTCTAAAAAAAGGAAACCAATCTGGTGGTCCCCTACCGTTAATAAACTTTACAACAGAAGGAAGAAACTGTTGCAGAAAAAGGTGAAGTCCCAAGACTGGAAAAACTCCCTTATTAGCCTCAACAAAAAATTTAGATCCCTCATCAAATCCCCTAAAGCCAGCTATGAAGGCAGAATTGCGACAGACACTAAAAACAATCACAAAGCCTTCTATAGCTATATCAAGAACCTCCACGGCAATACCCAGATTTGCTCTGAGTTATTGCATAATGGTACCTCCTATAATGAGCCAAGAGATATTGCCAGCATACTGGCTGACAGATTCAATGCCAACTTTACCACTCTCTCGACCCTAAAGGACCACTCACAATACTGGAAGAATGCCAGGCACCCAGCATTACTGCAGCGCAGGTTAAAGCTGCATTGTCCAAGGCCAAGAATACAGCTTCCATGGAACCCGATAATATCCCTGGCTGTGTTCTACATGAACTACAAAGTGAATTGGCACCACATCTGTGTGCCCTGTTCAGTCACAGCATCACCTCGGGTTTTGTCTCTACTGAATGGTGCACAAATAAAGACACATTGAATCACTGCATTTAGGTGGACAGAGTGTGACTCTTAAAATATGTGATAAAAAATTATGAAAAAATTATGGAAAATGTATATATAAATGTAAATGTTTATATACACATTGTTATGAGTTACACTAAACATGGATGCTGGAGAGAGGGATATCCTGAGTTTAACCAAAAGTCTTCCTATCCGTTTTTTAAAACCAGACAAGGGAGGTGGACTAGTAGTTATGAACTTAAGTGACTACAATTCAAGAATGCGTCTGGTCTTGAAAAGTGGTATTTATGCTGAATCCAGTGTCAATGAGATGAATGGGGCCTATAAAAAGGTCCATTGTTTCTTAAATGATTTATTCATCGAAGGTATGATAGACATGGACATATTCAATTATTTGTCTACACCTAGCCCTAAAATACCAACATTATTTAGGTTGCTGAAATTGCACAAAGACCAACAATATGATTTACAAACAACAAATTGGTGTGGCTATGGGTTCACCATGTGGGGGGAGCTATGCTAACTTGGTGCTGGCTAGCTGGGAACATAAAAACATTCTTTCGGACAATGAGTGGTCTGACAGAATAAAGATGTACACAAGATTTTTGGATGACATTTTTATAGTGTTTAAGGGTACTGTATCCGAAGCCCAGAGTTTTGTGCAACATCTTAACAGCAGCACCAGTTTTTTCAAGTTCACCCACACATATCATGAGAATTCCATCACGTATTTAGACATTGAGTTAAAAAAAAACGTAGAAGAACAGCGCTATGTAGCCAGGATCTACCATAAACCCACATATTCTAACACCATGCTTCACTACACAAGTTGCCATCCTATACATCAGAAAAGATCTGTACTTAACGAACAACTTGTCCATGCAACAAGGATGGTAACTGATGAAGGGACTTTCCTTGATGAATGTGAGACACTTAAAGTTATGTTTCTAAAGAGAGATTACCCAGACACACTCGTCCTTGATTTAGTAAATGAAGTCGTAAACAAAAGGAGAGAAGTGTTTTATAAACCACTTCTTAGACCTACTATTAGGTCAGTCACCTCAGAAGAGGATGTGAATTTGGAAGTAACCACTAATACAAATCATGATTGTACACAAACAGTAGGGTTAGCCACTAGAAAGATTTCAAGTAGTTTTGTCACCTCATTTTGTTTGGAAGTCAAAGCAATTGAGGTTATATTTAAAAGAAACTGGAGCATCTTCATGATGGAACCAGACGTGTTCAAGAAGTTGGGTAATTCACCATCTTTTATTTACAGGAAGAACAGGAATTTGAAACAGATCTTAGAAATGGAACCCCAGACCTGTAGTAGATCTGGTGGTACATTTCAATGTGAAAACTGTAACTATTGCAGATATATAGCAACAGGGACAGAATTCACAGCAGGTTCCTTTAAGGTAAAAACTAAGGGTAGATTTAACTGTAACTCTAAATCAGTTGTCTACCTGGCTAGTTGTGTAGCCTGTCCAGCATATTATGTTGGTAAGACGGACAGAAAACTAAGACAGAGGATTTATGAGCACACATACCATATTAGAAAAAAGTCACCTAACACATTGGCAAGGCATTGTGCTGAACACCCAGCACACCACTTTCACTTTAGAGTGATTTGTCAGGTTACTGTTAATCTAAAAGGGGGTCCTTATCATCTAATTTTGGAAAGACAGGAGTTGATTTGGCAACTGCGTCTTAACTCTTATAACCCCCCAGGTTTGAATGAAGTCACTTCCATTGCCTGTATTCTGAAATTAAAGAGCCTAATGCGCTAGACAGGTTTTTTGTCTAAGTCTTTTAAACAGCTCTATTTGTAGTTGAGTAAAAGAATGCAGGTTTTCGTTTCATGTTTTAAATCTTTTAAAAATATGTCTCATCTTACATCTAAGCTTGCTTCACCCTTGCTGGTGATTTGTGAAAGCATTACAGTTGAGTCGATCAACACTGGTTAAAGTTGAAATTGCGGTCTCTTATTTTATTCTATTTTATTTTGAGTGCAGCGTTCTTTTAGTCCACTTGGAGCACTCTTGTAACTCATAACAATGTGTATATAAACATTTACAGTTATATATATACATTTTCCATAGTTTTTTCATCATTTTTATCACATATTTTAAGAGTTACACTCTGTGCACCTAAATGCAGTGATTTAATGTGTCTTTATTTGTGCACAAAAGCAGCTATACATTTTTGTTCTTTACAGGTTTTCACAGTTGCTGTTTTTGTATTTGACTTGTTGCTGATGTCATGTGTCCACCCTTAATTACTTATGCAATACCATTGGTTAATGTTTTTTGAAACCACCTTGTGGTTTGTATTAAAGTGAGCACTTGTGCTACTGTTGTAGGTCTGAAGAAGTCTTCTAAATTAAGACGAAAATCGCTTAACCATTTATTTTTGTATTATACTGTTTAGTTGCAAAGTAATAAACCTGTTTTTACTTTTTTTCACTTTGGAGACTTTGTGTCCTTGAGCCTTCATTTGTTTCCTGAGTTGCAGTTTGGATTTGTTTGTTTGGATTACACAGGAGGGTGCAATGACAGGTGTATTGCCATGAATAAAGAAAGTGACAACTGCGCTACCACAAGCTTTGGTCTTTTCAAAGTTTTTACTTCTGCTGTATCAGAGGATATAGAAAACAGGATCAGCAGATACTGTTGATTACACAAACTTAAGTGCAGCAATAAAGGATTGGAGAAAAGTCTAAAATATTTGGGACAACTGACTAAGAAGGCTGAAAGGTAGCAGGTGAGGTACTGTGCAATCAAATATAAAATGTTGTACCTGCACCACAGCAGCTCTGGTGTCAAGTGTTATTTATTTTTTATTTGTGTTTGTTTATAAGGAAAGTCCCAATGGAATATTCATCCATTTCAGTAAAGACTCACGGAGAAACGTTCTGACTCTATCAAGCATATAATCAAGTATCGCTGTTTACAACTATTTTAGTAAAAGAAGTACAAAATCTGAAACATACGTATGGAAAATAAGAAAACACATCCAATATTAAGCAGAACTGATTGCAAGACAGTATCACATACATATAATGAACTGTATGGTTTGTAGGCACACAAATAATGCAAACATTGTTATAAATACACTTGAATATAAGTAGATACAGTTGTTCACATGTAATAGCAGAACTTTAGAACTATTTTTAGCTAAAAACACTTTATTAAAAAGGCAATATATCAACCCAAAATAACAAGTCACTTACTTTGTCCACAGTACTCTGATACAATAAAAGTAAAGCATAAAGTCTTACATTTTCTAAACATAAATATTGAAATAGATATAATAAAACTTTTAAGTGAGCAACAAAACTAGACAAAATTAATACAGGAATATTTTAATGTTTTAATATTTTAGTATTTAACAGTCACAATATGGATGTATTTTTATCTTAATCAAATAAGGCATCAAGTTGCAACAAGATACTGCAAAAAAGCATCCTTTTCTTCAAAAAGCTTGTCCATTATACTGAGACACTTGTTTTTTTTCTTCTTCATTACTTCTTATAATATACTAACGTTTTCATCTCCAGTGTAATTAGTGAAAACAATCATCTGGCTAACTCTGCCTCCCCAATCTCTTCAGATAGGCCTGAAAAGTAAAATTATTGATTTAAAGTTAAAGAATCTCCAAAAGTAATTCTCACAAATCCCAGGATCTGATCTATAAATACTTTCAACATTTCACATTGTTAAAACGCATGTTTCCAATCCCATATTATTCCTTTAGTGCATCTCCAACAAGAAATAGTAATTCTTGAGTAATGTTTCCTTAATCTCTCAGGGCTATAGAACTATTTGTAAAAACACTACCATGCAATGATTCTAAACTTTTTCAGTTTCATGGGGGACCTTAAATAGCTCAGAGTTTTCTTCTGTTTTATCCCTGGGCAAGTGACATTCCCAAAGTTTCTTCCCAGTTCCATCTCAGCCTGTCCCATGCAACTTTATGAATAATATGTAAAACCCTATGGGCAATATAAATTAACCCTTCCTCCTCTGTCTGGTCCTGTTTAACAGCTACTTATAACCAAACATTAATTCTGGAGGGAATTATGTTCAGCACACTTAGAATTTCTAACATGTTGTTGCAACCTTAAAAATAAAAATTGAAGATTCACTGGAATATTATAGATCTTGATACGAATAATGAATAGAATTTTGCTTTCTTCTCTATCGTCAGAAAAAAATCTGATTTATTATATCTACATATGTAGCTTCTATGGGGATCAAAACAAAAAAAACTCAAAATCTGGGTTTATCATTTTAGTTATATCTTGAATATTTCTCTGTAACATATATAATGATGCCCAATGCTGAGAGTAAGAACACCTTAATTCCAAAAAACAGATAAAAGCAAATAAAAACAGGTAAGCACTTTCACGATTGCTCACTTCTTCAGACCTTAACAAACAGTATGAAAAAACAGGTCTTTTTTTCATACTGTTTGTTAAGGTCTGAAGAAGCGAGCAATCGTGAAAGTGCTTACCTGTTTTTATTTGTTTTTATCTTTTTTTGGAATTAAAGTGTTCTTACTCTCAGCATTGGGCATATTTTTGTTTGCTGGACTTTGTTTTTGAATATCCTAGATTCCACTACATTCTTTTGCTGCAGTAACATATATATAATGGGAGTAAATGATTTTCTACCCATTGTTCATTGAAAAAGACATATCACCATTCCCTATTTAAAAATTAATTTGACAATGTGTACAGCATCTCTTTTTATATCAGTTTATGGTCTTGCATTTGGAGTCTTAAAAACTCAAACTGCAGATTAATATCTAAGAAAATCATGTATATCCAGGCCTCCGTCTTCCTTATGTACAACAAGTTTCACTCAAGCAACTCTCAGCCTTCCCAAATAGTGGAGTGAATCAATTGATTCATATTGTTTAGGGTTCTTCTAGGATGGGAAGCCTCAACCTTCCCAAATAAAGGAGCAACTCAATTGATTCATTTTGTTTGGGGTTCTTCTAAGATGGGAACCTGGCAAGCCTGAGCCAAATATAATAAATGAGGCAATATAATGAGTCAGATTGCCTTTTCATTTTGATTCAAGTCTAGTATTTAATTTCACTATCTCCTTAGATACTTTTTACATATTTTAAGCATTTGCTTTATATTTATATCATCTGTTAGCTGTATGTTTTTTTTGTAACTATTGCCCTAAATATTTCAGTTTATCTGTCCTATGAAGAAAGAGGAATTGAGCTGTAAGGATTTCAGAGGAGGCATAGTTTACAACAGCTTCTTCAGATTTAATAATATTTATCTTGTATCCTGAAATTGTACTGTCTTCTTCTTCCTTTGGCTGCTCCTGTAAGGGGTTGCCACAGAGGATCATTGGTCTGCAGAATGAGTGACAGTAGAGTTTTATGTGACGACTTGCCAGCCAGGCACCCAATCTTCCTCAGAAGGCACACACAGGCACATACTCACACCTAGGACCAATTAAGAGTGTCCAAGCCACGTGCAGCATGTCTTTGGAATGTGGGAGGAAACCAGAGCATCCAGTGGAAACCCATGCAAACATAGGGAGGACATGCAGACTCCACACAGAAGGCACCCCAGCCAATAATCAAACCATAGAACCTCTTGCTGTAAAGCAACAATGCTAATTGCTGCACCACTCTGCCACCCATCCTGAAATTGTACTGTATGCATTCAAAATGGACATTAGATAGTTTATGTCACTTTCTGGGTTAGTTAAAGAAACTAAGATGTTATCTGCGTATAAGGACAGTTTCAAGGTCATGTGATCCCACTGCCAAACGTATATTACAGAGGACTTGATTCTTGGATCTGAAAAGAATCAAACTGTACTTCTCAATAACTCTAGCAGGGAAACATAAGCAGTAAATTAGTAACATTAAAACACTTCCTTAAAAAATAAGTCTCAGAACAATAATTTCAGCAGGTTGAAGTCCCATGTGCTGCATGATCAAATAACTTCAGTCATCTGTCTACTTGCCACATAATATCCTGCACAGAAGAGCACTGTAAGCCTAACCATTGACAAATGTCCAGCTGCAAAGTGTAAGTAAATATCTGGTTTGTACCTCTCATAATTAATTACACATGAAAAAATCTAACTTTCATGCCTTTCATGCAGAAAGCTCAAAACCATAACAGCTGCTTTTTCTCTGAGTGCCTGTTGTTTTTTTTAAACAATTTAAACATGGGCCATTGTCTAGAAGATGATTGTGGGAGCTCTTGTTATTGTTCAGTGTGATCTCCCGGGGTGGTTTCTACATAAGCCTTATTATGGCCATCCTCCCTTTGGGCCTCTTGTACCACTTGTGCTGCTTCTTGTGAGCCAATAAAGACTAAGCACCATATAAAAACAATATTTTAGGAGTTGCAGGGTACAATAGATGATATTATATATGTTTTTTTTTGTTTGTTTTTTTTTTACAAAAGCTTATCATTGGGAAAAAATAAAGCAGTCATTTATCTTCTAGTTGGCTGAGAGTAATCTTGTTCCACAAGCCCACAACTGTAACATATTTAATTATATTGCCCGATTTCCAAAACTGAGATAATAGATTCCCTTTTAACGTGAATGAATCAAAATATCTAATTACTGTCCTTGGTCGTCTCTTGGCCATTACTATGGGTCTCCATGGTGTTTTGTGTACTCAATCGATCTTTATTTGGTCAAGAGGAATCTCAGTGCATACAGACAACTGACAGCATCTGTATGTTATGCAGTCCTTGCCTTCTAATCCCTCGGGTATTCCGATGACATGGAGATTACTCCTCCTTGATCTGTCTTCAATTTCTATCAATTTCTGTTTAGTATAATTCAACCTGGTCACAGGAGCTTTAGCTTGCAATTTTAAGAGCATATTTTCGTTGATTAGGGACTGCAGAATATCAGTGTGCTCCGAGATCTATCGCTCAATTTCAGTGAATCTAGTATCATTTTTAGATATATAACAATGTAATACCTCACTAACTGTCTTAATCTCCTGTAGCATTACTTACAATGATATCTATTCAATCTCCATTGAAGCAATCATGACCATGTAATTTGCCATTTTAAAAATGGTGGAGTCAGTCAGATTAAACAGACTCTCTTGAGGTGTGCCTTTAAGTTTATTAGATTTTTTCTTCACCCATTTCAACATGATGTATATTTTTATTGCATAAAAAGTTAAACCGTAGAGCTGTACTACAAAGTAGAGCCATAAGTGAATGGATTAATTAGCGAGGGAGCATGGAGCGTTAATGATTAGTGTTTATTCATGAGTCACCATATCAGAAATCTTCAGAAATCAACTTTGCAGCAAAAGTAAATAGTGTGAATTATATAGCATTGAGCTTACTGTCTGTAATGTGTACCTTTCAAGAATATGTGGGTCTTTCTATAATGACTGAAGCTGAATTGGTGATTGCATTTGGCTTTGTGCATAGAAGGTACTTTGTGCTTTAATTTATTAGCTAGCCAAAACGTATTGGTCTAGCTGATTATTAGGTCAAATAATTACATTCAGTATGCCCCTAAACATGGCACTTGGCATAGTATGTGTGTGTTAAGGTAGTGCTGACGTTAGTGGATTTCTTAGTTGCTAGTAAACAAGTAGCTGAAGTATATACAGTTTATGTGAGTATAATATTACCATATAATGAGCACCATAAGCCACAATATATGCAAGTATAATATTACCATATAATGGATATAGTGAGCACCATAAGTCATAGTATATACAAGTATAATACCATATAATGCATATGGTGCTCACTATATGCATTATATTACCATATAATGAATATAGTGAGCACCATAAAATCACAGTATATACAAGTATAATATTACCATACAGTGCATATAGTGAGCAACATAAGCCACAGTTTATACGAGTATACTATTACCATATAGTGCATATAGTGAGCACCATAAGTCACAGTTTATACGAGTATAATATTACCATATAGCGCATATAGTGAGCACCATAAGTCACAGTTTATGTGAGTATAATATTACCATATAGTACATATAGTGAGCACCATAAGTCACAGTTTATACGAGTATAATATTACCATATAGTGCATACAGTGAACACCATAAGTCACAGTTTATTTGAGTATAATAAGATATTGTCGTGTTCGATTCTCAGCTAAAGCATCTTCTGTGTGGAGACATGCGTGAATGGGCGTACCTTCATTGAAGGTTGTGCATCAGGGCTGGCAACTTGGCATGTAAAAATCTACTGCCAATCATTAGCGGACTGGAGTTCCGCTTGTGGCGACCCCTAACTGGGAAAAGCCGAAAGACGCAACAACAACAACAACAACAACAACACTGCATATAATGAGCACCATAAGTCACAGTTTATATGAGTATAATATTACCATATAGTGCGTATAGTAAGCACCATGAGTCACAGTATATACAAGTATAATATTACCATACAGTGCATATAGTGAGCACCATAATTCAGAGGTCATTACCTAATAGTATAAGGAGGATGGGAGATGGTGGGTAAAGAATAAGGGAAATGGAAACATTGGAAACAGAATTTGGTTTTGACATAGTACAAGAAGCCACCTTTTATTAAACAAGAAGGAATATCAGCTTGGAGGGAGGAACTGATGGTAACGCAGCAGGAAAAGGATCTAGGGTTGTTAATCACACCTGAGTCAGGTACAAGGAAGAGAGTTTGGGGTCATAATATCATCCAACAGAATATAGTAGCTGTATTCTCAGGATCAAAGAAGCAGGGCTTCTGCCCTACTGGGGCCAGGCAAAGCCACATCTTGAGTGCTGTGTACAGTTCTGGAGGCCAAACGACTACAGGAACATCACATTTTTGGAAGAGTCCAGATGAAAGTCATCAGAAGGGTGTGTCAGATGGAGAGGAAAGGTGTATATGACTAGAGGCTAGGGAAGTTATAGCTCTTCTCCCTGGAGATCATATGAGACAGAGAGACATGATATGGGTCCATAACAACATGTCAAGGACATATGAAGAGCCTTTCCTGAATAGGAACGGCCAACAGAACAAGGCACAGGTACCAGCTAACAGGGCTATGTACTCCATGATTCCACAGAAGTACTTCTTCAGAGAGAGGGTTATGGATGCAAGAAAGGCACCACTACAGTGGATGATACAGAGAGGAACTCTATGAAAGCATTCAAGGGGATATGCAACAGGTGGAGAAGGAGTGAGGAAAAGATAAGGTAAGAAGTTGAATGCATTAAAAAAGCAGATTATATAGGCTTTCTGTGTCCTCCTGCATCAAGCAAATGTATAGTTCATTAATTCATTCTGTGATTACCTATTTAATCTAATCCAGAACTACAAGAGATTAGGAACCTCTCCCACCATTACATGGGTGCAAGACAGAGAAATCTTTCATAGATGGGGAACCAGCCCATTGCAGGATACACAGGCACATAAATACACACACACACACACACACACACACACACACACACACACACACACACACACACACACACACACACACACACACACACACACACACACACACACACACACACACACACGCGCACACACACACAGATACAGTGAACACACAGTCACTTACACATTGTGCACACGCCTGCATTCAGTTTGAAGGATCACAAATTCATCTACAACATGTGGGAGAGAAAACTGGATCGCTTGGTAAAAACCTACACAAAGGGAGAGGGAGAACCCTGCAAAGAAGGCAGCTCAGCTGAGAACCAGAAAAGTTAAATAAGCAATGTGAGGCAACGATAATAACTGGTGCTTCACAGCAGTGACCCACAAATGCATTGTAAGTTAAACTAATAGAAAATTTAAATAGTGGGTTCTCTAACAGCATTAAATAAAAGGATAACATTCCATGTACCATGAAAAGAACCAGATGTACTCATTCTGTCTAATGGATACGATTGTCATGCTCTGTGAAGGAGGAAGACTGAATCCACTCAGTCATGTCAAACAAAGGTTCTGGATCTTTATATCTCATCAAGATAGAACACAATACCCCTCATCATAGGTTCATAGGTTCATAGGTAGGTACTGGGCTATTGGCCCTGGGGCCTATACAAGCCCAGCCAAAAAGGTACCCTGGCTTTTGCCACCCAAGAAAATTATTTTCCTGTGCCACTGTCGAGCAGAGCCACAGAAGTGATCCCCGGGGTGAGTTTCCTATCTCCCATCCAATCATCAAGATTTTTCTTGAAGAGTGCTAATGAGGAGCTTTGTTTGATATAGATAGGTAGTTTATTCCAGAGTATGGGAAGTCTCTGGGACAGGAATCTATCCCTCTGGCATGTTCTGCTTATTGTGGTAACAAAGTTTAGGTCCCTAGAGCGTGTAGCTCGGAGGGATTGGGATTTCTTTAAGTGGAGCATGTCCAACAGCTCTGGGTTTGACATAGCTTTTGTATGTTAGGCAGAGATCACCTCTGAGTAGGTGATATGCAACAGAGTAAAGCTGGAGTTTTTTGAGACGGTCTGCGTAGGGCATCTGTTTGAGGCCGGTAATCCTCTTTGTGAGGTATTTCTGTGGCCTTTCCAGTTGTTGTAGATGTCTTGTGAGGTACATACCAAAAGGAGCATTGTACTCTATAATGGGTCTAATGAGTGATGAGTAGAGGGGAACAATGACCTCTTTTTTTTCTGGATGAGAACCCTTTTGTGATGAGGTGTGCCACGTAGAAGGATTTCCTGACTACTGTGGTGATGTGATTATCAAAGGAAAGACTACTGTCCACCTGTGTCCCAAGGTCTCTTATCACACTTTCGGTGTTAAGTATACTACTGCCTATGTTGTAGTTCATGGGTACAGAGTTTTTACCAAAGGGGATGACAATGCACTTTTTAGCACTGAGCTTGAGGCTATGGCTTTGACACCAGGCATCTGTCTCAGTGAGTCCCTTTTGTAGGATATCCACATCATTAGGAGTTCAATTATGGCTCCTAGTTGCAGTCATCTGCGAACTTCATTAGCCAAAGACCTTCTGTGTTAGCCTGTACTTCATAGAAGTAGATACCAAACAGGACAGGACCCAGGACTGAACCCTGTGGTACTCCACTTGTCACTGGTCTGAAGTCGGATTTGGAGTCTGCTACTTTCACAGTGTGGGTTCTGTCAGTGAGCCAGTTGGCAACCCATGTTGAGACATGGGGATTTATACCTAGTTTAGTGAGCTTATCTATAATTCCAGAGTGGGGGATGGTGTTGAAAGCCTTGGCAAGATCTAGATAGGCTGTGTGAACCACCTTACCCTTGTCTATGGCTTTGGTGACTGCTTCAAAGAAGTCTATCAGGTTTAGGAGACATGATCTGCCTTTTACAAACCCGAACTGGGTGGGATCCAGAGTTTGGAGATTACCAATGTCTTTGTTTATAAGTTCCATGATGATACGTTCCATGGCCTTGCAGACCAGGCTCGTCAGGCTAATGGGGCAGCAGTTCCCGGGGTCTGTGGTGCCCCCCCCCCTTGTGGAGTGGGATAACCATTGCTGTGCGCCATTCAGCAGGCACAAAGCCTGAGGTGAGGCTATGACTGAACATGATACTTAGGTGGGGTGCCAGTTCGTTCTTTTGTTCATGTAGAATGCAGCCTGGGATGTTGTCTGGTCCCATGGATGCTGTGTTCTTGGCTTTGGACAGTGTGGTTTTTACCTGTGCAGCCGTGATTACAGAAACTTTGCATTCTTCCATTACAGAGATGGGCTCTTTAGGGGGTGAGAGGGGGGTAAAGTTAGCACTGAACCTATCTGCCAGGTTGTTGGCAATATCAGTTGGGTCTGTATATTTAGTGCCATTGTGCTGTAACTCAGAGCAGATCTGAGTGTTGCCATTGCGATTCCTGGCATAGCTATAAAATGCTTTGTGGTTGTCTTTAGAATCAGTGGCGATTTATTTTTCGTAACTAGCTTTGGAGGATTTTATCAGGGATCGCAGCTTCTTACTGAGGCTGATCAGGGAGCTCCTCCACTCATGGGATTTTACTTTCTTTTGCAAGAGTTTCTTCCTTCTGTTGTACAGTTTGTTTATGGCAGGGGACCATCAGATTGGCTTCCTTTTTTTGGAGGATAGCATCTTGGTTCTGTTTGGGATAGCATGATCCATGCACTCATGTAAGTGCTTACAAAGTGCAATTGTGTAGGATTCAGTAGTTGTAACTGTATTGTCCATCTGCATGGGTGTCATGAAGTTCACCACTTCTGTCTTGAGAAGCATGAAGTTGGCTTTGGAGAATTTTTTTTACCATGGTTTCCTTAATGGGGGGTGGCGGCAGGATGTGGATATCTAGGGTAATTAGCTTATGGTTGGATCGGACCAATGAGGCATTAACTTCAGGTGTGGAACACTGGTCACTCATATTGGTAATGACTAGATCTAGGATATTATTGCTCCTGGTGGGGGTGTGGATAAGTTGATCCAGGGCATTGGAGTTTATGAATTCCAGAAAGCGCTGAGTGAAGGAGTCGGTACATGAGTAGTTTTCCCAGTTAATGGTGGGGTAGTTGAAATCGCCCATTATTAGGGTGTTTGGTTGAACCCTAATATTTTCCAGTACATCAAGAAAAGAGGAGTGAGAATCCTGAGTCATGGTGGGTAATCTGTAGCAAGCTACAATATGGATTGCAGTTTTGCCCAGAGTTAGTTGCACTTGGATAACCTCAGCTGCATTATGCTGAGCAACTAGCCTGGAGGTGTGGATATCCTTAATGAATATGGACACACCCCCGCCTTTGGTGTTCCGGTCCAGGTTACATGGCCGAAAAGTGTGGTATGGGTTATAGCCTGGTAGTGCAGGGGTGCTCTCTGGAGCCTTGAACCAGGTCTCAGTCACTGCACAGATATTGATGTTCTCCATTTTAAGGAGTGCCTCGAGTGAGTGCATTTTGAGATTTAGACTTCTAGCATTGAGTAGCATCACCCTCAGTTTTTGCTTGCCTGTTCCTGTTATGGTGGTGAATTTGTCATTTGAACCTTGCCTAAAAAAGGCACTATAGGAGTGGCAAGAACCTTAGCCAGTATCCAGAATCCCAGGGGTGACAGGTGCGGGCCATCTCTGGCAAAGCATCGTGGTCTGTCGACCATGTCATCCCAGGCAGACAGATACTGGATCCCTTTAGAATGGCACCAGAAGCTTAGCCAATTGTTGAAGTCAGTCATTTTGTCCTTGTACTGCGGCATCATTCTGGGTGATGGCAGAATGCTACTCAGGGCTAGGGTCACACCTGCCTGAGCTACAAGATAGGAGAGCTCTTCCATGTCTCTTTTTATGTAGTCCAGGGAGGTACATCTCAGGTCGTTCACACCAACATGGACAATGACAGAGTCATATTTGTACTTGTTGTGGAGTGACCTGAGTGCGTGGGTTATGTGGCGGATCCTGGCACCAGACAGGCAGCTGACAGTAACCTTCTCCTTGTTTAGCCTGGTGAGTGGGACATCAGTGTGCCTGACTATAGAGTCGCCTGTGACTAGTATGTTGGGTACATTGTTTTGCCTTATTAGCTGTGGTTGAGTGGCACACTGAGTCTGCGGGCTATGTGTCATTTGGGTTGTGTTGGGGGGTGGAGGTTGCTTGCATTTCTGCTTTGGAGGTCTCTGTTGCTTGAGCAGATTATTATTGAGAGCCTCCGTGAATGTTTTTTTGTTTCTATGTGTGGATTTTGGTGGTGTAGATTTAGTTAGACTATGTGATGAGTGTGGTGTGGTGCAAGTGTTTATCTTCTCCTCTTGACTGTCAAGTTCAGTCTTGATTGGAGAGAGCTTTACCTCCAGTTTGGCTAGATAAGTGCATCTCTCACAGGTTGTAGTGTTGGGTGGTAGGAGGAGAGGGTTGTCTGTGTACATGAGGCAATTTCTACATTGCCCCAAGAAGCCCAGATTCATCAGATAGACAGGAGAGAACACTGGGAGCTGACCCTTGGACATGCCTGAATAAAAAAACAATTTTCCTCTAGATAAGTGAGGAAAGTGAGTACAAGAGCTGTTTTTCTCTAAGCAAGTGAGGAAAGTAAGTACCAAAACTGTTTTCCTCTAGGTAATGAGGAAGGTTGAGTGCTGTAGTAATTAGTAGGTTATTTAGTGCTTACAAGTTCTGAACAAGTGCTGATCACGAATAAGCAAATTCAAGTGCTAAAAGTAAGAATCTGTATCTGGACTAAACTAGTTACAGGAAAGGGGGGAAACAAGTGCAAATGTGGGCTTTTAAATCAGAAAGTTGAGAGAGATGGAAAAACTGCCCAAATGGCCAATAACTACAATTTCTGGGCCAGAACCACTCCTTATGTGGTAGATAGGTTATCTAGTGCTTACCACTCCCACTGATAAGCTAGAAGGCTTCCCTCCAACACAGAAAGCTTGGGGGGGGCTCAGAAGCTTACATACAGTCCTGGATACAGCAAATCTGAATCTGGACTACACTAGTTACAGGAAAGGTATTTTTTTTTATATATGTATACAGAAAAGTAGCTAAAACAGCAGTCAAAAACAATTCAAATGCAGTGCAAGCTAGCGTACTTGAGTATGTAGCAATGACAGACCAAACAGTTTAAAAAAATGCAATTAAATTAAAAATTACTAAAAGCAATGCAGAAGGAGTCTATTCGGTAGAATGAGGTAAAGAAATGGGACTGGGGGGAGTGTCCCAGATCAAATCTATAGTGGGGGCGGGCAACTGCAAAAACCTCCAAATTTAAACAGTATAGGAGTAGGGAGGGTGGATATGGGAAAACCAACACCTTCAGCAGGGATCTGAAAAACTATACAGTGAAGCAAAAATAACAGTGCACAACTCTGAAGTCAGCCAGCAATGATATAAAATTAGTCAAACAACAATTACCAGTACACAACTCTGAAGTGCCAGAAAAATATACTCAGCTCTCTATATCTCCAGATAGTTTGAAGAGCACTCTTTCAGGACATAGGAAGGCACCAGCAATGATATGCAGACTTTTTTAGTAAGAGGGTCTAACTTTATGCAAGTAATCCTTGAGATGGTCAGATAACACACAGGATGTAAAACCAGTTATACCAACTTAAGACACAGAGAAATAGGGTGGGGGGGAACACCTTCAGAAGAGATATGAAAAACTATACAGTGAAGCAAAAATAACAGTGCACAACTCTGAAGTCAGCCAGCAATGATATAAAATTAGTCAAACAACAATTACCAGTACACAACTCTGAAGTTCCAGAAATCACAAGTTAAAAAAGGGACACAATTCCTATTTACTGATAACTCCTAATCTTTTGATTATTATGTGACAACAGTGGTCAGGTCATCCTTCTACTTAGCACAACTAATAACTAAGGGAATATCACCCAAATCCAAGAAGGTCATTATTCCCTTATATTCAGTATTGATTAGGTCAGTTATTGAGTACACAGCCCTATTTAGTATGTACCTCACTAGACATGTCAAACAAGTGGAAAGGCCACCAAGATTGCTAACCAAGGAGATCACAGACCAAAAGACCCTGACCTACCAGCAGAGGCCAGAATTACTATCCCTTTATTCAGTACCTTACTGACTTTTGAGCAGAGACATATGCCTAGCCTATTGTATCACTGCAGACCCAATTGTCCTTGATTTCCTGTACTTCCAAAAGTCTAATACTTTCACTATCACCAAAAACAAGGATGTAAATCTTCACCAGCAGATAAACAAAACAAGATGGAGAGGAAGGTTTATTACACTGCACCTTCCTCACCTCTGGAATGGACTTCCCCTGCAGGTTAAACAGCATTTTGCAAATGGAACCTGAATAATTGGATGGATCCCCACACAAACTTACACCATAAATGACTGACCTATCCCTTACAGAGAAATGGATTATGGGTTGAAGATGGATATTGGTAAAGTTGATATGATCCTAAGACTAAATTAACTTGAAATATCTATGGCTCTAAGAATAAAAGGAGCAGATCCCTTATATTACTAGAATAAATTATCATATCTTTTTACTACAGCAAGCGATGGTCCATCTTATCGTACCTCAGCAATGGGAAAAGATCTCTTTACTCCCTGAGGTATAAATAACCAGTCTTCCTTACTCCGCTTTGGTAAAGAAAAATCTCCTCCAATTTCATTAAGACAAGGCTTCAGATCCCCTTGTATTGCCATGCTTATCCAAGATCCTCATATTCTTCATAGATAAAATACAAGAGCGGAAACTCAAAAGATTTGAAGAACAATTTAGCATTAAACTGAATCAAATAACTTGTCTTGTGCTTAAGAGTGATCAACATGGAGCACCCATGAGTAATTAATTAGATGGGTCTGTACACTGTGTCAAGTTTCACCTACCCTTCTCACAATGAGCTACAACCTTTGCTAAATAAATATAACAATGATGTCAGACTTGGGGAGCACACATAGACAGACAGAACGCTGCTGTATATCACTGTTTGCAATATTATAAATAACGTACGGCAAACAAAGTCATCTGCAGCTCTGTAGCTGCAGAAAGCATCTACATCACCATGGCTCTGCTGCAAATTTTGCACAGTATGCACACAAATATTGCTATACATTAGAAAAGGGTGCTATGCTGTGAATTTTGGAGGGCAGTGCTCAGCCATACTCATAACTCAGCATTTTTGTTTTAAGGGTGAGGACCTGTTGTGACTTGGGCATTGGGCTGGTGGGTAATGCTAAGCACAAGCAGCTTATGCTGATTCATAGCTACTCAGAATTTGCTCCAGACCTTTTTATGAACTGGTGCCAGACATCTGTACTTACAATCACTTGCAGACAAGTGTAAGTTTTTTTTAACCCAAAGCCATATCTGTTCAGTCCAACCAACAAAAGGGTTATCTTTGCATCAGCTTGTCAAAGTGGCCATGTTTTCTCATACCAACAGGTGAAATAATTATCTCCCATTACCATACAAAATTAGCAGCAAAACTATTTTCAACCTACTTAGCAGATTAAAGCTCACAGAGTTTTATGGATTCTACTTATGTTTTAATGCATATCTACAATGTAGAGTAGATTTCATTTAGAATACATGCTGTCTGCTCTGACTTTGAACTATACCTCACCCACATGTTTGGCATTCATCAACACATATAATGAAAATAGGCAATGTGCTGTGTATACGACATTAATGTGCCAGGCTATACATCCACAGTTCTTGATAATTCTTACCTCCCAGGACTCATCAAGTTTCTTGTATAACAGTTCGTATTGACGTTCAATGTTGTAGGGAAAGAATGGAAGTTTCCAGGATATCTTGCAAATGCTATCTTTAGGAAGTACCTCTGCTGTTACATTTTCTGGTGGATTAATTTTTACTGGCAGAGAGAAAAAGTGAGACGAAAAAGCTCCATTAGAATTTACTGATTTTTTTTTAAATAATGCCAAATGTGTGTTACAGAAAGCAAGTACATGACCTGCAGTATATGAAGAACTTTCATTTGCCTTTACTTTTTCATACTTGATTAAGCAGCTATTTCAAATTATAGTGGATACAGAAAGTATGAACATTTCAGTTCTGCTGCTTCTCACATGAAGATTATTTAGCAGCACAAGTTACAGATACAAATCTCAATATTACTGAGCCAAGTGATGTGCTACTGCAGCTCTTATTGTCAACTATCCCACTCTCTTATCTATGTGTTATACTCTAGCAACAGTCCAGCAGTCACAGAACAGTACTCAGAATATTTTTACCTACTCAAAACAAATAAAACAAAGATTGGTTCATAGCTGCCGGGTTCAAGCTTGACCTCAGGTCTCTGTCTGTGAGTATAATACATGTTCTCTCCATTCTCCAAATTACTAGAATTTATAAATACTTTGACCCTCCCCACACAAAACAATGTTATCAATCTGCAACAACTTCCTTCTGCCAAACCTAGCTAATCTATAACAATCTCTTAAATCTTCCTATTACTATAACTGACAATACTTGTACTTCACTCTTCATCATCTAAATATGCTCTCCTTTAAAACACAGCATACACTAAACCATACTTCTTGACCTCTTAGTGTTAAGAAATCTAAACAAGGCCTAAAATAATGAGGGAACAAAACAGATTTTAAATATTGTTCTTATAAACTTAAAAGATTGGTAGAATAACAGAATTTGTCTTAGCATGCATTTTCTGAATGATATGAAGTCTGAAATGAAAATATTTATCATTATTTAGTGACTTCAACCCTCAGTGATTTGCCAAAAAAACACAAATTTTATGATGGACGGACCACAAATATAAGGCAAAAATCTGGACATTCTGCAAAAATCTGAACAGTTGAGAGGTATGCCCTAAACTCCCCAGTCTCCATGATACGGTGTTTCACTCTAACTTCTCTCATACTTATATTATTAACCTGCTCTATGGCTTACCAAACACACCTCGCAGACTACCTCACCTACTACCAAAAGTCACATGATTACAATGGAACTCCTTCATCCATCCTGTTCAGTGTATGTCCCCACTTGTATAAAATTACTACACTACATACCTCCAAAAAAGGTTCAAAGGTACTATCACTACAAAAAAATACACTCATATAAGTACTACTAAATCTACTGCTAGTAGGTGGCATTCAACCCAACCCTGGCCCATTTCTGGTGCCAAGTTATGCCACTCAACTCTTCCTGAAAACCTAAACTCCTTTCCTGACAAAATAAAAAATAGCAACAGAAAACTCTAATCTATTCCATATGAACCTCAGAAGCATTGTAAGCAAAATAATGTAACTACAACAAGGGTAAAATGTCACTTCCCTGACATATTAGCAATAAAAGACTCTTGACTAAAACCTAATAGCAGTAACAAAAACATACCCCCATCTTTAACATCCTTAGAGCAGATTAAACAAAAAAGCAGGAGGCGTATCAATAATGTACCACAGAAGCATAAACCTGTCACCTTTGCCATCTTTCATACCTTCCTTCCATAATGCCAAATTACTTCTAAGTAACCTAAAACTAAATGCACATAAAACAATATGTATGGCAGCTCTTTATATACCATCTGGAGAAAATATCAGCACATTGGAGGACATCCTCTCTTGTCTATCCAACAATGCACACACAGAGACAATTATACTAGGTGATATTAACATTGACTGGTCATGTCTCACCTCTGAAGCAATTATTTCTAGTATAAATCTTCCAATCAGAATCAACGTGAAAAATAGAAGATTATCATGCTGGATTACTTATTAACAAGTCACCCTCAATATATGCTCCCACAGCACCTTAGCAAGTGCACTTTATGACCACCTGCTCATATATGCCACAAGAGAATGACATACTTCCCCCAGGGAGCACATGCATATAAATCCTCTTGCAACATGAATAACTTTGATCCAGAACTGTTTAACACCTCACTGCAATCCCATAATTGGAACATTGCAAAATTATTGCCATTAGATAATGCTGTTGTCTATTATAATAAGACATTTATAGAACTATCAAATGGCATGGCCCTCTTTAAGCTTAAAAGAATGCAAACAACTCTGCTCCTTGGCTCACTCCTGCCTCCAGAAAATTAATGAGAAATGGAGATAAAGCCTGAAAGACATGGCTCAATAATAAAACAGAAAATAGATTCAACAATATAAATACATATGAAATAAAGCCACATGTTAGATTGAACTTGACAAAGTAACTTTATTACTTCAATTTGCACAACAGATGCTACAAAAACTTTAGATAACTCTTGGCCACCATATCTAAAATACTACACCCTGGCTCAAATGCACAAGCAAACACCAACCCCTATTACACACCTGAAGAAACAGCCAACACTTTCAATGATTACTTTATTTCTAACATTGCTAAACTAATTCACAACCAAAGTCAAAACAACTCAATCTCCTCAAATAACCTGACCACATCCCAGTCCCTCTCACTTCCCAAGTCCACTAATACTCACTCTTTCTCCTTTCCACCAGTATCTATCACAACAATCAAGAAATACATCAAACAAATTAAACAAAGTACACTAGCTCCAGATAGGATTTCTGGTTTTCTAAATCAATTTCCTTTCCAGTATCCATTCTCATTAATAGGTCTGTTCAGGAATCATATGTCCCAGCCATATGGAAAAAATCTCACATCATCCCACTTTACAAAGGAGGTAGATCCCAAAATATATCCAACTTTAAACCTATTACCATTTTCTCCTCACTTTCAAAATTCCTTGAAACATGTATTCATAACCAATTAGAGACTTATTCACAAATGAATAACCTCCCCCCCCCATACAGCATGGTTTCAGACCAGGGAATAGCACCAATACAGCTTTCCTAAACTTCACCATAACTATTACTGTAGCTAGAGACAAAGGCTATCTGGTATCTGCTGTGTTTCTGGATCTATCCAAAACTTTCAGTACTGGTTCCCATAACTTACTTCTAAAACAACTCTCTTCACTTGTCCTATCAAACACCTTCACCAACTGGCTGTCCAGCTACCTTTCCAACAGTCTCCAGTCTTTTACTTCCCACCCATCAAAATACATGCTCCCCAAGGTCTCATACTGGGAACACTGCTTTTCATTGTATCTACCAACAACATACACTCTAACAAATGTCAAGCATTCCTCATAAAATATGCTGGAACTCCACATTAATCTGTTGAAAACTGGCTCAACACCTCCCAGCTTCTATTCAATCTCACAGAAACAAAGCTGCTATTATTCCTCCTAAAAACCCTTACATAAACTCAAACAACATTTGTCAATTACAGCCTCTGATTACTATAGAAGACACCCCCCCATACAAAGCTACTAAATATGGAAATTGATGATAACCTGAAATTTGACTTTCATGTACAACAGATCATCAAAAAAACTCACCAAAAAGTAATGACACTCTCTAAAAAAAAAAAACTACTTAACTGACTCATCCAGGAAACTCCTGGCCTACTCCCCACTTTACTATATGGCTCCCCAGTACTGCTTAACCTTCAAGCTTCTATTCAAAATAAACTAAACCAGTACTACAATAAAATACGAAAATGTGCCACTACCTCATGAAACAGAACCCATCACTGCTCAGCCTTAAAACAGCATGATGGGACTGAAATACCCAAACAACTCACTTACACCCAACTATTCCTTGTCCACAAATTAATACACAAACCAGAACAAAGCAAAGCTCTACCAGACTTATTACAATTACATACGTACATCCTTTCTTGGTCACATTGATCTGACGACAAAATGCTCTTCACTACAAACAAACCACATCAGTCAGCAGGAAACTCTCTGTGTTTCAACTATGTAGCCCACTCCTGGAATCTAATCCCATTATACCATAAACATACTAGCAAGCTTTCCAATTTCAAAACCAATCTAAAAAATATCTGACACCTGGATCTGCACAACCCTGAAAACAGATGCTTGATGACCTACTTACTATAACTATGTCTTCCTGACTCTCAGTTCATGAATACCTCCATGTCTTACCAGCTGTTATCAGTTTATGATATCATATTACCAATGTATGCTCTTTTACCTCTTTACTATTTATTTTCTTCTCTAATCTCCTCCATAACATTCTCAGCACTTTTAAAATAAACTCCTCCTCCATGTCCATAATTTTTCTATTGGTCATCACTCCTCCTTATCTCTGTTACTCTATCTGTTTTGGCAGCAGAATATTCTATTATTTCTCACCTCCAGATATTATTAGAAATATAGTCAATATTTTGAAAACTATGTGTTAGTTTACTTGACACAGGCTATCCACTTCTGCAAAGTGTCTTGCTGATTGTGGTTCATATTGTATTCTTGATCATAGTTTATCCTAGTAGTACTTTGAAAATGTACCTCAGTCTGTTTGTGTTTCATCTGTTGTGGGGATTTTCTATCCTTGTATATTATTTGCTTATCAGCTATTGTAAAATGTGTTTATGAGTGTTTTGTGGAGCGTTTCTCCCCATCTCATTGTAAAATA